>NC_087558.1:26218958-26520451 GCF_036250125.1 Pseudopipra pipra
CAGAAGGTCAGAAAAAACTACCTGGCCATGAACAAGTACAATGTGACTTACAGTGGGAAGAGGAACACTGCTAAACTCAGCCCGGAGAAGCTGCTGTGCCAGCTGCGGGACAGGGTCAACGTGACCATGATACAGGGGTCAGATGGTCCTTTTGGTACCTCTGAATGGCAGCAATACCTACCAGGGAAGAGCCTCAGTGAAACAGTGGGCCACCTGGGTCACTGTGCTGTCGTGTCCTCAGCTGGGTCTCTGAAATCATCTCATCTGGGACAAGAGATAGGTTGGTATCTTTCTGTTAGCATAAAGCCAAATATCGTTGTTTTATAACTTATGCTGAATAGAAGTAAGCTACTGTCATGCTCTTACCAATAAATCTCTGTTGTGGTCAAAAGATGTTTAGAATAAGTTGAAATATTGTCCTTCAACTTCTTCTGAAGTCAGTTAACATTTCAGCCTAGGAGATGGGAATAATAGGTGGTTCTATTCTAGCTAGTCCTTTCAATTTTCATGATTGTGTTGGCATGACTAGAGGATAGCACTAGTACTGGATACCAGAGAGAGGTCTTGGTTCCACAAGTGTTAGTTTTTTGAGAAGATTTGGAGTGGGTTGAGTAATGCTCATTGAACAGTCAATGGTCAGAAAAACTTTCATCGAGAAAAATTTTGTCAAAGAAGAAATAAAAGAAAACACCAAAGGGGAAAAAAACCCACTGGACACAGCCCTGAGCATGTGTGTTGAGCAGAGGGGCTGGGTACAGACAGTCTTCAGAGGTCACTTCCAGCCTCAAGGATGCTATAATTCTGCTCAAGGCTTTACAAAGGTGGCACTACTGTATTCTGAGCCATAAGACAGTGGCTGAATTTGAATGGCCCAGAAGACTTTACAGGGCTTTGTTTTATCTCTTTAGGCAAAGTTTGGTGACGCTTTGCAGTCTTATCTGATCATATTTATCTGAAGTTAATGCATTAATAAATGCTGAATCATTGGTCTTGTACTGTGGATTATAAAGAAGCATGTTTTGATACCAAAGCATTTTGAGTCTTTACAAAAGCAGCATGAAGGGGAAACCAGGTCTTCAGCCTTCACCTTGGGGTATTGTGCCTGCAGTTCCCTAAGCTTGCTTCGTTATTTTTTGTTTGAAGCTCAGTTAGGATTCTCACTTTGCAGAACTGTAGCTTTGCTGAAGGAGAAGTTTTAAAGCCTGGGAGTTTTCTCTCAAGTGGAAATTGTTTGCAGGCTTTGGTGTATTCGTAAGTTTTCTGTTGAATCAGATTCCTTTGGCCTGCACTAAGCTGCAAGTAGCCTTCATCTTCTGAAACAAGTAGGTGGGTAGATTTTAATGCATTTTTCACAGACAACTTGGCAATCGTAGTCTCTGGATGCTCATGCAAGAGACAGTGTTTTGTTCTGGTACTTGCTCAGAAATTCTCCCTCAAACTTGTCTGTGCTTCAAAGAGCCGGTGGAAAGGAGCTAGAGGGAGGCTGGACAGCTGGAAGTGTGTTAAAATGCTATTAAAAATCCAATGAAAAATAGCATTGCCTCCTGGTTCAGGTTGCAGGTGGGAGTTGGTTGATGTAATTGTTTCTGCCCGCGTTTGAGGCTATGCGAGTCAAGGCGTAGGAAGCCAGTTCTGACTTTTCCTTTGAGTACCATTCTTGGCTTTTTTGGGTGCCTCTTGGAGCTAAAGGTTTGCTCAGAAGTGACTTTCTGTTGAACACCCTCCCCAGCACAGCTGGCTTGTGTCCAAAGGTGTCTCTGTTAGGCTCCAGGGTACTGATAGAACTGCTTGCTCCCCTGTGGGGAGACCCTCTGAGGATGTGAGTGTGATGTTTATGGAGTGTTGAGGCGCAGTCAATACAGTGCTGGATTCAGTGCCAGAAAAGCCAAGTGCTCTGGCTGTGGCACAGCTGAGCGGACGTCAGGCGTGCAAAGCCATTTCATTGTTCCTACAGCCTGTCCCTGAGCCTGTCTCAGAGCTGAAGCACTGGCTTGTTCCAGATCACAAGGAATGGATGCTGGAGAGGTCACTGAGTAGTGCTTGAGGCAAATCCATTAACCCTTGCTGGTGTTCCTGCCTTGTGTTCCTCACGCCTGGGTCACCTTTGTGCTTGGTCGTCTCTGCAAGGGCTTCTGCAGAGTTTGGGGCACTTGCAGCTTTGAGCTGGGCAGGGTGAATGTTAAGGATTCAGGAGCATTCAGAGTATTTATGTAAGGTTTTTTCACAGTTTTGTCTGGATTTATTTCCATGTAGGAAAAGTCATGGGTTTGTTGGAGGAAGTTGTCAAAAAGGTACTAAATCTTACAGGCTTAAAATTAAGCATTTGCGTAGATGAGCACAATGGATTGCTGAGTTATTATTCCAGGAAATATGTGTTCTGTGTAAGCACATTAAGATATCAAATGAGCAATTAGTCACTGTAAGGAAGGCTGGCAGAGCAGAACAGGGAGAAGCTTGTAAACAACTGGCTTGTGTCTTACTGGGCTCTTGGTGTTACTGGAGGTTATAAGATGCCACTGAAAAATCTGATATGAGAGATACCAAGTGTAGCACAACGACCTGGAGACAGCCAGCTACTCTGCCTGAGCTGTTACCAAACACCCTTTTAAAATGTGAACTCGGGGCAGAATAATGCTTAGTGTCTGGCTGAAGTTATAGGGGGAAATTATAACCCGTATTGCATTGATGCAAGGTAGGACATGGAGTTATGGGTCTGTCGTGGTAACTACAGAGGCACTTCTCAGCACGGATATGTTTTTTTCCTGAAACATCACCTTTCACAGTTTTGGGTGTTGCTTTGGAAGGGCTCTTAAAGATCCACTTCTTGAGAATAAAGAAGCTGAGAAACTAGTCTTTGCTGACAGTAATTGCTGATCCTCCAGCATTGCTTATGAAAACACCCCTATTTTCAAGAAAATGATCTCAAAAAGACCTGGTTCTGGACCAGGTGAGCCCTTCTGCCCTGCCTGGGAACTAGGCAATTCCCCAGGGACCCTGACTGCAGGTGCTGTGAGCTGTGGTCATGTGGCCTCAGTGTGAAGGCAGGGGAGTTGGTCCTGCTTCTCTAATGTGAAAGATTTCCTATCCAAATCCAGCCACGAGGCATGGAGAAGTCAGGGTGATGGGCAGGAGCACCCTCCATGCCACAGCAGCCTGGCTCCAAGGCTGTGCCAAGGCAGAGGAGGGTGCTGAAGGAATGCTGTGCTATCTTAAGAGATGATGCCAGCAGAGGAAAATGCAGTGAATCCCAAGGCGTGTAACAAGCTATGCCTGTTTAAATGCACAGCAGTGGATTTATTTCTGTAAAGTGGGAGGTGTGCTGGCAGGCTAAGGTCAGCTTCACTTTCCACTGTGGCTGTTATACAGATTTCTCGGGCCGGTCAACCTCCAGTCTGCAAGAGAGGTTGCTGGCTTGCCATTACTTTCCATTTCCTTAGTATGCAGCCAGCCACGTGATAAATTAATTGTCTGTCTCCTGGTAAAGTGGAAGGAAGCAGAGGGAGGGAGATACTGTACTCCTCCATGCAGAACAAATGCTGGAATTGTGCTCTCAGCCTGCCAGTGGGTTGTAGTTTTAAAAAGTGGGGGTTTTTAAAGTATATTGATCATGAAGTTTGAGCCACAGCTGCCTCCAAAGAATCTGGCTCGCTACTTCCAGTTGTTACATGGAAAGCCAGGGACTAGCCAGATTGTATTAGAAGTACAGGTGCATAACATGTTATGTGTCTCTGTCACTCAAAAACCAGTTGCTAGCTCACAAGTTTTCACTGTGTTTCGCTTTCAGACAGCCACGATGCTGTCTTGCGGTTCAATGGGGCTCCCATCAAGGGCTTTCAAGATGACGTGGGGCAGAAGACAACAATCCGTCTTGTCAATTCCCAGGTGAGTCTGAACAACATGTGCCCAATGGGCCAAGCACGGCAGAGCTGCATTGTCTGGGAGATGAGCAGCAGGCTGAACTAGCAGCATCCAGGGGACTTCTGGGCTCATCTGCTGCTGGGAGGTCTTTAAAAAGAAGTTGGGGGAACAGGGCCATCCCTCTGATTTTGCGTGGCCCTAGCAGAAAGCTGTAAGATGGGAATATTTCCCCTTGGAATGGGGGACAGTTGGTAAATCTGAGGTGACTGGAGTGACCCTAGCTCATGCTAGGGAACCTGTAGTATTCTGCTTGCAATTTACAGCAGGCACAAGGTAATTTGGGTTTTGTCTTGGCTTGAAGCCTCTGTGTTAGCACAGGAAGGCCAGCTGCAAGCTGCTGCTCTGCCTTCAGAGCAAGGGGCAGGAGCAGCACCACAGCTCACCTAATGCAGCTCAGCAGAGAGAGGTCTGCCAAGAGAGGAGTTGTGCTTGCCCCAGAGATGAGTATGAAGAATGAAGGGAGTTTATTTGGCTTTTAATAAAATAACAGTGTTTCTTTACTGCCTAGCAATGCCACAGATTCTGTAGATAACACATTAACCAGTGCTGCTAAATGGCTGAAGACATTTGGCAGAGGACACATCTTTATAGCTGTAGTCTGTGCACAGCCAAGAGAGGGATGGGCTCTGGTGGGTGAGTCAGAGGGTCCGGGATCTCACTGCAGAGCATGGCAGAAAATGCTTTAATGCAAGGCATTGCTTATGGAGTTACCTTTTCCCTGCGGTGCAGGCCTGGCTGGCCCCGGGCACGTGCGCAGTGGCGCGGCCCGGCCCCGGGCGCTGGGGCCCGGCCCTGGGCGCGGAAAGGAGCGAGGGAATGGGAGCTTCGCCTGTGCGGACAGTGCCATCGTGGGAGATGAGAGGGGAGCCCCGGAACACAGAGAAGAGAAGGACAACTCTAAACCTGGGCAGATGGAGCTCGTCAGCCCTGTAAGGCCATCCATCTAAGAGAAGGTCACCCTAAACAAATCTACATCCTGAGGACCTCGCTGCCACCGTCCAAGCTCACTCGGCCCCAGCAGATGAACCTTAGGATTAAAGGGTGGGCTCAGTTCAGCACACACTGTGTCTCACCTAAAAAATCCATTGCGCAGACTCGAAGGCCTTACCCACATTTGCAAAGCCCTGTATCTCCAGCGCGCTTGTAACAGATGTGGGTAGAGACCTTTCCCAAATCTTCGTTCGCGAAGACTGGCCATGATGATGACATTTTCCCTGACTCTGTGAGAGCTCTTTCTAGGTATGAGGCTGTCCCTCTCCTGGTTGCCTTTGGCTGTAAGTAGGCTGTGAAGCAGACTCTCCGGGGTTAGGAGCGTGTCTAGCAGTGTATTGGCCCGTTCACGAGCAGAGGGAGACCCTTGCTGCTCTAGGTACATCTCAGTGTGTTTGCACCCTTCTTCCATACAGCTGTTACCCTTCATGTTTTCCCATTTTGGGGGGAGAAATTTTCAGGTGTAGACATGCAGAGGGAAAACAAAGTCACAGTAGTGTGTGTTGGTGAGGTAATGGAATGAGGCAGTAAAATGCCGAACAGGCCAGTACTCATTGGTAAAAGACCTGCTATGGCACTGCAGCACCTCCTCACCCTGCAAGAGGAGGAGGAGGAGGTTCTAGGCACATGAAGACTGAGGGGCTGGGAGAGGGAGAGATGAGGGGCTTAAACATAGCTTTTGTAATCCAGAACCAAAAAGGCAGGTTTTTTTTTCCTTACCCCAAAGGTAAGATTTTTAGGCTGGAAGTTTTCTCATTTGCTCCTGTGTGAGGAGTCCATGGGAGCTGCTGTGTAATGAGGTTTGAAGTTTCTCAAAACAGCAGCAGGAGCTTGGCCATCTGTTCCAAAGGCAAGACATGCAGCTGGTGTGTTTGCTTAGTTCATTTTGTGTGTCTTTTTTGTTCTTGCTTCTCTTGTGAATGCTGTTGCTACCTCTTTCTGCTCTTGGATCTTGCTTCTCCACTTACTGATGTGCTCTGTGCTGCTGCTTGCTGCATCTTGATGCCCTTGTGTTAACATCCCCAGTTAGATGTGGGACAGTTTGTCCTTCCTGAACCAGTCGGGTTTAGAAGACATATCTGGCTGCTCACATCCTCCTTATGCCCTGTTTGACATCTCTTTTTTTTTTTTTTGTCTTTCTTTTCTGTGTGTATTTTTATACGAATGTCAGATAGGTGTTATCACTTAAGCAAACTTTCCCTAGAGGTTGTGGTCATTGCCAAGCTGACAGTGATAAGAAGAGAAAACATGTACATGACCTGTGGGATATCAGAATTATCAGCACAGGGAGGAGGGGATCCGTGTGGTTGTACAGCTTAATATGACTTCTTCATGTGCAGTCTCTTACTTTGGACCAAGTGTAGTTATAGCCATGGCATTATAGTATTTCTGTTCTCCATGTGGATCAGCCTGCAGTCATGGGTGACATTCCCTCTGAGTGGAGGCACCAGCTTAGAAAAATTCAGTTACAGGGAGAACAATATTGTTGCAGTTTTTAGAGGCGAAAGTTAACTCAAAATGCAGCGTAGATCTGGCTGCTGACCAGGGCAAAAGATATGAGTAGTGCAGGAGCCTCTCATCTGGGCTTTATGAACTGAGCATCTCTAATTGCAGTCCCTGTTATCTTCAGGGATCACCGGATTGAAAGCCTGATTTTCTGATGTGTTTATTCGCAGTTTTAGTGCTGTTCAGTGCTGTTCTAGTCTTGGTGACATCATTTAAACCTTCTTGTGAGTGGGGTTGCCTGATCACATTCTGTTTTCAGCTTACTGGGCCTTGCCCAGAGCTCCTGCAGGCATCACATAGTGGCTGGAGAAGCTGTAGTTTGTTCTTGTTCTGGGATTGGCTTTTCTTATGTTATTTCTTGGCCTTTCTGGGAAAAGGGATGAGATTGTGGCTTGGCTGCTTTTATTTTGGCTCTTACTATCGATCAATCCTTTACCAAAATGAAGGAAATGGGATTTCCTGAATCTAATCTGTCAGAACTAGCCTGTATTGAGTAGCATCCCTTTGGCATGCATGGCCAGGGGCCCTAAGTTGCTTAGTAATTATTTTAGGGTATTTTTCTGTAATTTGCATTACATATCTGAGGGTGGATGGTTATAACAGTAGAGTGGGGTATCTTTTACATCTGTGCGGATAGGGAAAGGTTAATAGATTTGATACTGGCAGGAGGGGGAGACAGTTGCGATCCCCAGATCTGAGGATAAGCTTGTAGGTCCACAAGTTTGGTAGTTGTTTTAAATAAAGAATTTATTCAACATTGCCTTGCTTTTTTTCTTAGACCTTGACTGGTTCATCAGCGGTGCTGCTTTTCATGGCTTGTTTTCCTGCAGTCTTACGCAAGGCATCGATTTGCCCTGGGAAAGCAGCACATCTTGCAAAAACAAGGGCTGAAGTGTGTGTGAGGGGAGTGCCAATGTCACTGTGGAGGACACAGCTCTTTCCTGCAGAGCTGACCAAGGACCAGAGTTCCTCGTTCCTCCCAGTTCTTGTTTACAGTTCTCCTGGGCTGACTTCTCGCTGTCATAGAGAGCACTCTCTTCTTTGGCTACCCGTGCTGTTACTGGCACTAATGAGTCTGCAGGGAGGAAGAGAAAGGATAGAACACATCAGTGGAATGGGGGAAGATTGTGATGGGAAAGGGGATCGTGTTTAGATTACAGGACACTGACTGTGGAAGCCGGAAAGAAGGAAATCATTGTGATATCGTGAGTAAATGTACCAAGAGAGTAGGGGCTGTATTAGCAAGATACTGCTTAAACTGTGAACTGGCTGAAGAACAAATTAACTAGGAAATCAGTAGATCAGTTAACTAATTAGGATCAAAAATCTGGGCAAGACAAGTAAATAATGTAGCAATTTAAATGAATTTAACTACTTAGAAAGAATCAGTCACTATCAGTATTAAACACAACAAATAGGCACTAAAGTATCTGGGGAACCAGATTCCCCCAGCAAACGGGTTAAGTGACCAAGAGTTAACAAGTAGTGCCAAGACCCAGCCATGGGGCGTGAGGAAGGACACAGCAAACAGCTTGTGGCTGTGGAGGTGCTCCCCACCTGGTTTCTTATCCCTTTGCTTTTGTGCCTGTCGCAGCTCGCTCTGTGTCTCTGCCAGCTCACATGGCTGTGCTTGGCTGACCCTCGCTTTCTCTGATGCTCAGTCTCTCAAACCCTCCTTTCGTGGGTGCTGCATCAGAGAAGTTCCTGAAAAATTTCTAGCCTTTAAATAGAAACAATGAAATGAAAATGAAGTGTCCGTGTTCCTTACCCTGGCACTGTCCCGTTGCAGTGTTCCATCCCGCTCGTACCCAGCTGAGGGGATGGCTGGTACCAACCTCTGTGCCCCTCCTTGCCTCTGGTGTCCACAGGCTGCGGGCAGATGTTCACACCTGCAGCATTGCACGCTCCAGCTCACAAGCAGCCTAGATATTTTAGCTGCTGTAAGGAAAGGAAGCCGGGCAGCACACGTGGTCAAGGCCAAGCTTTAATCCTGCAGAGTTATGAACAGATGCGAGGAAACCCTTTTTGCTTTTGAAATAAATTATATCTGGGCTAGCTGGAGTGTCCTTTTGCTCTGGTTACAGGGACAGCGAGGCAGGCTGCTGGGGCAGCCAGGATGCTCAAGGGCTAATTGGCTGGCTCATAGTTAGGTCTGTGGAGAAAATCAGGACAAATGGAAGCTGATTTCTATGATTATGATTTATGATTACAGTGTTTACAAGCTGTGCCTGTACAGATGATGGCTTTGGGTGGGAAGGACAGGAGATGAATTGTTTAATTCTGATTGTTTGCTTTGTGCTGCAGACCTGGGTTACCCTCAGGTGTACCAAACAGTTGTTGTGTCTAGAGTATAGAGAGAACTTCTCTGTTTGAAGATTGCCTTCTCATTGCTGCTCTCAGAAGATTCAAACCTCCTTTGCCTAAGTTGGACTCCCCTGCTATGGAGAAGCATAGAGAGCTTGGTGTGAGGCTGGGTTGGACAGGGGTGCCATGGTCTCTCATCTCCTCCACTGGTGGTCTCACAGCTGAGCCCTGGCTGTTGGAGTTCCTGCTGCTCAGAAGAAACCACCCACCTGCAGGCCTTTTTTTTTTTTTTCTGCACACAGTGGGGAATGCTCAGTAACCAACAGTGGCGTGGCTGTGACTGTTTTCAGGTGTCTTTTACTGCTTGGCTGCCCACTCATTCTGACAACATAATGTATATCATTGCATTTGTTGTTGTTATTCAAGCTTGTCACTGTTGAAGAGAAGCAGTTCCTGAGGGAAGCGCTATATAACACTGGAATTTTAATTGTCTGGGATCCAGCACCTTATCATGCAGAAATTCATGAGGTAAGGCTGAGTTTTCTGTAAATAAAATCAGATTCATATGCTTTGAAGTGCCTCGGTTAACCCACTTCCTGCTAACATCCTTTGAAGGCCATTGTTTTTTACCTCTTTATTATTGTGGATGTATCTGTGTGTACTTCTGAGAACACCCCATGCATGAGTGCTCCTATGAAAACACTTGCCTGTTCCTGATCCCTGTGAAGGGCATCAGGCCAAGTGTAACAGGTCACCACCTCTACTTTCCCATGGACTGATGCCACAGGGAAGAGATCACTGGTAGCTGCAGCAATTAGAGGATGGTCTGTTCTTTCTGACAGTTACTCTAAGATTTGCTGCTGGTTGATGCTTGGATATTTCGAGCACCAGTGAGAGATGAGATAGGCTTGATACATTATGAATGGATTAGGAAACCCTCTGAAGATCTTAGCAAATGTCTCCTCTCTGTGTCAGCAAGGCTGTCATGAGTGGGTGTTGCAATCCCTCTAGCACTCACTTTTGATTTTGAGTACAAAAGAGCATTATTTGATAAGTGATGAGCTTTGGAGACTCGTGGTCAAAGCAGGTAGAAGTGAACAGTCCATTCTTTACTCTTATTTAGAGCTCTATCTGTAACTGAAAGGTCTTTGCCTTCCTTTCTCTGGACTGCATTTCCTATTTTGTCACTGATGTTTATTCCTGTGTCTAGTCTCACGGCTCCAGGTGGCATAAGGGGGTATGTACAGCATGTTTAAGAGTCAGTAAAACCAGCATGGGATATTTGTAGTGTAGGAAAAAAAAAAATCTCAAAATGATTTAGAAAAACCTCGTAAACCATTCCTAAGTGTTTTTACTGAAAGGAGAAGATTTAGGATGCGAATCAGCTCTGCCTGGTTTGGGAGGCTGTGCTGAGAACACTTGCCTGCAGAATAGGATGCTTTGTACTGCAACACTGAGAAGGATTGGGGTCTGTAACATTTAAGGCAGAGTTCTCAATATCATCTGCTATTGGGAGGTACAGAAGGACATTATACAAGATGCTGATCTCATTTAATGGTCCTTCACTGAGATTTGCGTTTTCCCTGCTCTGTTCACTGAGTGAAGTCACCACAGTGACCCAAGGGTTGCAGCTCAGGGTGTGCAGGTGTAGCAGGACCTTTTACCCAGCATCAGCAGGTTCACTCATCCTTGTTTCCTGTTGGTTACAGGAAAATGGGCCAGAAATAGTCTGACTTCTTGTTTCTGTTTTGCAGTGGTACAGAAAACCAGACTACAACTTTTTTGAAAGCTATAAGGCGTATCGTAGAACACATCCAGAGCAGCCCTTCTATATCCTGAATCCAAAAATGCAGTGGCAACTCTGGGACATTCTGCAGGAGAATTCCCTGGAGCATATTCAGCCTAATCCACCGTCATCAGGAATGCTTGGTAAGATAATCACCCTCTAAACTTCTGGTTCAGTTTGCAGGCAGGAACTCTCCAGGATGCCTTTTTACAAAGACAACTACAAATCTATGGTGCTTATCAGAGTTGTTTTTACAGTGTTTGTCTTATGCCAAAATTTAAGCTTCCTGTCTTTAAAGTAGCAGCGCAGTTGCACTACAGTAAGTGGTTTGCAGCACTCCTCTGAAACAGCAGTTACAAACATAGCCCAGTTCCACATGGAAACAGGAGGGCAGATTGCAACATTAGGATGATCTCTAGGATTTCTAGCTTCTGGTGCCAGAGCAGTTCCCATGGGGTGTGAGAGGAAGGATATGGTTCCTGCAGGCTCAGATCTTGTCAGGCAAGTAACTCTGGTTACTGCAGATGAATTCTGAGTGCTAGCCTGTTCATCCTTTCCATATATAATATATATATATTTATATAAAAATGACTTACTGAGGGGCTGGGGATGGTCAGACTAAACAGTTGCCCTGAAAAGTTCAGTGATGTTCTCCCTTATGCAGCATGCTAACTTCTTGCTTGTCAGCATGCTAAATTCTGCCTCTCAGCGAAGGAGCTCATTTTACATTCTGCTGTTGCAAAGGTTTTCCTACTTAGTGCAAAGCAGATCTCATGACCAGATGAATAAAAAGGAGTGAACCTCTGGGAAAGCTCACGTGTGTTTGAAATCACACAAGACCTATAGTCTTGTTTGCCATGGAATGTCCAGCTGCTGTGCTTCCACCCTTCGTCTGCTCCTGTCTCTGCTCCCATCACTGCTGGGGCAGAGGCACCTTTCTGTCTCCATGTAAACAGAGTCACTTCATATTTTTGCCAGGTCCAGCAGCTATTAAATGATTGCTGGGATATGTGCAGAATAACTGTGTAACAGCATAATTGATGACTTCAGCAACAAAATTGTTAGCAGGCACCAGGCCACATCGGACAGCAATTTCTCTGTGGCTTAACTTGGGGCCAAGTTACCTGCTTTGTAAAGCAAATCACCTCGCCAAATTCGGGGGCATAGATGAGTTCTAGTTTCCAACTCTAGCTTCTCTGAAAGGTCTAAGTGTGATTGAAAGTTGTAATTTGAAAAAGTGGTTGAAAATGTGTTAAATGTGCCTTAGGTAAATGAGTGGTTTAACATATGGGTTCTTTTAATGTCTTGCAATCCGTGTTCCTCTGATTGTGCAGAGTCCTTGATATCTCAGATACTGTGTGAATTTCTGTGATGTTGTACACTGGTTGTGATTCCCTGGTATATTCTTGCACTTAGAAGAAAAGTAGCCAGCAACTATGGCTTACGTCTGATCTGGCCGAAAAGTCTTCAGGCTGTGCCCAGTGTGATGTCCTCGAGTAGTTCCTGTGCCTGTCGGAAGACACAGGAGGGCAGCACCGCTCTGCTGCGGGGACCCTGAGGAGCAGAGGCTGCTGAGGTCTCCCTGAGCATATCCCAGCACCAGTCCCATTCATATTCCCTGCATTCACTGGAGGCAGGTGGGGAAAAGACGAAAATCTCATCCCTGTTTGTTCAAGCAGCTAAGTGTAGTGCATGCTTGGCAGACACCCAAGTTTCCATGAAGGTCATTGAGAATGGTAGCACTCTTAAAAATTGGCCTTTTAGCAGGTCTGTCACTGTAAACAATCCGCTGTGATCACATCGATTGCACACTTCACAAGGGAGAGCTTCAGAAGACATCCCTGATCTGGCCAGATTTGTTTGCCCCCCCTCTACTCTGAATGTCCCAAAAGGAAACCCTTCCCCTGGGAGCTGGATGCTCCTTGCTGCCTGCCTGTCTTGCTCGAGTGTTTAATTGGTTCTCTGGGCTGATGTGGGCTGTCTGCCTTCCATCCTTCCCCAGGCATTGTGATCATGATGACGCTCTGTGATGAGGTGGACGTGTACGAATTCCTCCCTTCCAAGCGGCAGACGGACATTTGCCACTATTACCAGAAGTTTCACGACCACGCCTGCACCATGGGAGCTTACCACCCTCTGCTCTTCGAGAAGAACCTGGTGAAGCACATGAACCAGGGCACAGACGAGGACATCTATACTCATGGGAAAGCCACCTTGCCCGGCTTCCGAAAAGCGCGTTGCTAATGGATTGGTGTTTAGTTTTCCTTGACTGTCAAAGCACTTTTTAAATCAGGGTTGTCAGATTTGTTAGGTCTAAGCACTGGTGTGTTTTGACAGCTCTTCCATGTAGCAGCGCTTGCTCTTAGGACTTCGTTGACCAGCTCTGTGAGGTGGTACATCCACACCATATCTGCATGAGTCACTGCAATAAATTCACTCCCAGTGGAGCCAGGCTCATGCAGTGGGTGGATACCTCTGTCTGCCTCTCAGCCCATGATGGTGTGGGGGAGGTGCAGGAGAGGCTTTCTGAGCAGAGATTGCACAAGTTGGGATCAAATGGTGAATACAGTTTGGTTTGCTTAAAAAGGGTTATGACAGCCAAAAACCTGGTCCATTGGGAAACAAGAGAAATAATTTAAAATTTGTTCCCATAGTCCTAGGAGCTCTTCAGAGCAGGACTGATCTATGGAAATGCTGTCAAGCTGTGTACTGATAAGCTAAATTCCTTATCCAAAATATTTCATTTTATAAATAGTTTGTAAAATTACCTTGACAACTTCCTTCTGAATTGTAAGACTTCTAAAACCACTCAGGTGACATTTTTGACCAAGGAAGAGGGAGGCAATTCACAATTCAGTGATTCTTGCAAGACTTTTAAATCTTGTTACTTTTTAAAAAATAATTTAAAATAAATTTTAGTGAACATTTACTTCTCCAGTACAGTGTTGGGCTTGGTACAGAAGAACCCTTATTTCAGAAATGTTTTGGGGAAGATGCTCCAAGGCACACATGGGAGAGCTCACTGGAAGTCAGTACCTCTTTCCAGCTGTCTGCTGCTCTACCTTTGCAATTTTTGGCAAATTACTTCCTGTCCCCAGTAACAAATACCACAGAGCTGCTTCTAGATGAGTTCCAGTCTTCTGCAAGCTACCAGAAGGAATCTCTCGGCTGCTGTGTGCTTTTCTGAGTAGGTGGGGATCAGATTTACTGCTTCCATGCTTCATGAGGTGTGAGGAGGGAGAGTGTGCTCTGCTTCTCATGCTGAAACAGGCAGAACTGAGAAGGGCAGCTTTTTCCTGCTCCAGGGGACTCCTGTGGCAGCATGATGGAAGTAGTAGCTGTGCAATCTCTTGTATGTTGGTGAGAACACCTTCCCTGTCTCCTGTACTGGTGTGTTTCATCAGGTCTGTAAAGAAAGCTTTTTCTTCTCCTGTTTGAATAAATCCTGTGAAGTCATTGGCCTGTTTTTGCCTTGGTGAAACCGGTGTAAATATCTTTGCTCCATGACCCTGGGGATTTGCACCAGCCTTGCACCAGTGCAGGCAGAGCTGGGAGGGAGCTGCTCCCCTACTCATTCCAATGAGCCCATGGCTCTTGCCCTGCTGGTGAGAGGGCCATTGCAGAGCTGTTCCTTCAGCTCAGAGCCTGGCTCTCTGCACCCCCATCTCTTGGGATGCATTGGGTCTGTCAGTGCTTAACAAATTGTATGGCATATATGTAGGGAAAAAAGTTCAGGTCCTGGCACTACTACTCAGGAGTGCTAGGGCAGGAATGCTGTGAAGGCAGTTGTGTCTTGTTAAGCGTTCCTTTTCCCTGTGAGAGGAGAGAGCTTATGGGGGAAAAGCCATAAGGGGTTTTTTGGGAGACCTGCAGCAACCTCTCCCCATCACCACTCTTAGTTTCTAACAGTCCTAACTCTGGCCTTTGGATCAAGGGAGTGTCTGCCACAGCAATTTGCCTTCTTAGTATGTGTTTAGTTGAGACTTGAATACCTTCAGACTCTCTTTCTACATTGTCTCATTTGACATTTCCCACCATGTTATTTTCCCCGAGCATCCACCCTGGGGAGATCAGCCCAGCCACCCTCTTCGTCTCGGGCTGTGGAACTGATGGATAGCACGTGGCTTCTGGGAAGCCAGAACAATCTGCCTGCTGGTCACCTGGGGATCCCCAAACCACCTGCTCCTCTACAGGGCTCCTGCAAGAAGACAAAATGTCAGACAGGCTCCCCAGGGTCTCTCAGAACCCTCCGTTATTTATGGCAATAGTCTTGCACTGGGCATGGAATTTCAAATGTGATGGTAACAGTTTTAGCTACATCTAGTGTGTGATTCACTTACAGTCTAAACACACTTTTAAGGAATTATGACAGAGCTTAAAATAAGCCAGTTTTAACCATCTTTTTTTCTCCCTCTTTTTGGCTGCCTAGATCCCAATCTAATATAAATTGCAAGTGATGGCAAGTCTGGTATTTAGAAGAGCCAGGTGTAAGTTAGTGGGCAGTAACAGCTAGACTGTAACAAAAGCCTCATCCCTCCTGCAGCCTAACCACTTCCAGAGTGAACAACTCTCTCCATGTAGAAAACAGGAAGAGGGCAACACTGCCCTTTCCAGTTACCTGCTGAAGGGCTAAGAACTAGGAAAAGTTCTCCATAATTATATGAGAAGGGTGGAAAACATTTCCAGCTGGAAACTGTTTTTTCCACTTTGCCTTTTTAGAGAGCCAGGAACACGGGTGGGGAGAGGTTTTCTGGTGAGCAGAGACCAGAGGAGGCAAGTGCTGCTGCCAGGGGGTCATGGTTGGATGAGGAAATAATTGGGTGATTTAAAGCAATGAAAATATGTTACTGACAGAGGAACACTGGACTTCATTGTCTTTAAAGGAGATTTTTCATTGTCCGGGCTAACAAAGGGGCCTGTGGGTTTTTATGGTTTGCTTTCACTAAAGACAAGGGGAGAAAAGTCCCAGAAATTCAAGCTGTTCCCACCTGTTCAACACGCCTGTCCTCACCTCCCTGCGAAGAATGGATTGGGTGAGTGGGAACTAGATCTGACAACCAGTGTATCAAGTGACGGTTAAAAAAATACATGCTGGCACTTCCTGGAGAGAAACACAAGCTGCCCCAGCCACACATTCCTTTGGTTTTGTGCATGCACCCAACTGAAGGTGTAGGAACAGTAAGATGGCTCATTCTCTGCTCTATACTGTGAAGTCTGACACTCTTGCCCAGCACTGTAGGTGCTTGTCTTCACTTGTGAATTGTACCAGCCTGGCAGGGAAACTGCATTACTTGCTTCAGGTGATGATACAAAGCACAGTGTGGAAGCATCAGGCTTCATTCTGGAGCAGATAATTTGTGTGCATGGCCATATACATCTTAGTTCATATCCCTGTGCATTTACAGAAGAGATGAAAGGGAGGAAGATCTTGTGGAGGTGTGGATATGTTACCTGGCGTCCTGGGAAGGGAGCTGCCTGCAGTCACTGTACTCAGCAAGGCATCACCTGGAGCTCATGAGCTCCCTGGAGAATGCTGGGAGCAAGCTGGGACCCAGCTGGCTTTGTGCCTCACTCCAGGTTTCAAGAAGGAGCTACAGATCAGTACTCCCTTTCGAAGACAGAACTTTCAAGGAAGAGGACGTTCTTGCTTCTAGCTTGTCTTTAAAGTGCAGATGAAGGTAAAGTTGTAAATGTCTCTGTCTGCAAATAGC
Source organism: Pseudopipra pipra (assembly GCF_036250125.1). NCBI lineage: Eukaryota > Metazoa > Chordata > Aves > Passeriformes > Pipridae > Pseudopipra > Pseudopipra pipra. Next base: position 26,235,174 of record NC_087558.1, read on the forward strand.
TGCTTCTCTTTTTGACCTAAACTCAGTGAACTGTTCAGCAGCCTTGTCTTGTGAAAGGTATGGAAAATGGCTTCAACACACAGAACCATGACTGGTCATCCTGGTAACGCAATGGAGGGAGATCTGATGTCTCTTGGAATTGGTAGCACACAGCTCATGCCATGCACAACTTGTCTGCAGTTCTGGAGGTGGGTATGGAGGGCTTCTTTCAGGGGAATGTGCCAGAGGGTTTAAAAACACAGCACCCTCACATCATCTCCACTGAGAAAGGAAGTAGCCCTTGTGGGAGCCAGCTTTGGAACCCCTCATCTTCCATCCAAGTCCTGTGAAATACTTCCCTCTGTAGGTAAGTGGCTCCTGCTGCTACTTATCCTCCAGGTGTCTGGAGGATGTTTGTGTCTCCAAGTTTTGCATGAGTTTGTATGTGCTTGCTGGCCTAAACTCAGCTTGCAACTGCATGTGTGATACAGGGAGAATTTAATCTTAATTGCATCTTTTGACAGGCGAGTCAGACTTGAAGCTTAGCACTCTACCATTAATTTCAGTGTACAGTGTACAATGAAGAAAACTGATTTGGGGATTTCAGCAATGAGCATTTGAAAAAAAAATTCCTATATTTTGGGAAGATACAGGGATGTTTGCAAAGCAGAATGGAAGATGAACAAGGAAAATCTGACCTTGGAGATGGTTTGAAAAAGTGTATGTCTAGTGCACTTTATTCTGAATAACCCTCTGAAAGCCAGAGAAGGGCAGGAGTGGAGGGAGTGAACTGAAAGCAGTTTGGTTTGGAGTAACTTCTCACAGGAGGGAGATCTCTTTGAGCAGAACAGACACTTCCCAGGGAGCTTGGCTTGCTGTCTCTGTGCCAGCTCTGGGTGTGCTGCTGGTTTTGGAGGTCAGTGTGCATGGAAAGCTGTCCTTATTGGAACAAAACCAACTTGGAATGTCTTTATTTCCATTCATGCAGTATCTTGCAGTGTTCTTCCTCTCTGGCCCTGGTATCCTTTACAAAAGCAATGGCGAGGTGCTTCCATGAGCCAATGCCAATTCAAACCTGTGACAAACCTGTCTTCAGCAGGTACTGATGGCTGTTCTACACGTCAGAAAAAGTTAAAATTTTAGCATGGGGATGCATAGTTTACAGTTTCAAGGAATTCTAAAACCTCTGTGCAGGAGAACCTCAGAAGGAGGGTCCTTCTAAGAAGGTGATTAAATCAGCCAAGCTTTTGCTAATCCTGCTCCAGAATGGCTCTGCTGTGTGTTATCACCTGTTCCAAGCCTCAGTAATTCGCACAGAGCCCTCCACAGGTGCTTGCCTTGTACCACTCCAGTGATGCTGAAATGCCTTGGGCCATTTCAGGTCTATAAACCCAACCTGTCAAAATGTGGAAAAGCTGAGTCCTTCTCTGATAGTTAAAGACTAAAATGAAATGCAGGGCCCTGGATGGTGAAAGCGGTACCAGCATTTGTAGCACTCGTTTCCTTTCCCAGAATAAAATAAAATATGTGTGAAAGTAGGCTGTGTTTCATTAAAAGCCAGTTTTGGATACACCCAGCAGCATAAAAATAGGAAAATTGAGTTACATGCTCAGTATGTGCTTTATATATTACAAAATAACTGTAATTTATCGTGTCTGAAGTGTTACATAAACACTAATCTTAACAAGTATATGGAGGGGGAACTTCCTTGACTTTCTCCTGCTTGGCTGAGTGATCCACACCCATTCAGAAATACTGAATAACTGCATTACCACTTAAAACACTTCTAAAAAATGGAACCTGATCTTTAACTGAGATAAATCAATGAAGTATCCTACCTTCAAGGGAGCTGTAAATCATTTTCATGAACTGAGAATCTGTTTCCCCTCTCAGTTGCCTATAGTTTTCTCAGGTCTTCACAGACATTATCTTATTTGAGTCTCTCTTGGTTTACCAAAGATATATTAAAGACTCACATTTCTTAAGAAAATATGTGTGAGGGGGCATTTGCACTTGAATTTAGGAAGAAGGCTGAGCAAACAGTTAAGGCTGGACCTCCTGTGCCTGGGACAGAGTGCAAAGCAGTTTGTTGCTGGGGGAACGGAGTTTTCTAGAGAATTTAGAAGATGGTGTCTTGTACCAGCTGCCGGTTAAAGGTTATTTGTATGGGTTGTGGGAACTAGGACTGAAGCTGAAGGATTTAAAGGAAATTATAAAGAAATCTTGTTTATTTGTTAGGACTGAGATGCTCAAAGCAGTTTGGATGAGAAGCAACTCAATCTTGTTGAAGTAGGACTGTCATGGCAGATAATTTGAGCCTGACAAGGCTAATTGTGACCAATAGTTTAGAGAAACTCTTTTCTTATTTTTAATGAGTAAAAGTTCTAATTTGCATAAATATGACTTGCGGTCTCTTTTTAGTTTTTTCCCCCACTTCTAGTTTTAGGCACTGTTTGTGTAGGAAGATCAGTGAGTGACTGGGACAACATGATAACAACTTGGCATTCTTGCCTTTGAATGGCCTGGGGTAACTGTGTGGGTAAGTTGTGTATCCTGGCAGCAGGTCTGAGCTCTCTGTGTCCAGCTTGTCTCCAGCTGTGCAGGTCTTTGAACACGCTGGAGGTGCCAGGATTGTGGAGTGCTGTTTCTGCCCCATGATTTTCAGACTATTGTCGTCTTGCTCAATAAGCTTTCAACGTTGAGCTCTGAGAGAGCTTGAGCTGACTTAGAGCTCACTCTTAGGTGAGCTGTTGCCTCTGAGCTTCCCTGCTGAGCTCGTGGAGGTCTGAAGTGTCCCTGTGCCCTGGGGATAGACACAGTACCTCCTGGTCTGGACTCTTCTGGTCCTGCCACCAAGTGGAGGTGACACTCCCAGCTTCATCTGTGAGTGGCTGCTTTGCTTGCCATGATCTGACTGCAAATTCTGGTGATGGGTGCCAGCAAAGAGCCATAAAATGGGCATGTGTTCATAAACCGAGCCCACACAATCATTGTTGGATTGGCTTCTCATTGATCCTACCCACGTCCTGCTGGGACACTGGGGTGGAGGTGACTCTATGGATGCTCCAAACAACCTGTGTTACAGCACTGCTAACCTCGGGGTTTCTCTTCTCATAAATATGGGACTCAAAAACATTCCCTTGGTGACAGAGCAATAAAACCATCTCCTCCCTGGCTGTGTCCTACAAGGAAGCAAAGAGGTCTCTCCAGATCTCAGTTCTCGATAGGTATAAAGAAAACGAGGGCAGAATAAGTGAGTGTGGGTGGGACACCTGCAGCTGGAAGCTGGGCTTTGGTGAAGCTGTGCTGCTCCAGGTTTCATACTGAAAGTTTCATCCAGCTCTGCATGCCAGTCCCTGGCCTCCTAATGCCCTCCTTCCTGTAGACAACCAAACCTGAAGGAATTCTGGTTTACTCTGTTTTAATTTCACACTTTTAGTTAATAATTAAATATAATGATGGTGCTATAATGCAGCATCGTCATATGTGGCAGAGAATGAAAAAAATAGCAAATGAGTATCCCTGGTGGCATGAGCGAACAAGGAAGTGGTATGTCAAGAAATCAGCTGTTTTTGTCACTGCCATAAAATGGACAGTACAGGAAATAATTTTAAGCTCAATTAATTTTCAGTTCTCTTAAATAGCTATTAATATTAAAACAAAGCTTGTGTTGCCCCCTGGTAGTCCCCTTCCTGTCCGACTCCTGTCACTTTGAGTGTGTCAATGGCCACACAGGAACCTGGAGATTCCTGCACCATGGAGGAGCTGTGTTTCAACCCACTACACCTTCCCCCACTCTCGAAGGTCTCTGGGGATTTGGAAAAGGACAGTGAAGGTTGTGTCTTTCTTTATGAAACCTATGTCTGTGCAGTGCTCTAGTCTCATCACCAATCCATCCAATCCTGGGAGCAGATGGTTTCTGTAAAGCTGTGTTCTGTAGCTTCAGTGTTACATGGATGCTTTATTCACTAATCTTCCAACGTAAGCATCTTTGGAAAAGCTGATACACAGATTAATAGCAGCTGAGCCAATCCCGTTACCTGAAGTCTCTGTTTTTCCAAAGCGTAATTTGCCAGCACACCCCTCTGTGAGCTGAGGCCTTAAATTCCCCCCCTGTGCCCAGCTATAACTGTGAGGGGAATTCACAGGGGAGTTACTCGAAGAAAAATAAATAAATGAATACAAAAAAGTTCAGCCTTGTGGTTTGCTGAAGCAGATGAAGCTGAGGTCGTAATGCAGCTAGAAGGTCATTAAAGGGTGAGGTGATGGGTGCAGCTGTAAATCGATTTTAAAGTATTAAGGAAGAGGAACCAGTGATGAAAAGTGCGTATATGTGGGAGCTGTGCACCACACTGCTTTCAGCATAAGGAAATTAGAAGGGCAGATTTTTTTCATCTCTGTTACAAACCATACAGGGGTGGATACAGCTGTCAGTATTTTGTTACAAAAACCCTGTACTGCAAAGCCATCCCTCTCCGTGAGCTTAATCCCTCCAAACTCCCCAAAGCTCTTGGGTACAGGTGAGCGTCTAGCTTGAGGTTTTTGGTTGTGATGAAGTTGCACTTGAAAGCTCTTCTATGGATCAGCAAATGCCAGAAACACTTTATATTTTTCTTCCAAGGAGGGCTGAGCCTGCAGTGACTGCTCAGTACAAGGCTGAGAATTGCAGTGCTTGTGAAAGCAGGAAGAGTGGGTGATACCACTCTAACTGGTGCCCAGGACTCTCAGGAGCTGTCAGGAATTTGCATGCTCAAAATGCCCTTTGGAGAGTCCCCCTCATCACTTGCTTAACTGCCTTCCAGTTAAAAATGTATTATATATTTATTTGCTAATGTACCTATTGCTTTGATTCATGAAGATAGTGATCTGGCAGAACTGAGGATGGTTTTTCCAAAGCTCTTAAAAACAGCTCTTCCTATAAAGTCAGAAGGTGATTATTCCACCATGAGCAACACTTGGCATTTGTTCATTGGTCAAACAGTAACAAAAGCTTAATGATCATCTGGAAAAGTAACCAGAAAATGGCATGTTCGGTGAGAGTGGGAAGAGCTGTGAAATCAGTTTCAGGAAATTTTTTATAATAAGCAAAACAAAAGCCCCAAACCCGTCTTATCAGCCATATATCTAATAGGCAAAGTACTTGACATGCACCTTCATAGCTTGGCACTGAGTCCCACTTGGCAGGCAGGAACATCCTGAGTCAAGGTGATTTTGCTGCAGTATTAATATTTTAAGGTCCTTTGCTCAAGCAAATACACAGGCACTCATAAGAAATCCTGTAGTGCTATGGAAACTTTCCATTCGTAAACCTGAACAGGTCCTTGCCCGGAGCAGAAACTGGAGAATCTCCCCTTGATGTGAGGAGACTGCAGGAAGGGATTTTGTGCTGATATGCAGTGTTGCTTCTCACTTCAGTGAGAACTAATGAATTATGCTGCTCAGTGTGATTTTAAGAAGTTGGTTTTGTGCTCTTGGGAATTCCTGGCTTTTACTGCCATATGAGAAAGGTATGTGTGTGTGTGTGTATATATGTACAGGCATAAGGGGAAGAAGCAAAAAGCTACAGAGCAAAGCAGTGGTATTTTAAGCAAGAATAGCAGCGAGGGGCATCCCTGGCTTGGGAAAATTGGAAGTGGGAAAAATGGAATGTGTCCCTGTCAGTGGCAAGGGGGTTGAAAGTAGATAATCTTTATTGTCCCTTCCAACCCAAACCATTCTACAATTCTGTGATACCTTTTGGGGTCTGAAGGGTTTTGCTGTTGTATGTGCTTCCTGCGGTGGAGGTTTTCCCATAGTAGTGCAATATGTGGCCAGATTGCACTTCTGTATTACACCTGTGACACTTGCTGCTCTGATGCTTGCTGATAGCTTAATTTTGAAGCCTGGGAAAGGTCATTAATCTGCCTTGGTAACAGATCACTGCCAATGTGCCACATGCAGGCCCACGAGCTGGAGGGCTGCCATGGGCTGAGATTCTCTGTATTTTATGGCAGTGTTTTGTCAATGCACAATACATTCCATTTTTGCTGTGTCTAGCTTCTTTTTCTCCTGTTTTGGGAGAGGATGGAATTCTTCAAGTACTTTTCTACAGTATTCAGTACTTCTAACAGTGCAGCAAAATCCATTATGAGGACGAAGCTCAGGATGGAATTTGAGTAGTGGAAATATTTGCACATGCTTCAGAATGTGAGCAGGTGTAATCAGTGGGGATCTTCACACAAGCTAAAGGCCATCTGTAAATGAAAATTAGTTTCTTTCATTCAACTGCTATTTAATGAATATTGCCTGCCTTGATTGAGTTCCCAAGGTCAGTGCTTCTGATGCATTCAGATTATTGTAGATTGGCCAGTGCCTTCCCTGCCACTCTTTGGCTGCTGAGTTTTGTAGTATTTGAAGTAATTAAAGCCACTAGTGTAGTCTAAAACCAGCTTTCTAATGCCTGTTACCACAGCAGCTGCTCAGTTTCTCTCTCAAGATTTGTTATCTGATACTTTCAGGTATCTGGGTGGAAGAAAAGAACTCCAAAAAAAATGCCTAAATGGGATAAAACCAGAGCCTTTTCCTGAAGTGCAAATAGATACTTCCCACAGACAAAAATAGTATTTAAAATACATATTTAAATTAAAACAGGCTTTAGGATGTGTTGTAAAAACTTGCACAGTTTCAACTTTCTTATTACAAAGCTAAGGGATTGAGCATTTAAAAATGAGAGTCACTTGAGCTGTTCGAGAAAAATCCTGGAGCCTGGTGGTTTGCTCTTGTGAAGTAATTTAGCATCTCCTCAGAACAGCAGCTGTATGTGTTTGGGGAGTGTCCTGTCCCCAGTTCACAGGTTTCAGTTCAAACACTGAGATGCTTGTGCCGCTGAATACCTTGATGTATGTGGAGTCAACTGAGGAGTGAGATTACACTGTGGATGAGCTGGACCATGGGTTCCTCCATGTTTTCCTGGGGGCTTCCACAGGAGAAGGGAGTGCAGCTGGGAAGGTGCTGTCCCTGGGCCCCCCCAGCCCCTTCTCCCTTCGAGGCAGAGAGATGGGGCAGTGGTTCCAGATGCCAGCAGGTTCTCAGGGCAGGAGAGTTCCCTCTTCCTTGCTTTGAGCATATGGGAGATACTCTGTTGTACAGGGTCGGGAGTCTCATGTTCCTGTTTATTTTTAATAAATTAGGAAAAAAATGCCATTTTATGTCGACTATTTCAATATGCGCATGTCACTTTTCCCTTCTTGCAAGTTTTTTTTTCTAATTTTCTTGAAGCCAAAGTTATTAACATTTATCCTCTTGGGGCCGAAAGCTTCTGTTCAGCTCTGAGTCTCTCTTCCAATTACACATTAATTTACCCCACTTATTAATTTATCCAGAGCAGCTGTGAGAAATGCACCAGTCTCAGACTGAAATTTGCTGAAGGAAAGAAGGAACATGTCTTTGGTGTATCTTTGGGGTTCAGCTTCGTGAGAGATGTATTGAAACACTCTGAATGTTTGGGGAGACAATCCAGGGAAGTTTGATGACTGATTTATTCCAAGGAGCTTTACAGTGTGCAAATGGGACAAACACCCAGGTGCAGGGGAGCTCCCCAGGGCTGTGGTGCCCACATGTGTTGTCCCCCTCACCTCCCCTCCCGGCTCCTAGGGCACCAACTTTTAAATTGGCCTCAGCTTTCTCCCTGCTAACCTGTTCAGGAGAGGATGTGCATTGCCAAAGGCATCTAGTGCTCCAGTTTGCAGACCAACCACAAACTTGCAAAAGAAGTGCCTGGTTATCTGGGTGGCTTGCGATCACTTTTCCCTGGTTTTGGGAAAAAAAATGCATATACTTGGCTGTTTATGTTATTCAAAACAGAGAAAGCTGTTAAAAGTATTCTTCAAAGATATAGGTGGGAAAAATGGCTAAAACGCTTTTATCTGTTTTGACTACAATGAAATCTGCAGTGTTTGTATCTCAGACCTTGAGCTGACTGCTATGAATCCCTGTTGGAGTCACAGAGCCAGTTGTCCTGAAGAAGCCTGTGGGAAAATCATATTCCTGAAGCATGGGAAATGGTGTTTGCTTTGGGATTGTCTGCCAAGGCAGAGAACTCTCATGAGTTGGTAAGTTGATATCTGATGTGCAGATTTCCTCTGTTCCCCTTCTCTTAATTACTTTATTCTTATCTGAAAGTGAATTCAGAGAAGTACAGCTAAAATAAACATTCCTTCTCTTTTCTTGGAAATGCAGCTAGAAAAGTCTGTGAACTTCCAGGTTAATGAGCAACTTTCTGATGTAGCGTGGGGGTAAATCTCTCCTCTACTTTTGTGTCAGATGGAAAGTTTAGGTGATGGAGGCATTTCCTGCTGGGAGGGGCTCGGAAATTTGTGCAGTGACAAGCAGCCCTGATGCTCCTATCTGCATCAGGCAGTTGTGTGCAGCACAGTGCTGTGGTATGGGGTCTCAGCCAGCGACGGAGTGAGGGGCAAGTGCCCCTCTTGGGGAGCAGGGTGTCACTGATGTCTCTCAGCTGGGTCCTGACACCAAATCAGAAGCCAGGGCTTCTGGTTTCATTAGCAGTTACAGACTCAGCTGTAGATACTTTGGCACTGAAAACTTGTCTTATTAATGTTATTCTCATTGATTTACTAGTGAGTCATTTTTTGTTTTTTAATGGAAAGTGGTGGGGGGTTTTAGGCAAATGATATTAAAAACGTAGAAATAAGATTGAGTGAAGCTCTTACTGTTGCTAATCAATCTTCCTTTGTTCCATAAACATATTTTTGTTCTATTATCATCATCATCATTTTGGATTGAGGGAGCCTTTTGGTTATTTATTTATAAGTCAGTTATCTTGGCTTTTTCTTTCCTGTCTTCTTCTCCCTGATTTGTATTTCACTTGTAAGATAGCCCTTTTGAGATGAGAACCCTGACTGATGTTGGGGGTTTTGCCCCCATCACTCTGATGTGATTAGAGAGTACCTTCTGTTCCCTGTATCCAAAGGGTCACTTGGACCTTGGTACCTCATGTTTACAAATGAGTTGGGCATCTTGTTTGAGCCCAAGTTTAGTGCTGGTGGTGTTGGTGCTACGGCAGGGTCTGCTGGAAATGCAGACCCCCAGGGGATGGAAGGGCTCTGTGGGGAGTGAACGTGGAGAGGTTACTGTTGGTCTTCCACAGAAAAAGCTTGTGAAACTTTCTGCCAAGATATTTGAGATGTCAGTGTCGTTCATGCTAATTTTAAACTTTAGGAAGTTTCCATTGGGCTGTTTATAGACTGGTTGCCTCTACAAAGGCCCAGAGGGACTTTTTCTGTAGAGCAAGCCTGAGAACTTCACTCAGGCAGACTGGCCAGGAACTCAAGTCTTCATTTTTTATATTCAAATGTACAGCTCACTAAACAGGGTGAGTCCTGCAGACTTAATGCAGCCTCTCAACGCAGACTGACCACACTGATGTTGAGGGAACTACTCAAAAGCTTTCAAGTGAAGGCTTGAACCTGCATGTATGTGTGTGGGGCTGGGGTCAAAGATACGGAGAGTCTCCAGTACCCCAAAATCTGTACCTTTTGAAAACAAGGCTACGGGGTTATTTCCTCTTCTGCAGCTGGCATGCTCCTAAAAAGTTAGGAGGAGGCCACATACATCCTCACAGACCAACTTATTTTGGGGAAGTCAGTTTTCACACCTGACTGACTCTATACACAGTCGTTTCCTCCCTGGTTCCTGCTATGCTAAAAAACTTGCAGCCTGACTGGATTCATGGTTTTTGGAGCTCTTCTGCTTGGTAGTGCACAAGAAGAGGTTTCATACTGGAAGCAAACCCCTCTGCAGTTGTGAGGATAAGCAGCAATGAGCAGAAATCATCATCATCATCATCATGGCCGGGCTTCGTGAACAAAGATTTGGGAAGGGCTCTACCCACGTTTGTTACAAGCGCATTGATGGCTAAAAAGGCCAATATGAGATAGGCATGTCCGGTTGCAAAAGGTACAGCAGAAAGACTCCTTAGGTGGTAAATTCTGCAAGGCACGATTCTTTCTGCATTGTCTTTTCTCCTCAAGAGTGATCCTGCGTGCGTTCTCAAAGGCATCAGCAGCATTAAAGATGGTGTGTCTCCAGGCCTCCAATTGGAGGCCAGAGTAGACCAGTTATGGTGATCAATATGGCCGAGGCTGAGATGTTGTTTCAGGGAGTCCTTGTATCTTCTCTTCGGGGCTCCTCTCATGCGGCAGCCGGTGGCAAGTTCACCATAAAGCAGGATCTTAGGGAGGTGGTGGTCCTTCACCCCTGAGACGTGCCCTGCCCAGCAAAGCTGTGTTCTCAGCAACATGGCCTCAATACTTGTGATTGCTGCTTGTTCTAGAACAGATGTGTTGGTCACATAATCTGACCAGTGGATGTTTAGGATTGTATGAAGGCAGCGTTGATGGAAGCGTTCTAGGAGATGCAGGTGGTGGCGGTAGAAGACCCATGATTCAGATCTATATGAAAGAGTAGTCAGCACTGTGGCTCTGTAAACACTGATCTTTGTACTTTTCTTCAAGTGTTTATTTCACCAAACTCTTTTATGAAGCTTTCTGAAGGCACTATATGCCTTTGCTAACCTGTTGTCTATCTCTCCATCAATCTTACCATCTGAGGAGATGAGGCTGCCTAGGTAATTAAACTGCGGGACTGATTTAAGCTCTGATTCACCAGTTGTGATATGGCGATGATGGAAGACTTCCTGAGGTGCCAGTTGATAGAGAACTTCTGTCTTCTTTAAGCTGACTTCCCAAAGAGCTCAGCAGCATCTGCGAAGCAGGATGTTAAACGCTGCAGAGCTGCTTCTGTGTGGGCAACAAGGGCGGCGTCATCAGCATAAAGCAGCTCCCGGACAAGATGGTTTAAGGTCTTGGTGTGGGCCTTCAGTCACCTTAAGTTAAATAGGCTTCCATCAGTACAGTATCGAATGTAGATACCGCCCTGATCCTCGAGGTCTGCCATGGCCCTTTGGAGCATCCTGCTGAAAAAGATTGTGAATAGGGTTGGTGCAAGAACACAGCCTTGTTTCACACCACTGGTTATTAGAAAGGGCTCAGAAAGTGCATTACCATATCTGACCTGGCCGTGCTGATCCTCATGGGGTGAGATGATCATTTTAAGGAACTTGGGGGGACAACCTAAACATTCCAAAGTCTGCCACAGACCTTTTCTGCTCACAGTATCGAAAGCCTTGGTGAGGTCAACAAAGGTTACATAGGGACCTTTGTTCTGTTCCCTACACTTCTCTTGCAGTTGTCTGAGAACAAATACCATGTCTGTGGTGCTCCTGTTGGCTCTGAAACCACACTGACTTTCAGGTAGAATTCCTTCTGCTATAGCAGGTATTAGTTTGTTCAAGAGTATTCTGGCCAGGATTTTGCCAGCAATGGAGAGCAGAGTAATACCACGGTAATTTGAGCAGTCTGATTTAATTCCTTTCTTCTTATACAAAGTGATGATGACTGCGTCATGAAGGTCCGATGATAGTTCACCTAGTTCCCAACAGCGCACCACAAGCTCGTGAAATTTAGCATGGAGTGCATGGCCCCCATGTTTCCAGACTTCAGGAGGAATGCCATCAACCCCAGCTGCCTTGCCAGTTTTCACCTTCTGTATGGCCTTAAGAGTTTCTCCTAAAGTGGGGGCGGTATCCAATTCATACTTCACCAGTTGTTGTGTGATGGACTGAATAGCTGAGTCTTGGACTACGCAGCTAGTACTAAAAAGAGTCTGAAAGTGTTCAGACCATCGATTCAGAAGGGAGGTTTTATCTGTCAGAAGCATTTGACCATCTGCACTGAGTAGAGGGCTTTGGACCTGGTATGTAGGCCCATATGCTGTTTTCAGGGCCTCATAGAATCCTCTGTGATCACCCGTATCTGCGCATAATTGAGTTTTCTCAGCTACACTGATCCACCACTTGTTCTGGATGTCATGGAGTTTCTGCTGGAGCTTGCTGCATGCAAGACGAAAGGCTGTTTTTCTTACGTGACAGGATGGCAGTGCAAGGTGTGCTTGGTGAGCGGTTCTCTTCTTCCTAAACAATTCCTGGTTCTCTTGATTGTTTTCATCAAACCAGTCCTTGTTCTTCTTGAAGGAGAACCCTAAGGATTCTTCAGAGGACTGCAGGATGCTGTTTTTAATATGGTGCCAAAGTGTTTCAGGAGAGGCATCTGTAGAATCTATGGAATGGTTTTCGAGCCTAGTTTGAATATTTGCCTGGAATCTGTCTCTCACTGTGGCTGATTGGAGATTGTTAACTTGGAGTTTCCTCCTTGGGATACTGCCCCTTTTAGGTTTGAATTTGAGATTGAAGTTGAATTTACAGTGCACAAGCTGATGGTCTGTTTGGCATTCTGCACTGGGCATCACGTGGGTATGGTGGACATCGCGGACATCTCTCTGTCGCACCAAGACATAATCAGTGAGGTGCCAATGCTTAGATCTGGGATGCATCCAGGTTGTCTTCAGACTATTTTTCTGCTGAAAGATAGTATTAGTGATGGGGAGCTGTTGCTCTGCACAGAATTCTAGCAGAAGTCGACCATTATCGTTGCAGTTTCCAACACCATGCTTGCCTAATATTCCTTTCTAGGCTTCAAAATTCTTTCCTACTCTGGCGTTGAAATCACCAAGAATAATGATCATCTGCAGGAACCTTTTGGGTAAGGCGGCGTAGAATTTATCTTTTTCAGCAGGGTCAGCTTGGAGAGTTGGGGCATACATACTAAAGAGGACAACGTATTGCTTGTTGTGTAGTGAAAGGTGTAGGGAGATAATGCGGTCAGAGTGACCTGTCGGCAGATTTTTGAGTTTAGGAACAACAGAGTTTTTAATCATGAAGCCAACTCTTGAGAGATGCCTTTTGGTTCTGGGCTTACCTGACCAAAAGAATGTATAACCGGCACCATGTTCTCTAAGGCTGCCTTCCTCATTGAGGTGAACTTCACTGAGAGCAGCTATGTCAATGTTGAGACGTGATAGTTCGTGGGAAATTGGGGCAGAGCAATGCTCAGAATGTCCACTATCTGCAGAATCAAGCATGGTTCTGATGTTCCAGCATGCTGGAGTTAATTTGGGTACACCTTTGGAGGCAGGTGTATGCCTTTGTCTCTTGATCTTTGTGTGACCGCATTAGTAGAAGATGCCTGTTGGCCGCGGTTAACCAACCAGGTGAAGGAGGAGATGAGCTGTGGTTAGGTCATCTTTTCTAGGCCCCTCTCTGAGTGGAGCAAGCAGTGCTCTCCTTGAAAAGGCTGCTTGGTTGTTCAGGGTGCTGCCCAAAGAGACTGTCATCTCCGGTCAGTCTCTAATGACCAATATCCTGAACCGCCTGCATGCAGGGTTGGGTCTGCAGCTCCCAGTGCACCTTTCACCTGCCGTTTCGACCCTCGCCCATCACTACAGGGCTTTGTGAATGTGGGTAAGGCCTTTGAGCCTGCGCAATGGATTTTTTAGGTGAGAGGCAGTATGTGCAGAACTGAACCCACCCTTTAATCCTGAGGTTCATCTGCCAGGGCCGAGCGAGCTTGGATGGTGGCAGCGAGGTCCTCAGGATGTAGGTTTAATTAGAGTGACCTTCTCTTAGATGGATGGCCTTACAGGGGTAAGCGAGCTCCATCTGCCCGGGTTTGGGATTAGAGTTGTCCTTCTCCTAGGATGACTGCCAGAAGACTAATGAGCTCATCCTGCCCAAGGATATATTGTATCTGACCCTACAGTTTTGACCTGTCTGGCATGGGCGACCCTACCGAAGGCATGTACCATCGCCAGCATAGCTCGCAACCACATAGGGGTACACAGGCTTCTTTCCCATTAAAACAGTTAGGGCAAGCCTTTCACTCCTTACTTTTCTGCTACCCATCTATATTCAATCCCAGGGAAATACTCAGGAACATCCCTTTATCCTGACTACCCTTTCAGGACGCAACAAATATATCCAGAACATACAGAACCTGGACAGTAACCACAGGTGAGCCGAAACCAAACTGTTCCTGCCCCAGTACCCACCTGGGGCTTGAGTACCTCTCATGGCTGTAGCCCGGCCGAGACCCCCAACCCCCCAGAAGAACCCGTTATCCACCCTGACCTTATCCTACCCCCACCGTGTTACCTCATATCTTCCCACGCACTGCTTACCTGGGACACTTCATGCAGGGCTGCCCTGCCTGCCCTCCCGCCAGTCCGAGGACCACCATGGCCTGCCCGGCACCCCACGCAGTTCCAGGGGTGGGCAGAAATAAGGACAAAGAAACAAATAGTCTTCTCCATAGAAGGCCTTGTGCAGGAATACCTCAAATTACCAACTGTATTTGGGTTACATAGATGTGCAGGATAAGATCTTCTCCCTTCTTGTTTCCTCAAATTTCAATTTGATGTGAATGAATTACCAAGCCCAGGCAGATCATGAAAGCAAAGGCAGGTAATTGGTCATATAATGCTTGTATAAATCTATTTACAGTTCTTGTGATGAAATAGGGTTGTGTGCACTTTGACTTTAATCCTCTTATTTTCCATCTTTCTTTTAATAGATACTGAAATTCTTGCTCCATTGTTCACCCACTTTGAGCTGTGTAAAGAGTGTCAGCTGATAATTTAGAGCAAGTGGAATAAGATCCCCTGTATTCATTCCTCCTGTGTCTCCTTTGAAAGGATGTTTTTCTTCTTGGATCACAGTAACTACTACTAGAAGTATTTGTAGCTGGCACTTACTGCATTTTTACTGCATTTAGATGATAAGGGTGACACTTGCATGAACCCTCATCAGTGGAACTTTTTTCAACATCTTTGCCTTCAAAAGCACTCCAGGCTTTTAAATCTCATCCATGGGAGGTATTTTGCAAGGCTTTGATTTATTTGATGAAAACATGTCTATGATGTGTGATGCTGGCTGCTGTGGGACTCAGAGCAATGAGGAATCTTGCCTTTTAGGAGCATCAAATGTGGCATGGCAAAAGTGCTGCTATTAGGATGTAGCTCTGTGCATCCTGTGAGCTCGTTAAGATCTTTGGCTTTGTTTTGTTTTCATCCTTGGCTATAGCTGTGGCTTGGAGCGCTGCAGGCCTGCAGCTGGACCATGCTGTCTTGTACAGAGGCCATTAACAAATCTGTGGTGGTGCCTCATAAACACTCTTGTGGTCTGGGGTATCTCCAGGGGCTGGGAGGCTCCTCCCACCCTGTGGCAGTGTCAGGATGTCTGATGCAGCTGTGGGGTGGGGGTATGTGGTACTCAAGCCAGGGCAGAGCTGTGGGGGCAGCCTGCTCAGCCCAGCCCTCTCTACTCACAGCAGTCCTGCTTCCAGGCACCTTGTTGGCACAGCCCTGCCTCTGTTGAGTAACAAAACCAAATAAATACAATGGGAAGCATGGGAAAGGGCTGGCAAGAGCAGACATCCATGATGGATATCTGCCCTTTGACATGTGCTGCATCTTGCAGATTAAAGAGTAGATGTTCAGGGCCAGATCCTGGCATTAGCAGGGCAGGGACTGACTCTGCTGACAGCCCAGTGTTTGCCCTTTGGAGGACTTTTGGCTGTGTGAGGATATGGAAAGTTGATCTGAATTAACTTTTCTAAAGCAGATTGCTTAAATTGGTTGAACACTCTCCTGTGGACTTGGATTTCAAATAGCCTTACTTGACTGTAATTTATTTCGGCTTAATTACATGTGAAAGTAGAATAAAGACCCTAACTCAGAATCAAAGCAACTTAATGCAGATCAACCCATACACTTTAAATCCACACCCCTTAGCTAACTCCAGTCGATTTCCCTGTGTCCCTGTGTGGGCAGGTCCTAAGGCCCCAGTGCCCTCTAACATGGCACTTCTCTCCCAAGCAGCTTTTAAGTAAAGGACTTTCATAACCTAAAACTGCATTGTCATTACTTTTTCTCCTGCTGGAAACAGCCTTCCTCCCTTCTGAGGAATATACATTGTATGTTACAATTAACGCCATCACTGTAATTACAAACTGCCTACAAGACACCCTCTGCTTCACTTGTATTTGGAAAGGTTCTCAGTGTCTATCATCTCAGTGACAAATTTCACCAGCAGTCCCAACACTGCTGCTAAAATGTTTCTTTTATGTTTAAATCACAACTGATAACTTAAACTTTACACAAGAAGTGGGGTTCACACGTCTGAGCATGTCCTCCCAGCTTTCTGGGAGTAAAGTGCTTAAAACTAGTAATGTATTTTAAAGGCAAATCATGTGCAAGCACTGTGGATAGAGAAAGAGCATTTGATGCTGCCTCCTCTCTGCTGCTAAGAAGACCCAATAAAATGCTTTCTGCAAGGAAAGTTATGGGAAAAAAAAAAAAGGTGCTGTGCAAAAGTTGACCTTGGACTGCAAGTCCAACTGCCCCTAAAAGCAGGACTTGCTGGTGTTCAGATGTCTTGGGGCTGCCTCATATATTCTCTATGCTCTGGTTGCCAAAACAGAAAATGCTGCAGAACACTTTATGGGCTGGTTAAAGGGCTGGTGTCATCCTGCTGTAATTTGTCCATCTGCTATCAAACTTACTTATAGTTTGATAGGAAAACCCAATAAATTTTTAAAAATTTTCAGGGGGCTGGGTGTTATTTCAGCTGTCAGCTGTGTGACCTAAGAGCGATGCTTTTTGGGGGCAATATTCTCTAAGGCCTGGAGGAGAAAATAGCCGTCTAGCCCACGCAGAAGACAAAATCCGTCACTATAGCAACTGCAGTGAATGGTAATCATTATAAATTTAGTTCTCCCCTGGCACTGTGCTATATAAAAATAATGTGTATGTCAGCTTCCTACCTTTCTGGGTGCTGTCATGTCCACAAACCTGGCTTGCTGCTTATTGCCCAAAACTCTGCAGGATAACTCAAGAATGAGTGCTGACTGTCCCCTCTCTCATGTGGCCACTACAACCAAATTTCCTTGAGAGTTACCTCCCTGCATCTCCTGCAGGCCATCCTCCTTCTCCTACAGGACTTGTACTTGTTCTGCTTCTAATCTGGGACTTAGGTCTTCTAAAGCTAAGCTGGTATTTATGTTTAATTCAAAGTGAGGGAGAGGGTGACAGAACCGATTTGCTTAAAATTAAGCTTCAGGCCATGGTGCCTGAAGCAAGCCCTCTCACAGTGGTGAGGAAACTCCCATTGACTGAAGAGACTTTTGCTCAGGCTCCGTATTTCTTCCTGAAATGGGGCCAACACAATCCAGATATGAAAGAAGTATTTAAAGCTCTTTCTCTAATAAGTACAAGGTGGTCTGTGCCTTAGGGGGTGCCATCTGATGTGTCCCAAGGGTCAGTGCAAGGCTCCCTCATGGGCCTCTGTGAACATGGTGCTGTAAACCCTGCTGTAATTATCCATTATTGCTCCTGCTTGGTGCTAAGAAGGGAGATCCCTAAAGGAAATGGAGCTACTTAGAAGTGTTTAATATTAATTTCCTTTCTTGAATCAGTTTTGCTTGACTCAACCCAATTCTTGGATTTGCATCTGAAAACTAGGCAAAATCTCTCTTGGGATATCTCAGGGATTTACTAGGGATTGGTTCTGCATGCAATGAAATGCCTACATTCAAAGCTAGATAGCTTTTCCTTATCACAAAAAAAATAAAGTTTGAAAAATGGCGCAACCACTTTTTTCAGATGTTGAAGATGCTGAAGAGCAGGTAAGGGAAGGCTTGACTGCTTGCATAACACCCCACGATACTGCTGGTTACACTGCTACAGTTCTTTGTTTAGAAAAAAATCCAGGTAAATAGTTATGAAATGATCGTCTCATTTAATAAAAAACATTACAGACAGCAGATCTACTTGCTGAAATGAAATGAAATTATGAGCTGCTTATAAATATCAGAAAGCATAGGGCTGTACACTCATTAAAAAAAATGGGAGCTGTACCTCTGTAACCAGTTATTAAAATCATTAGAAATGCCTCTCCCCAAATTAAGGTACAAAGAGACCAAATCCCAAAGTCAATAGCATGGGTTTTATTTAATGGTAAATGTGAGACAGAGAGATAGAAGGAAATAAGGGAAAGGAGCAGGTGGGGGTAGAAGAAAGAAAGTAACAGAGAGAGATTAAAATAGAAAAAAGTATCACCACTCCATGTAACCCGGTGGAATCCCATTGGTCTGGCTCTTCTGGTCTTCTTGGTGGTGAGGGTTTCCCAAAAAACATAAAGTCCAGTGAGGGTTTCCCAAAAAACATAGAGTCCAATGGATTGGACCCACCTTTTGGGTGGGAAACTTGGCAGTCTCTTGTAACAGATTTGTTGCCTCACTTGGATCACCTTCAGCCTTCTGGTGATGGGAGGCCTCAGGAATGGATTAGGGGGGGCTCTCTGGGGGTCTTTCGTGGTTTATGAGCCCTTCTCAGCTGCCTCTCACATGAATGTCCTGTGTTTACCTGGTCTTCTCGGGGGTGGGGGTGGGGAGGGGGGGGCAGGGGGTTATTTATTTAGTTTGGTGTGGAGAGATTTCACCATCACACGCCCGAAACCCTTCTCCCCCACCACCCCCTGTGCCCACCCAGGGCTGGTTCTTAACACAGATACATTCTTCTTTCCTTGGCCTTGTTTACTTCTCCTCAGACTTGAGATGATTAGACGATAGGATAGTCTTGTCTCAAGCCCCCAGCCACAGTCCAAACTCCAGTTGGGAGGCACTGGGAGACAGGGGTGCCTCAGTGACCACTTGCACTTTGACAAAAAGTCTTTCTATGATTTTGACAATGTTTAAGATATTACTGACATTTCAGTCCATCACAACCTCCTTTTCAAGGGAAAGAATCTTCCCCCTCACTTTGGAGGTGTTAATTGGAATCTGGTTTTGGTTCGTTGGTTGGTTTTGTGTCCGTTTGCTTGTGGTTTTTTGGGGGAGGTAGGGTTGGTTGTAGTTTTTATTGGATTTTTTTTGGTGTTTTTTATAAAATTGATATCACCTCGGTCATATTTTCCAGTAAATTGTCCAAGGATCCCAAATGCAACTATTGGCAGTGTAAGTGAAGCGCAGTCGCTGTCTCTCTGGTGCCACGTATCGGACATCATGTGAGGTCTGTGGTTTAGCTGTGTGTGAACACTTTGACATAACCCAGAGTGCCGGGCAGCCCTTCAGGGGGACCTTGACAGGCTGGAGAGAGGGGCAGAGAACAACTGTGTGAAATTCAACAAAGGCAAGTGCGCGGTCCTGCCCCTGGCGGAGAATAACGCCTGGCACCAGCACAGGCTGGGGGTGACCTGCTGGAGAGCAGCTGTGTGAGGAGCTGGGGGTCCTGGTGGACAACAAGCTGTCCACGAGCCAGCAGTGCCCAGGGGGACAAGAAGGGCAAAGGGATCCTGGGGTGCATTTGGAAGAGCATTGCCAGCAGGTCAAGGAGGTGATCCTGCCCCTCTGCCCAGCCCTGTGAGGCACATCTGGAGTGCTGAGCCCTGTTCTGGGTTCCTCAGGACAAGAGATATGGAGCTCCTGGAGCAGATCTGGAGGAGGGTGACAAAGATGATGAAGGGACTGGAGCATCTCTGTGACAAGGAAAGGCTGAGGCAGCTGGGCCTGTTCAGGCTTGAGAAGAGACACTGAGAAGGGACAACATCCATGTTTGTCAGTGTTTGCAGGAAGGGGTCAGGGGACGGACCAGGCTCTTCTCAGGGGTGCCCAGCAATGGGACAAGAGGCAACAGGCAAAAAGTGGTGCACGGCAAGTTCCCTCTGAGAATGAGTAAGACAGAGAAAGCTGAATCCTTTCTGAAAGTGGATTTTTGTTGCTGTTGTTTCTGCACCAAGCAATGGGAATTTTTTTGCCGAAGCTTTGCCGAAGTCTCTGCCTGGGAAAACAAACTGAAGCCCCTCAAATGTTTAGGAAGGGTTAGAAACCTATTTGGACTATAATATTTTACAAGTTATCTCTCTGGAGTATGCTGAGTGGTGGCAATCTGGTTTCACAAGTTACCATTCCTGCTACTATTCCTACTGTGAAATCCAGCCTCAAGTCCTGTGCCAAAAAGCTGTGAAAGCCTGGAGAGGCCAAACTGGTTGGCTTGCACATAGGAAATAAGGCTGGCAAGGTACTGAATGAAAATATTTTTTATTTATAGCTATAACATTCTACATGGTTCCAAATAGCATCAGAGCACTTACAAGCTGCTTTCTGGAGCAGATTTGCAGGTAATGTTTGCCACAGGTCACAGGGTTGTTGGAACAGAAACTAGAAATTTGTGTTGAAAACATAAATATGTATCACAAGCCACAAACTATTTAACACCTCAAAGACACATGCCAAAATCAGATTTGTATGCTCTAAGACAGAACAGATTCTTGCATATATGAAAATCACCAGTCACAGAGTTGCAAAGTTATTGTTAATGTAGAAATTAATATTGAAATTTACCAATCCACCTAGAGATAGTATCAAGGGAAAAGACAAACTGAAAAATTCCTTCTGTGCTTTCTAATCTGAAAATAACAAACCACCCCTTAAAAATGTGTGCTTGGGAATAATATTTGTATTCCTTAGCTGTAAATGCATCCATTGCTTTGATTTCATTCATTACTAGAACCTCAGTAAAAGCCTCAATTAATGGGTTCAGCTTCTGTATTTTAAAACATCTGCTGTTATTTAGATAATTACTACAACTGTGGCTTAGGGTTTAAAAAAAATAGAAAGAAGTTGTGCAGTAATGTGTAGGAGGCGTGTCCCAGGGGCAGGGGAACCAAGGGACATGCACAGGGACAGACAACCCCATTGGTTCTAAGGTCACATGGTTTTAGGGGATAAAAGGGAGCACAAGATTCAAATAAAGCCTCTTTGATTTCCATCTCACAAAGAGCGTATAGCATTCTTTATCATATAAAGACAGCGACCCGACAGTGATGTGTGAGTACGAGGAGGCTTTTGTTAAAAAATTGCAAAATAAAAATAAACCTACATCCCCGGAATGAAAAGACAGATTGTGATCACACAAAAATGAAAAATATCCATTTGGAATGGGGACTCTGGCCATGATGTGCACAGAGTGCTCCCTGTTGGTGAGGAGATGGAGGTGGAAAACAGGCTAAAGGACATAACTGTGCCACGTTGTGCCACCCTGCTGCTGGTGAATATCTCCTTCCCGTGCAAGGGCACCCAAAGGGCTTCAGTGTTTGGTGGCAAAACCAAAGGTGTAGATCTTTGAACATGAATGACTTTTGACTGATTGGAGTGCACTGGGGTTGCTCATTGAAGGAAGTGGGGATGCATCATCCTCAGGGGCTTTTTGGAGACATCCAGCATGGGCTGCTCAGGGAACCTGCTGATAATTGGGACTCATTTCTCAGTACTGCTCTCTCTTAAATGCCATACTCGGTTTTAAGGATGTCAGTGGTCTGATCTGGGGCTAGATGTTTCTGCTTCCAGAATTGCAGCAGATTTCTGCATCCTCACTCCTGGGCAGTTGCAGTGCTGAAGTCCTCAGCAAATGTGACTCATAGAATCAAACTTATGTGCATATGTATAGGGAAGATCTAACATGGGTGATTTGAAATGGATCCAACCCATGCAGTGATCAAAAATCCAATTTTTCTCCCGCACTACTCACTCACCCAGACCCGTGTTGGCTTATGCAGGGTAATTAGAGCACTGTGATACCAATTTTTGACAGCTGTGTTGGCATGGCTGGCAGGGGTGTGGATATGCTTCAGTGTGAAACTCCTATAAAAATGGCATTTCCACGTAGTTTGGAATTTGAAAAGTAATTCTCCACAGAGTGATGCTATTTCATGTTTTCCTTCCAATTTTGGATGAAAACATTGTCAAAATATTGGAATTGTGCTCAGAGTTAATGAGGGACAAGGTTGTTCCACGTTTGCTTGGTTTTCATTTTTCCTCCAGCTGTACTTCTGAGACTCTCAACGCTGCTCTGTTTGTAGAGACACCATCTGCCACTTTCCTTCCCAAAGATGGTCCAGGAGGAAGGTCCTGTAGAAGGTCTCCAACCAGCTTTCCTGATGGTGTCAGCTGTGACTGTTCTGGGTAAAACCACACTGTTCTTGCTACTGCTCAGTGCAGCAGGGTCTCACCTGGCAGCTGCACTGCTCACAGCCTGTGGTGACTGGCCTGCTCCTTTTGTCTTGACAAATACCCCTATAACCACACTTCTAGGAAGGGCTGGAATCACTCTTGCTTTTTCCTAATGCTTACAAACTGGCAGATTTCCAGAGACAAGGCCTTTACACAGCTGAGTGCTGTGTATTCAGAGAGTTGATTCTTCACTGGGTGTGTGAAGAATTCTTTGGTGCAATAACTTTTGAAGCTAATAATTAAAAAAAAAAAGTCCCTAAAATATTTGTTTTCTTAAGCTTCAGCTGCAGTTTCTCTCCTTTGTATGTTTCAAAGGACTTTAAACTTAAGTAGAACTTTGATTTGTAACTGCAGTTCTTCATAATCTATTCAGGTTTGTATTGAAAAGTGATATGAGACTTTTAAGGAACAGCACAATCCAAACCAGAGAGAGACCATCTGCAAGTTGGATCATTCCCTACGGGAGAACCTGTTTGCCTCCCCTCTTCTCATGCAGGTTGTTTCTTGGAGCTGTTCTACAGTGCTCTGGATCTCAGGGGTTTTTTTGTGGGTGGTTTTGTCTTGTTTTGGGTTTTTTGTTGTTTTTTTGTTTGGTTGGTTGGTTGGTTGGTTGCATTTTGGCAGAAAGTCTTTAGAATGTGGGTTTTCTTGTTTCTTTTTTTAACCTTTTTCTAGAGGCATCTGTGGATTTTTTTCTTCCGAAACTCCTGGTATTTGATTAAGGAAGAGAGTATTTGATAAACTGGGCAGTGGCTTATTGGTAAAACCAGCCTCTGAAGAAGCAGACAGGCAGTTCTTCATTAGCAGCAAAGCTACAAACTGAAGTTATTTGGCAAAACTTGACTCCAGCTGCCAAGGTGTCTCCCAGATGTGGGCATGGGTTCCCAGCATGCTCCAGACTTTCAGCCAAGGGTTGCCCAGCCAGGGCGGTTGTTATGCGGCCAGTGTCACCCTGTGCCTGCTGCAAGGCATGGCAGGACCTGGGCAAGGACTTGGAGGAATTCCAGGTGGATTTGTTGCATCTCAGGAGCACCAAAAAGCACCTGTAAAACTGTCACATGCACAGAGAGAACAAAAAGTTAGCAGGAATTTTATTTGTTTCAGTTTTTATAAGACAGGCTTCATCTTTTTTTAAATGGGAACCCAAATTTTGTCAGGATTAAAACTTACTTTGTAATAAAAATAATCATAACTTTTTCATCAGCCTCAAACCACTGAGCATTGAAATATTAAGCAGCTTGAAAACTTGTGAGGAGTACTGTCTATTTTCTGGTTTTTACTTCCTCTCCTGCCCTTGTGGTCAAGTTCATGTGGGTGGGTAAGGCTGTTCCCAGCCACCTTTTTGTAGTCGCTTAATCCCCAGTAAATTTCTGTTACAGCTTGAGAGTCTCTTTAATCTGTTTAACCTTCACCTAGTCCTTGCCTGGAGGCATTTGCTCCATGTGAATGTTATTTTATCTGGTCTGTTCTTGGATTTAATCCATCCTGATTAGAGATTTCTGAACATTTACCAAAGTGGGGTGGGCGGGGGTAGCCTGGACACAGAATTGTTTTAGAATTACCACATATTAGAGGGAAATTACAGCTGCGTGAGTTATCAAGGTATCTCCTATAGATTTCAATAGCATCAGGAATGCTGTCAGTGTTAAACGTGGTTATCTGGATGAACAGCATCAGCTGCTTGCACCCTAAGTCTGCCTGACACTTCTAGGTGGCTGCAGAAGTGGTAGAGTGGGTAAAGTGTCTCCTGCTTTTAGGTGCTTCTGCTGTTTTCTCTCGAGTGCAGTGAAACCCAGAGTATTGACTTCTTGTTCTGTACTGAATATAGGAACCTGAGCACTGATTGCTGCTAAAATACTGAGCAGTGGAAACCAAGTGTAATTAAAAAAAAAAAATCACAAAAAAACCCACAAAGAAACTGAAGTGTGTATGTAACACTAATAGTAGAAGTTTATGGTAAACTTAAGGAGTTTGACATGGATAAACTCAGTTTACTTTGTGTCTCCCTGCTGCCTCTCAGTATATTTAGTAAAAAGATTACTTAATCATTATCTGTATAAAATTCCTCCACACAGTCTGTGTTCTTTTGGAGTGATCTTTCTAGCCCATGCACACGTTAAGATTAGCCTGTAACTTTTAAACTGCCTCCCTTGATTTAACCAGGGTTGAACATATTTGAACATATTGATAACTCAGGCTGAGTTATCCTTTGTGTGTTGGTGTGTTTGGAGGCTTTTCCCTTGGTATAGGGTGGCAGCAGCTCTTTAATGTTCCAGGCAGTTTCACAAGAGAATTTATTTCAAAGCTAAATAATAAAGGAGAAGGAAAAGAAGTACTCATATTGCAGGGAAGACGTGCGGGATCCTGAGCACGAGCAGAGAAGGCAACGTACTGTTAGAGACAGTGAGTGGATCTGATGGATGGTGTGAAGCTGATTCATGGTGTCATGGAAACTTCTACTCCCTGGGAATTTCCCATGTCCTGGTAAAAACACCCATAGTTACTGCCAGACTAAAATCAATCTTTACCATCATCAGTTTTTTTTCAAAAGGGAGTGAGAAATTTACTATCTGTGCTTCCTTACAGCTTCCGAAAATCATTTCAAGTGGACTCAGAGAAAAAAATTAGCTATCTGGTATAACAGCAAAAATGCAAAGATTGATGAGAAATGCCTGAGCAAGTGGGCTGAGGGAATGGGTGACTGAGGGACTGAACTCTGGTGTTCTGAGGCTCTGATATTATCTGCTTGTGCTCTGTAGATCTATCTTCATCCTAACTTTTATTCTCTGTCCTTGTGTAAAGGGCTATCTCAGCTCCTGTCTGTTGTGTGCTGTCCCCTGCTCTAGGGTCAGCTCCTTTGGCAGCGCTTTCAGACAGATCCTTGCTGATTGTGGCTCCCACCAGCTCTTAGGAGGGGCAGAGCAGGACAGAAGAGTGACTGAAGGATTTGAGTGGGGTTAAAAGAGTAAATCAGGGAAGAGAAAGCTGCTGCAAAGGAGTTACTATGGGCAATGGGTTGTGCTGGGGCACAGCTTAGGGCAGTAAGGGCTTACATCCTTAAAAGACTTCACATATCTGAGTAAACTTCAGACCGTTTCTGGTGCCTTCACTGTTTCTGGTACCAGAACACAGATTTCTTGACCTCCACATTTAACTTGCTGTTTGTCAAATTAAGAAATTTAAAGGGCAGACCTATAACTTTCTATTTGGACATGTGGGTAGTTGATCATTCAACTTCCAAAAGGGCAGACTTTTTGGAGCCCTTTCTCAGTGCTTCCCTCTCATGGATTTCAGCTATGTCACAGGTACACTCGTTATTTCCCCTCGCTGTTTCTTTACTCCTTGCCCACACTGAATCTGAGTAAACAGAAGGGTAACATTTTACTCACCTGTTTGTTCAGAGGTATGTAGATGATGGATGGGGCTGGAGACTGTGGTGCTCTTGGCCAGGATGGATGGGATGATGCTAGCTGCGGGGGTGATGAGCCCAGGTTTCCCAGACCAGAAGGCTTTGAGAGAACTTTTTCCTCTGAATCCACTGGTCAAGTGAGCAGTTGAGTTAAACTGATTTACAACAGGCTCCTTCCCTGGACTTGGGGCTCACACATGCTTGTCAGTAAATCATATTGTATATAAATGCTGCTGGCCTATGCCTCACCCTTTTTTTCTAGTTTTAAGTGTGTTTTGAAAATCAGACCTTTCACTGACTGCTGTGTAATGCCTGCACTGCAAAGTGCTGCAGTAAGTGTGAGGAACTAATTATTGCAAGCAGTTTTATGGGAAATCCGTCGGGATGTATTACTGTGTTGGAAGTCACCTTGAGACTAATTAAAAAACGTAACCAAAACTGTTCAAAAAATAGAATATATCTGTAATTGCCTGCTGAAGGAACTCAAATACCAAGTACTTTATAAATATCCGGTTAATGTGCAAATGAAATCTTTTATGATACTTGTCTGTGATTTAAAAAAAAAAAAAAAAAAGTGGTGTTTGCCACTAGGAAAATAATCAAAATATTTCCATTAGTGAGAAGTGAGTATTTCACTCAGAGCCAGCACTGGCATCAGTAGCTCAGATTTATTCACAGACATCTTAGACAGATAGCTCAAATTCATCTAGTTATATTGTATTTCATGGAGTTGATAAGAATTCTGTATGGCACCTTCCCTGTGTGTGGATTCGTTGAAAGTCTGCCACATCTTGGTATAAAAATTTACCAGATGCTCAGGATGTGTGATGAAGCTGAAGCAGCTGGATGGGGGCAGATGTGTACAGGAATGGAAATGAAATACAGGCTGCATTTTGCAACACATGCACTTAGTTTTTAAGCTCCCAAGAAGCGGCACTGAAAGGCATCATTAGCTGGCTGCCAGAGTCCTTTATCTTCACACAAATCCCAGTTTCTTTGTGCCCTTCTGAGACTCTCGTCTGCCTCTCCACGTCAGGAGGCACCTAGGGTGGGGGGTGGGTGATGACTTGCACATGTTCCTCAAGTCCTTGAGAAAAAAAACCAAAGCTCCTTTTTTTTTTTCCTATGGATTTTTATCAATTTTAGAAGAGTCAAACCAACAACCTCTTCCTTCAGATAAGGTCAGAAAAGACAAATGTTTACCAAATGCTTCCCAGATCCAAATCAGCCTGATCTGAGGCTGGGCATGGGAGGAGGATTGTGGAGGGATTTCCATTTAATAGCCTTGAGCTGGGCACAGGTCACAGGGAGCTGGTGCAGTCTGCACAGGTCTTTCTTTATATCCTGTTGCAGCCTGGCACAGAGCTTAAATGGGGAGAAGCAACTGCTTTTGGTCAGTGGGTTGAACACGTACATAAAGTCAGCGGGGTACTTCCGATGGTGTGTGTTCTACCTGTGCAGTGCTCCTTCCTCAGGCAAACCTGTACCAGGTCTCCATACTTTTGAATTATTTTATCCTTTCCTAAAAAAAAGAGAAAAGCTTGCAGTTTTCAGACTGCTGCTGCTAGGGAATGGCTTCACGGGTAAGCAAGGAAAGGTTTGAATATCCTTGCCAGCAGCAGGAAATTATTATTTTCATCCTATGAGGCCAGAAAGCTTGAATATCCTCCCACTTTTGCAATTCTCCTTGAAGCATTTTTGCTTTCAATTACAAAGCTCCCCTGCTCAGTAAAGGAAACTCAAGATATTCATATTTGAGGCACATGCAGAAAACTTTTCCAAAACCAAACTCAGCAACCTTGAAACATTGCTGCACAGAAGTAGCAGATGGTGACTCGGATATGCCACACAACTGCATCCAGACTTGCCATTGGATCAGCTTCTGTAGGAGGGCAAAGCAAAGAGTTGTGTCATGCTGATAAGTGGTACTGCGAGCTTTTATTTTAATTTTGCTTAATAATTTCCAGAGGATAGTAATTAAGCACAAGTCTAGCACATGTGGTTCATCTGTAGTTGCTGACCCATGGAGGCTGGAAAGTCAGCCCAGGGTGTTCCTGGCTTAGGGCTAAAAGCAGCAACGCTGTCACAGGAATTTAGCAGAGTTACTTACCCTGCTAGTGCACTGACCTGATGTACAGCATCCTTTGCTTCTGGTTTGGTCAAAAATCTAAACATCAATCTGCTGTGCAACCTATTTTTTTAACAAATCTCACTATTTCTGTAGGTTTTGATATAGAAAACACCCACAAAAAATATCTGCAACCATCCCCCACATCCAGTTAAGGTCCTGACTCCTGGCTCTGTTCAGCATCCCATCCCTGCCGTGGGCAGGCAGTAAAGGCTGGTGCTAGGAACAGTTGTGGGTAGTGAAAAGATGGTTTCCCAGTGTGCTGGAGTCACATTTCATGACAACTGATGCAAGCAGGAAGAGGATTAATGTACTGGAAATGTTAGTGTGCACTCACTCTGCACATGAGCTGTCCTTTTCATCCGAGAGCTTACTGTAACACTCTGCTTTGCCCTTTCCAGCTCAAATTCAGCTGAAACTCAAACATAAAGATGCCGAACATGGTGGCCAGTGCTGTATTTAATCCCATTCATTATAAAGGCATTTCTGTGGAATATGCACTCCCTGAATTCAACCCATGATTTCAGGGGCTTCCTGGATGCTGCCTGTTTGCCTCTTCCTGGGACATTCTAAACCATCGTGTCTGTGCTGTGTATTATCTTCTGCTATTAGACGGGATCCATGGTGCAGATGGCCATGAACACAGGCGAAGGACAGACCCTGTGCTGAGATGTATTACGTACTAGCTAAGTTACTTTATGATTTCTACTGCAGAAAAGCACCTCTAGATGGTGATTCATCCTGCAGAAGTGATTAATTTGCCTTCTTTTTTTATTTCATTGACCATAATTGGGAACTTAGCATCCTTCTAGTGGAGGAGCACAGATGATCACAAATAGTGTTTGTGTGGCATGGCTTTGGATGTCATGGACATGAGAAGAACACGGACGAGCAACTAATGCAACAAGCAGTAAGGACAGGTTTAAAGAGAGGTCACTGTGGACACAGCAAATTCCTGGTTGATAGTGTGCAGAAATAACAGATTGGTCACATTGCTAGGAAGGTAAAATATATGTTTTAAGCAATGGATGTGGAAATTGCTCTGTAATATCCAGGACTAGAGAGCACAGCTGAATATTCCCATGGCCACCTGGGAGGTTTAGCCATGAAATCCTGAATCTCCAGGATTATCTGAGAATCTCAGCTGAGTGACTGATGATGTTTTCCTTCTTTCTTTTTTGTGAAACCACCCTAGAATTTAGAACTTGGAAAACTGACATTGGAGAACTTTCATGGGCCTAGGAAGATGATCCTTGAGAAATGTGTGAATTAGGCAGAGAGAGGGAAAAAAATACTCAACCAAATTGGGTATGTACCAGCCTGAGCCCACCAGCTGAGCCCTTGGCTGGTGTGAACAAAGCAGGGACAAACTGGGCAGCACAGACTCCCCTGAGCTGTAGCAGCAGCTGAACACCTTCAGCCTGTTCATCACAAAAGAACCCAAAAGCTGCCAGGTATACCCAGTTACACTCTGCCCTGGCAAATTCATGACTGCTGTTACTTGAATATATGCAGGAGAACCAGAGTATAACCTAATGAACTTGCCATTAAATTGCATTGCCTGTACATTAAAGTTTAATCCAATTTCTTCTAAAGTGGATGTGAAAATTCCTCCTGGTCCCTGCACATTAGTGTGTGCCCTACTTCTAGGAATTGATAAACATAGATAGAGGATTTGCAGTGAGTATGTTGGATGCTTCAGGGGAAACCTTCGACCCTCTGGGGTTCAAACTCGATTAACATGCCTTCAAACCCATTCGATGATGCTATGATCACTGAGAATTTCCTTGAAGCTTAGAGACAATGGGCAGTCATACAGTCCTGGCTTAACATTATTTCATGGTCTCTCCTAATAATAAAAAAAAAAGGTTTTGCTTGGAGAGGAAATACAGATGTTTATCAAGGAAATTAAAGGCTGATGATTCCATGCAGAAATGTTGCAAGAACAAGTTAGATTTTATTTTTAAGGAAGTTTTTCTTGCCCTCCTAATATTTGGGCCTCTGAATTATGCTTAAAATGTTCTCACTGCAATTCTGAAAGCTAGAAACATGGTACCTGCATTGACAACAATGCATAGGCTTTCTTAAAAATCTCATCCATTCTGTGCCTTGCCATGAAAAAAACAGTGAGTGGCAACAGCAAGTTGCCAGCTCTGTATTATATGTCCATTTTAATGCTTGTCCATGTGAGGAGTGCTCTGCTCCTGGCAGACCTTGGGCTTTTACTCCACAGAACAGATTTTACACCGATGTAACAGCCTTGAACCCAGACAATCAGTCTGCAGCACAGCACAGCGAGAGACGGGGAAGAGCAGACCTGGAGATGGGACTTAAATGACTTGAGGCGGAAAGCAGCAACATTGCTGGCTTGTCACTTGGAAACTCCTGCCTCCCAGATTTTGCTGTGTGCTGCTTACCTGCACTAGATCTGGTAAGTTAACGTCAAGAGGCTTAGCACTGTCACTGATAAGAACAACCTAAATCTGAGTCAAAGACAAACCCTTTCCAGTGTCTCTTGTGCAACACCAACTAAGCACGGTCCTGGCTGGTTGGGTCCAGATCTTTCCTATATACAAGAGGACAATTATGAAGCCACCCCCTGACTTTCCTATGCATGTATTTTTTCATGGTAGTTCTGGGAGATAGGGAGAGGGGACTTGATGATTTCTTGTACAAGATGTGAAATGAAAAGGGTTATCACTCCTCTGAATTCACAGAAAATACAGCAAATTTTTCTGCAATCGTAGCAGAGCTCCAGCTGCACACCCAGAAAACTGAGCTACTGGTGGGGAGCAGAGATGGAAACTTAGTTTCAAGGGCCAAACCCCCACAAATATTCTCAGGGCTAAGAATCCTTCCTCAGGATTTCCAGGATGGAAGCAAGCTTGTCTGCTGGCGGAAGGCTGTGGAGACCCTCGCAGTAGCAGTTGCATATTGCTTCCATGACCACGGCATTGTTGGTGCTTGGTTTCTTGCCTGGAACTAAGTGTATTTTTGTTGACAATGGAGCACCTTATGCACAAGGAGGAGTAAAACATCTGTAAGAAATTGCTTTTGCCTCAAACTGCTCAATAATTTGTACCAGAATTCCATGCTTCTTTTGCAGCAGAGATGTAAGCCTGAGGGAGCTGAGCCTTGAGTTTGACTTCACTTAGGAGCTGTTCTGCTTTCTCTGCTCAGGGTTTCTGGGCTCACCTACACTGCCCTGTTCCCACTTCTTGCCCAAGTAGAGAATCAAGAGCAAATGTCTGTAAATTAAGCAGCTGTGAAAGGCCCCCTTCTCTTCTGAAGACACGTGAAAAAACAAAGAAATCTTCAGTTAGATGAATAAATTTTTATTATAGGAGCTTGATAACAGTCCACATAAATTATCTGTTTTCCCAACCAAATATTTCCTTTTTCTCTACCTTTTTCCTATGCTATTTTACCTTTTTCTCCCTCTGTTACTCAGGCACAGTTTGGGCTGCTCTGAGCATCTCATTGCTTTTGAAGTGCCGTGGAGGTTTCCACCTCAGTTGGCTGTGCTACAGGCAAAGGTATCCAGGTGACAATTCTAACCATTCCTGATGTGCAAAAAGTCTTGTGCTCCAAATCTGATGCTTATGCATAAACTTCAATCTCAAACATGTGTTCATATAACTTAATTAGTCAGGTTTACACCAAAATATCTCAAGTTTGCCTGTCCCTTCTTGCTGTGACACCAGCAGCTCGCTTTTGGTGGGTCCAAACAAAACTTCTGACCCTTGGGCTGTGCTCCTGGTGCTGTCCAGGAGTCTGGAGAAGATTTGCCTCTGCAAATCATCTCTTTTTTTCCCCATAAATGAAGGCTGTGGAAAACCTCCCATGCTAAGTGTATTAACAAGAATGATACTGTGGAAATTTTGCGAGAAGCACTTGCAGCTGGGTGTAACCAAGGGAAGGTGTCTGGGGCCGTGTCCCACTGGCAGGAGATCAGATCTCAGAGCCCACGTTGGGACCTGTGCAGGTGGAGGACCTGGCTCTGCAATTACTGGGGACTTTCTGGAAGCTGCAGTTTCCAGTATTAACACAGACTTTTGCCAAAGCTTATAGGGAGGTGAGAGGAGAGAGAAGAAGAAATCAATTTCCAACTTTTAATTTCTGAGAGGGCTTGGAAGATGAAAGATGAATAATAGTTGTCCTGTGCAAGAGAGAGAGCTCTGTAGCTCAGATATGCCTTTGAAGTGCTCACAGTATCCTCTCATACCCAACTCTGTCCTCGCAAGGGTGGACCATGTGATTCAAGATTAAGATTTAAGATTTCAATCTAAATTATTTTCTCACTTGCTGTTATAGAGTGCTATAATCACTAAAACGGGTTAATTTTTAAATTCAAATATCAGAATATTTAACTAATTCATCCTGCTTGTTGTTTGCAAAAGCTGGAGTAGAGAGTGCAGGCACGATGCAGTGCTGCTGGGAGGTGGTTGGGTTGTAAGCATTGCCTCATCCTTCTCCAGCTGAGTTCTCTGTTCACAGTGCTGGTGTCGTTCCAGGCTTGGGAGGCTTACTGTGTAAAGCAGGAAAGTTACAGTGAGAGGAAGTCCTTTGGAGTCCTTAATCTGCATAACTCATCTGTCAGTGAGAATGACTATTAAAGCACTTCAGCACTGCTGACATTCACACTGGTTTGGTTCCCCTCCTTCTGCATCTTTCATTGATGCTTTAATTGGTAATGACTCTGGTGATGGTATGTTCTTCTCACTGAGAGTGGAAGGGGAAATCTTCTCTAATGTTATCTGTAGTAGGCAGCAGAGTACCAAGAAGAGCCAGTGGAGGAGGAGAATATGGTCCCTGGGCAGAAGGGCAGTGGAGTTCAGCCCATGGAGCATGGCTGCTCTCTGCTGTTTTCTGGCAGGAGGGTGCTCTGAGTGACACTTCTTCCCTTACTGCATATGCCTGAACACTCCACTTCATTTTGGAAACACCTGTGGGAAAATAGTTGAACTTTGAGAAAAAAATATCACAGCTGTTTTGTTTTCAACTAGAAAAATCGTTAATATGTTTACCAGGTCAAATTGTGCTCCACTGTCGCATACATGTGCCACGGGATTTGTCCAACAGCAAAGTATCTTCTCTCCAGCTCTTTGGAGAAGCTGAGGACAGTCACTGTGCCCTTCAGCAAAGTAAATGCTCCAGGGATTAGCAGTATCCCTGAGTGGAGGGAACTGTTGCCTGTTGCTTCAGGGCCAACACATGGGCTGTGGCTCTCCTTGCACGTGCTTTGTGGTCGCTTAGATTTCAGATCTTCCACTCCCCACAGCTATTGCTGCTGAGGGAAGACTTTTCCCTCTGCTCCAAGAAGCAGCAGTTTCTTCTGGGGAACCTGCATCTGAGATGAACTAAATACGAGAAGCTCGAATGATGAACCAAGTCGAGTATGTCAAATGGACGGAACTCCTACTACCTTTCGAGTGGGGAAATACATTTGCACTGGGATTGAGGTCAAAGGAGGAAAAGCAAGCCAATTCTTTGGTTAATCCTATGTGTGGGTGGGACTGATCCCGTTTCTAAAGGTGACTGCCCTCTTCGATACCTTGACCTGCAGGGTTTCTGTGTGCTCCTCTGGGCTCAGTGGTCTCAAAACCAATTTCTCTCATCTGGCACATGAGGTGTTTCAGTGCTTAAACTGTCATGCTCCCTGTCTTTGTGAATGTGTTTGTCTCAAATGCCTAGTTCAGTCTCAGCTTACTTTGGCTAAGCACTCTAGCAGCATTCAGGATGAATGGTGAAAGACCACTGTAATTACCCTTTCCCCTTCCTGCCTATGGAAGGGTATTGCTGGAAAACAGTGCTGTTTTCCCCTAGTTTCCTCAGCCCAAGCTATATGAAGCTATTTCCCAATGTTAAAAACTGTGAGACTTGCTAAGTGACATGATGAAATTAATATGTAACACAGTAAATGCCTCCTTGCACTTTTTTCCCTTTCCATAACACTTGAGGGACCAAGGGGGCAGAGTGCTGATGGAAACCTTGCTGAGGTGTTGGCTTTTTCTGCCTTGTCTGTAATTACTGCTTATTGTAGATTTACACTGATGTAACTCAACAGAGGGCAGGAGTCTGAGAAGCAAACAATTGAGTTTTTGCACTAATCGACTAGGGTGAACACTGGTCAACAATTTGAAGGCAGGACTTCAGATTCGTTTGAAAAGGAGATGATAGAAGAGTAACCTGACCATGAATTAAGGAAAAAAAATCCCAACAAAACTGTTATATAGTGACACAAAAGTTGGAATGCATTATATTTGCACTCTGACAAGTCATGTGAGAGTACTGAGCCAATCTTGTCAAGAACTCTAACTAATGACTTTCTAACCCCTGTGCTCACAAAATGATTTATCTCTATCTAGTGAGCATTTTCAAGTTTTCATGTGCTATTCCAAAACTTGGCAGAATGGTTGTGTCCTGCAGGTTTCATGGATGTAATGGGGAATCACTACTTGTGTTACTGTCAATGAGTTGGCTATTTCCTGCAGAGATTTGGGATGAAGACCATGTTTGACCAGATGATTTACCCAAGCAGGTATGTACTGGGCATTTTTATGCCCCACACCTTGAGCTGTGCACACTGCTGAAACATAGGAATGGTCATGAAGAGCTCTTGATTCTTCAAGAGATCCAAGAACTCAGGGTGAGCTTGACACTGGCTGTCAAGCACTTGAACTAGAATAAGTCACAAATTCTTGGGGTTTTTGTAACCTGTTAATTGTTTGCATCACTGAAGTTGTCTTTTAGAGTCTTGTCCATGTGCACTGTTTCTGACTAAAATAGTTTTGCGGAAGTAATATCATGGACACGACTGAGTTTTCAAACTAGCCACAGGCCTTTGGATGGAGGATGAAGCCAGCCTTCCTGCACCACCCAGCTTGGTATCCCAGAGGTTTTGCCCTGCTGCAAGCAGCTGCCTGTATGCTTCGCCCTGAACCTGACAGCCTCTAACCCTGCCTCAGAGGCCACTGGGCTCTGCAGAATAAGAAGTGTTGCCTGGATTTGCTTATCTGCTTCTCACAGCTAACTCAGCCTGGTTGCCAATGGTCTCTCGGACTTTATTTAATTTCTGTCATTTCTAAACCTTCATAACCTCTGTCATTCTTCTACAGTGATCTGAGCTGAGGGATTACAGCTTCCCTGGTATGGTATGTAGCATGAGTGAGATCCTGTGCACTCCTCTGGAGCAACACACTCAACTGAAGGGGAAGTACAATGGTCTCGAGGCTCTACTAATGAAACCAAGGCCATTATAAAGCATACGGGCTCTCTGTACCAAACCCCACTCAGTAGGTTTCTGCTTCCAGTTCCCTTTCAGGAATGGGACTGGACATGGGAGGCAAAGCCAGCTCTTGCCATTCCACTGGGGCACTGTGGTGAAGCTCCCATGCAGGAAACTGCGACAAAAGAACCCTTTAACCCAGATGTTTTCCAGCACACAAATGCATCGAGCTTTTGCCTCCCCCCAGGAGAGCAGCAGCCTTTGCTTTTGTGTTGGCACTGTGCATCTCATTATAGGGTAGTTATGAAACCAGTATCAAAGTAGAAAGACTTCTCAGAAATGAGAAAAGATCAATGTGTTTGGAAACCTTAATACCTATCATTTCCTAAAGGTTGTTTTCAGAATTCAGAATTCAGATTTGGTGTCAACACTGTAATATGTTCCAGGTCCTCTGGTATTCATTTGAAATGGCTTGGAGCAAACCCTCTGGCCATTTCCTGCCAGCCTGAAATGAGATGTGGGGGTATCATGGTCTGAGAGCCCCAAAATCCAATTCCCTAGTCCAAGCCCCCTCCCACATCTCAACCCAATGTGAGATGGGTTTTCCAGACAACCATACAAGACTCAAAATGGGGGAAAGGGAATATATATTACAATCACTGTACAAATAAATACTGCAATACATTATATACAATCTTAGCTATCTCTACCGTGGCATAAGTATTTACAATGGATCAAATCTCTTCTCCCCTCCAAATAAAAGTCCAGGAGGGAAGAAGGAAAGATCCTTTTCACTCTCAGAGCAGCAAAGTCTCTTAAGGCAGCAGGCATCTATCCTCTTCTCATGCAGCTGTAGCTGGATCTCCGCCAATACACACGAGGGGTATCCAAGCCCTCTGCCACTCGTCTTCAGACAAGGGTCTTCCTCCATGGGCTGAGTTTCCCAGGACAAGGGCGCTATCACCACATCATATCACGAAGTGCAGGGGTCTTCGTGACGGTCCTTCAGGGGATTCAAATTCCCTACAGAGCTCTGTTCTCTGTCTCAAGCAGCGGGGGGTGGGGAGGTCACCCCCTCCACATTCTTCCTCTGAGCTTTTTAGCTCTTCTCTGCAGTGCTGCTGCAGTTTTAGGACTTCCATTCAGTAGGAGTCCATCCTTTCCACTTAGGAAAGGTCACGAAAGGAGTTTGGGGTATTTATTTCAGTTCTTACCCCAACTTCCTCTCTCTCTGCTGCTCTCTCTCTCTCAGCTCTCTTAGACAACTCTGTGTCTTCCTTGCTCAGCTGCATGCTGTTTCTGCTGCTTATCTTCTGCTGGCTCTCAGCCACAATCTCTGGACACTGCTGCTGCTCTGTCTCTGCTCACTCACGGTGGAGAAAACTTCTTTAGCTTTCAGCTACAGGTACTTAGCCCAGCCTTACACTGTTCCAAGTCCCTGCAGCCCCCCTCAGCCGGGGCTGGGGGGCCCCCAGAGGCCCCAAGGGGCTCCGAGCCCCTTCCTCGTGGCCTCAGAACATGGCTACCACTTCTACCACCAAACTACAACTACCTTCTCTTCCGTTCTGAGTGTGATATGTTTATATTTTGCAGAAGTGCTCATTGGGTAAAACTTCAAAACTTCCAGGGTCACCAACCCCTGGGGTTTTACCATTTTATAACTGCAGGGGGAAAACTGTTTCCCCCCACCACAGGGGGAAAAAATGGATCATCTCTTAGTGTTCACATTTTTCTTTAGGTTTAAGGAAACTGTGATCTCGA
The DNA here is from genome assembly GCF_036250125.1 of Pseudopipra pipra. Lineage (NCBI taxonomy): Eukaryota > Metazoa > Chordata > Aves > Passeriformes > Pipridae > Pseudopipra > Pseudopipra pipra. Next base: position 26,271,698 of record NC_087558.1, read on the forward strand.
AGCAAGAGAGTGGAATCTGTCAGCTGCTTGCAAGCAGCACAGGAGAATGAGAGAGCCTAGACTGATTTCCTAGAGTTTAAGCATCCCTGCATATCTCCTGTGGTGGCAATTGGGTCAGAAATCAGAGCATGAAAATACAAATGTCAAGTGAAAGGATATAATTTTTCATGCCTTGGTGAAAGCAAACATCCTGATCTCCCAGTACAAATTTACTCCTGTAAGTGGTACAGATAATCTCAGCTACAGGGATCTATTCATGGCAGGGACTGAAAGCACGATTAAAGGCTTACCGAGCGTTGCCTATAATTTGGTATTCACTAGAAATACAAATGTCTGTTGTCCAATCCTTAAATATTTAGCTGACATGTGAAGCATATTTTGTTCATTTTTTTCCCCTCCCTCTTACACACACTAGGGGTTTTGCGGCTTCTGTACCTTGCTGCCATGGGGGAACCTGGACAGCAGGAAAACCAGCCTGGGTAAGGAATGGGCACAGCAACGGGAATAGCAATGGGGGGGCTGCCTGGGCCAGGGCAGAATGCTAGATAGAGGTTCCTGTCCCTGCACCTCGCTTCTGGCTTCCCAAACGAGCCCAGGTGCCACCACAGTATCGTCCAGTTTTGACTTGCCCTCTTCATGGCAAATCCCCCTTCATGGAAAGATAACTCAGATCCAGACACAGGTATTGGCAAACAAGGTATGATGGCAGTGGTGTGGGCTAAACCTCAAAATGGGCTCTTCCCCCATGTGCTGAGGCTCAGGAGGCCTGTCCTGCAGGGTCACATGTCCAATATAACACATCACATGCACAGACTTTGCACAAACTGCAGAAAAATGCTGCTTCCTTTCTGAGAAAGGAGCTCTCCTGAGCCCTAAATCAACTTTTTATGCGTCTCAGTTTACCAAGACAGAAATGTTTGTTAGGGAGGGCAGGATATGAGAAAAACCATGCTCCTCAGAAGTAATTATAACTTCAAAATTAAGAGGCTCCAGTCGAAAAGGTGTAGAAAATAAAAGAATAGCTCTTTACCAAAGAATATATGTATATATAGGTAACACAACAATAACAAACAATAATCCTGTAACACAACTTCCACCGAAAACAATTAAGTATTTTTTGCCTTTCAGCGCAGTGATAACTCAACGCAGTTGGGGCCGGGAGGCAGGGGCTGCAGTGCCTGACTCATGGTCACCAGCGGGTGTGTTGGGCTCCGGATTGTGGAGGCTGCAGTTGCTCACCTCTGCTGTGGGAGGCAGCTGAACACAGACCGCCACTCGAGGGGGAAGGTGGAAGGGGAAAGGATGATTCCTCCTGTGGACTCATGCCGTCAAAGACTGGCTCTGGCTGGAACTCACCTTCCTCCTCAATGGTTGTATAATGCCACAGGCAGGGAGAAGGAGGAGGAAGAGGAGGAGGGGGAAGAGCAGTTTTGCCCCTCCAAAGTTTCTCTGCAGGTGGTACCGGTTACTCCGACGAAATGCGAGGCAAGTCGGGACAGTGGGCAGAACAGGACGTGAGGGAGACCAACCGGGGCCAAAAGAAGCTAGGTTACTCCATCTGTTCATACTTGAATGTGACTTTTAAAGTCTTGGTAGACTGGAGCATGTCAGCAAGACAGTCACAGGAGATCCAGTTTCCAAGAGTGGCAGCATATCTGACAGCAGAGGAGTTTAAATGGGGAAAATGGTAATTACTGCTTTCTACTTGGTTTGGGGTCAAAGTAAAAATGCAGATGAGGAATCGATTTTCCTCCCTTACAGAAAAGGGCAGCTTCTCATATGAATAAACCATGATAACAAAAGGGATTACAAGGCAAAAGATGAAAAGACGTAAGATGTAGGATGTGTTCCTCACCTGGAGGAAAAGCACTGTGCTTTAATGGTTTCCACTGCATTGTTGCACGTAACACCACGCCATCAGACAATCCTTCCTCTTCAACTGCACAGGTCAAACAAGGGTGAAGGAAGACAGGGTGAAAGCAAGTATTATCTGGTGCATAAAGGCACAAAGTCCAGATTTCAGAGCTGAGTCTTCCTGCTGGCTCCCCTCTCGCTGCACCGCTGAGCCTTGGCACAGAGACACTTCTTTAGAGCAGCAATCCCTGAGGGGCTGTTGTTCCCACCCATGGGGAAGCCCTTTTATCGCTGCCTAGTTATTTGCCACCCATGCATTGCTATTCTCTGGTTTTATGTTTAGGCACCAGGATGGTTCCCCCTCCCACCTGCACCTTAAGGTCAGAGGATCATCCCCCCACTTGAACTCATCTGGGTCTGGGTTTCCACAGGCTGCCCACATGGACACCCCTGACATTCCATCCAAGAAATGCATTTTTCTGTGAGTCAGCAGCCTGGGAGAGTCAGGGGAGATAGGGAGTGCATTAACTCTCTGTATGGTATACAAAGGCTCCAAGAATTGGGCTTTTTTTCTTTCTAAATACTGAAAAATACCCAAAATGCCCCCGAGCTCTGCACCAGCACTTCTCAGAGCATTCCAGGAGACAGCGTGGAGGAGTGTTTCCTGCCCATTTATGCATCTTCCTTTGTGACCTACATCTGCCTTACACATATGAGCCCAGAGCTGATGGTCTATCTGCTGCTGTCACCTTTGAGACTGTGATCTCCAGAGAGGGTAATTAATGAGACAGATTGTGAAGTAGATGGAGCCTGTCAGCTGGCTCACACAGGTGGGAGTGCAACTGCTGTAGCCAGTGGACAGCAAAATCCATTCAAATTTCTGTAAAATATGACTGTGGCAAGCTCTTAACCATCTTTGTATAGGCTCCCAGTGATGCTGAGAGAGTGTTCTCCACCTGCCTGAGGTAGAGAAGTCAAGCAAGCCCATAGCATCCATCATCTTTCTTGTAAAGACACCAAATAGCAGCAGGCTGGGTCCCTGTGCCCTGGGCTCGATGTCACAGGGTGCACAAGCACTGCTGGGAGCCCTCAGGAAAGTCATTGCCCACGCAGTGCTGCCTGCCTGGGGCACGCTCTGCCACCGCAGCAGACACTGCACAAGCTGCTGGGCTCCTTGGGGAGCCTTCTGCTGCCAGAAGGGCAATTTCCAACCATTATGGATTTTACTTCAGAAATTGTTTTCCCATAACTGAAAATATTAAATTTTAATGCTGGTTTTTGTGAGGGGATGAGGGGGAGGGCACTGTGTGGAAAAACTGACACTGAAGCATTGACCTTCTGAGAAGTGGAACAACAGAGATCACCAGACTCGGTCAGCCTGAAAGTTGACAAGGAAGAACTTTTAGTGCACTAGAGTTCATTGATGAATTTCAACGCTGCCGAACTGTCACAGCGGGCTCCAGGACAACTGTGTCCTGCACCAACACCTGTGGCACCCACAGATCGCCTTCTCTGCATTTACCCTGCAAGATTTCTCTGGACTAAACAAACCCAGCTAACGGCCTCACAGGAAGCAGGTAATGGCTTTGAAATTTTCCCCACACCGGTGTGTGGCAGTGTGCTCTGCTCAGTGCTCTAGGGTGTGCTGTCTCACCTCTAGCCATGGCTCCAGCTTGCAAACACAGGGTCAGTCCTCAGCTGAGCACAGGAGGCCTGACTTCCTCCTGCTTTCACAGGAGGCTGTTATGCATCACTGTTTTGCAGCTACATGTTCCATTCAGGGGGTTCTTCATCCCTTGCTGCAGTCTCACACCAGTGCCTCTTACCATGCCTCTTCCATGAGTGTGGGGACCCCTGGCACACCACCTTGGGAAATACCATGGGCTCTGTGCTTATATGGGGGATAGGATGTAGCTGGTATGCGCAGCCCAGTGGGCTAAGCTGCTCCTCAGGGGAGTGGTATGCATGCAGAGAGTGGCTTTTTCAGTGCGAGGTGACAACAGGTTGACAGGGAACAGCTACAGGGCAGCCACAGTAACCACAGTGCAGCCAAGAACCTGTGTGCCTGAAAGCCGAAGAGTGCTAGGACAAGGGCTGTATGTTAGTTGCTCCATAAATTCCATCTAAAAATGACTGCATCCCAGTGGTTCAGCAATGCCATGTCAGTTCTGCCACTGGGGCAGGTGCTATGTTTTCCTCTGTGGTTGCCACATCTGTCTCCCAGTCTTGGACACCAAAAATGGTTCACTTACTTCATGCAATCAGACAGTTTCACTTCAGTTTTCGTGTTAATGTTTAGAAGCCGCTGACTTATCAGCCAATGTAGCTGTAAGAGATTGTAGAAATCTGAGTGTTTTTTATGCCAGCCTCTTTGTAAACACTGCCTTTATGAGCTGCAGACAAAATCTGATTTATCCTCCTTGCTGGTAGTGGATGCCCTGAAATATTTAAAGGAGTACCAGAAGATAGTCTAAATTTGCAGATTTGTGTTTTCTGCTCTACCTTTGAAGGTGGAGATAAGACACATGTTCTCACTTCCCTTTCTTTCTCTTGAGACCTGTTATCTGCTTAGGCTGGGGGTGCCCTCGCTGAGCTGTTCCTCCCCTGCACCCTGCAGAGAGAGGAGTGGATTCGAGCCTGGGGGCAACCTGCTCACGGCAGGCACCCACTGCCCAGTGTGCAGCTGTATTCCCACTGTCCCTGGGAGTAAAGCCACCTGAGCTAACCCATGGCTGGAAGGGTTCAAATCCTGAGGAGGTTCTCAGACCTGGCACGACCCAGAGCAAACCTATGGGTTGGCTCCAGTATCAAAGCAAGGGTCTCAGAGGGCAAAAGGGGAAATGTTACCCAGCTCTGCTGTGGGCTGCCCTAAAGGCAGTGGCTGTCTGATAACTATAGCAGCAACAAAGGTAAGGGACAACAAAAATTATCCTTCTGCTTTCCAGACTCTTGGCTGTTAGTGAGGCCTGGAGGGAAGGAGAGGCAGGTTTAACCACTCAATACCTGCGAGAGGGTTGTCTATGTGTTTTTGTTATCTGGCAGTGAGTGACAGTGTAACTTTGATGGCTGAGGGTCTGATGGTGCTGATGAGCCACTGAACCCGCCCAGAGCTCAGCCTCATGCCTGCACTCTTCCCTTGCAGAGACAGCTCAGCATGAACAACAGCACTGAAAATAACACGCTGCAGGATGGCATCGCACTACTTAAGATGATTGTCTACACCCCAGTGCTCGCTTTGGGGATCCCACTGAACGCAATTGCCTTCTGGGTCTTCTGCTGCAAACTCAAGGGGTGGACTGAGACCAAGGTGTACATGATCAACCTCATCATCGCGGATAGTTTCCTGCTCTGTTCCCTGCCTTTTGTGATATATTTTAACAAGTACAACCATCCCATAGACCAGCTGTGTGTTGCCATAGACAACATCTATTTTACAAATATGCCTATGAGCATCTTTATTATCACCTTGATTGCAATTGATCGATACATTGCAATCAAGTTCCCTCTAAAAGCAAAGGCTTTTCGATCCCCACTGAAATCAGCTTCTATCTGTGGCTTTCTTTGGATAATGCTCATAATTTATTCCAACGTCCATCCAAAATTTCAGAGCAGGTGGGAAAGATTCTGCTTTCAGAGTCGATCTCTTGACCCTAGCTATTTTTCTTTATTCGCTAATATCTTTGGATATTTTATTCCCTTAGGTATTGTGATTTTTTGCTCAGTACAAATCATCAGATGTCTCAAAAAGAACATGGCCACAAGCCCCCATGAGACAAAATTAATCCAGAAGGCAGTGCACATTGTTTCTGTGAATTTGTGTGTGTTCACTGTATGTTTCTCCCCTTTCTACATTACACTGCTCGTGCGGTTCGTAGTGGATGTTACAGGAACTTCTTCTATGGTGTCAGCAGTTAATACCTCTATTAAGATCTCTGCATGCTTAGCAAATTCTAACTGCTGTTTGGATGCATTTTGCTATTATTTTGCAGCCAAGGAATTTCCAGAATTTTCTTCTATGTTCCTCACCTGTATGAGGTCCAAGACAAAAGAAAGGCAAGAGTCACAGCCACCCACAGGTCAAGTCATGGCATGAACAAGGTGCAGTGCACGAGATGTTAAGTGTCACTCTGCTGCTGAAGTTTTGAGGCGGAGGGTATTGAACCACCTACAGTATGTGCAATCATTGTAGGTATAAGCATACCCACAAAACAGAGCAACTCCCACCAAAGGGTCTGATATTAACTTGAATTTTGCCCTTCTGTCCTCAGTGACTTGACTTCAGCTCTGATTATAGTCTTCTATCATTGTATGGCAGCTTCAGGTACCTCCTGGTGATTTTGGTTGGCTTCATGGTCCCTCACTTTCAATGTCTTCTGAATAATAAAACTCTCAAAAATTTCCTCCATGGACTGCAAACCCATGTACTGCTCATTTAAACCTAGAGACCATTAACTTTCTAAGTGAAAATTAACAATTATTTCCCCTACAGAAGACTGTCATCTTTCTCTTCCTGAAAACAGCAGTCTGAAACCTTTGTCCAGACATTGTCCAAACAACATAGGAAATTACTATTCCCATCACAGAAATTATCCCCCACCCAAAGTTAGATCTATCTGCTTTGTGGCAATACTTTGGCAGGTGGCCCAACAAGATGGAAGCTGCAGTGAGCAACTGTGGCATAAAAATGAATGAAACTACTCAGGTCATTCAGCTGATAATTTATGTCACAATTTTCATCTTTGGTGTATTATTTAATGCTCTGGCATTACTGCTGCTTCCCTGCAAGCAGAGATAAAGGGCTTTGTGTGTATGCGACAAATTTTATCGTTGCACATTCTTTGGCTATCATTCTGCCTTTTAAAGTCACTATTCATTTATTACCATTATACACAGGAATATTATTAGTGCCAAATTATACTGGAGATTGTGAGAGAAGACTTAGTTACTGCAGTATAAGAGCTGCCTCACAAAAGGTTCTTTAACAGTGCAGCCCAAAAATGAGCAAGGAACTTTCTGATTCCCTGAAGAGGTATGTTCTACCTTGGATAAAAATTTTTATCTTGCTTATATGTCAAGTTCATGATGGGTTTCTTAGATCCTCCTTCAGTCCGAACAAAACTTCAACTCTCTGAGTGGTCCCATAAATGTAACAGATGAGTTATCAATTCCTGGGCCACAACAAACTACCTGCCACCATGCAGCACTGGAATAGCAATCCCTGAGGAAAATGACATGGTTATCCACAAATATTTTCTGTTTTCTAGCACAAGAGTCTGGTAAATGATGATGCAGCAGCCATAGTCCTTCAGCAGCTCCAAGCAGCAGAGCTGAACCACTGCATTTTGCTAACATTTCAGCAAGATATAACTGTTCTGCCCCTTAAAAGAAAAAGAGGGTAACTGTTGCTTCAAGTTCAAATGACCAAAATGAAATTGCAGTCAAAATTTAGGCTTGAGAAAAAAACCCTCAAATAAACCCACAAGGAAAAGCCTACGAAGCAATTCAGGATCTTGCTTTTATGTGAGTGAGTAGCCATCAGAACTAGAATTTTTGACCTTCCTGCGCAGGGAAGGCAGAGACTGGCATAAGAGAGTATTTTGCTGTTTGTTGGCATTTGGTCAGGCCTGAAACCTCGGTTGTCCCCAGAGCTCCAGGGGGCTGAAGGACACATACTGGGGAGTGTAGTGAGTTTGGATGCTGCTTTCAGGTTTTGGAGGTGTGTCTCTGTGATTTTGTTTCCTTGGTGCAGCAGAGCTGTTACGATTGCCAGCACTGCCTGGTAGTGTCCAGGGGATTCCACAAGCACTGAAGCAGTGGCAGGCAGCTGGGAAACTTTGCCATGCCCTCCCTTGTGTCTTTCACAGAGCCACAGAGCCAGTCCGTTCAGTGTTGGTGCTGCAGGAGTGTGGAGAGGGCTATAGCATAGAGAGTCCTGCTGGCACGTTATCTGCTCTGGCTCGGCTCCATACAGGTCTGAGAAGGAAAGGGGAAACAGTCCCAAGAAGCAGGGCTTATCATTGTGTGAGATCGATGCAGTTACCCTAACACTGCCATTTCACAGACTGTTCATGGTAAAAATATGATTGACATATTCTGCTGCCTACCCTGTAGTTCTGTTTTGGTCAAGATCTGATGTTGCAGCGTCACATCTTGAAAGAGAAAGCCAAGAAAAAACCCACGTGGGGCAGAGGCTCTGCAGAACCCTAATGCTGCAGGGTAACATTGTCAAATGGCTCCCTCCCATGTGTGGAAATGGTACTAGTACATCTCGCACTTTGCCAGAAGATCAGTGCACTTCAACTGGAACCAGCATGGCACAGTCTCTGGGAGGCAGGGGAGACGGAGATCTTCCCTGCAAAGGAGGCAGGAGCCCATCAAAGCTGTCTGTCAGCAACCTGTACCAGGGTACAGAAAAACCTCATCAGAAGGGCTTTCTTTGGCTGGTAAACAATCTCAAGCAGGACATCAGGCAGAGCTTAGAAGGGAAGGAAAAATGATCAATCATATAGAACAAAAAGTGTAAAGATCAAACAGATCACAGCAAATTCTTCCTTTAGATTTGAAAAGCTACCTAGAACTTGAAAGCAAAGAAGTGAGATCACCTAGTACTGCTGTTGATAAAAACAAAACAATTGTTCAGATGTGCCCTGAAAACTACCTGATTATCACAACTTCCATTATGGATGAGGAACCAGAGAAGTCCAAAAATTTAAAGGAATGAAATCTCACAGCAGCAGCCAGGCAAAGTCAGTCAGAATAGAACTGGGGTAGAAACCACCAAACACAGTCCTGCTATGTTTTCCTCTGTGGTTGCCACATCTGTCTCCCAGTCTTGGACACCAAAAATGGTTCACTTACTTCATGCAATCAGACAGTTTCACTTCAGTTTTCGTGTTAATGTTTAGAAGCTGCTGACTTATCAGCCAATGTAGCTGTAAGAGATTGTAGAAATCTGAGTGGTTTTTATGCCAGCCTCTTTGTAAACACTGCCTTTATGAGCTGCAGACAAAATCTGATTTATCCTCAAAGGTGTCCACCAAGAAAGATCTTGCTGTGCATGTAGTGCCGAGAGTGCTGCACCAAGGGCAGGGGAGAGACAGAGGGTCAGGGTTTTTTTCCTGGCTGGAAGGGCAATCGTTCATGGGCAGGAGCCCCGTTCCTAAGTGGGCTGTCAGAGGCCCAAAAGTGAATACGGACGAAGATTCGGCCCAGACCAAAGGGGCCCGCCCAGAAAGCTCTTGCTGTGCACGTAGTGCCGAGAGTGCTGCACCAACAGAAGGTGAGAGAAAGAGGGTCAGGGCTTTTTTCCTGGCTGGAAGGGCAGTCATTTGTGGGCAGGAGCCCCATTCCTAAATCGGCCATCGGAGGCAAAAAGTGAATACGGACCAAGATTCTTCACAGACCAAAGGGGTCCACCCAGAAAGCTCTTGCTGTGCATGTAGTGCCAAGAGTGCTGCACTACTCGGGAATCAGACTGGCAGTTAGGAGGCGGGGTTGAAAACAGGAATCAATAGCATTTTCCCCAGGAAAAAAAACTGGAAGCCTTGGGTGCAGTTGGTGTGCCAGGGTAGGCACTCCATGATCAGCCAGAGCTTTCTGTGCTGGCACCTTTGGTGCGGGAGGAATCTTCGTCCGTATATAATTTTGGAAGTGTTATAGGTAAATAAACCAAATCAAAATATAGCAGCAATTTTTTTAATAAGATTTATATAAAGTGCAAATAAGCAAATCAGCGCGCTGGGCGGCCGGAGGAGACCCTAGCTCCATCCATGGCTCGCAAGCTCAATAGAGACAAACAGTAACTTTTATACTTTTTTCAACTCCCCTCCCATAGTCACTTGTTAGCTCTTCATTGGGCTTGAGTTCGTGGGCTTTGTTCTGGTTGGTTCTGTTGTAGGCCCATTTTAATTGCCAGGTACTTCCCATCAGAAGTTTTAATTAGCTCTAATGTCCTTGGAGCTGGGTATGGGAATGGTATCCAGATGTTCTCTTTGGCTCTTCTTTATCATCTTTGTCCTTGACTCCCTGATCCTTGTTCTCTTCTTCCTTTTCTAATGAGTACACTAAGACAATATTTTTAGAAAAACAGGATATAGTATACGTGCTCAGTAAAGCAAAATACTTTATCTTGCCAACTAGAGAACTGTCTCAACTTATAACAGTAACAAGGCAGTTAACTACTCTGCAGCTCACAACTCCCCAGTCCTAACAAAGCATTAGCTATAATATATGAAAAGTCCAATATATATTTTGACGAGTAAATTTTACCATTTCTTATTTATTACAGAAGTCAGGCTGTCAGATGGGAGGCAGATCTGAAAAATGAAACAATACCCATTATACCAGAAAAGAAAGACTGGAAGCTTTGGCTTTGTGGTGCAGTTGGTGGGCCAGCCTGGGCACTCCATGAGCAGCACGAGCGTTCTGTGCTGATACCTTTGGTGTGGGAGGAATCTGTGTTTGTATGCAATTTTGGGAATAGGGCTGATAGTTGGGAGGTAGGGCTGAAAACAGGAAATAACAGCCCTTATCCCCAGGAAAGAAAGCCTGGAACCTTTGGCTTGGTGGTTCAGTTGGTTTCTAAGCCTAGAAATTCCATGGGCAGCAAGACCTTTCTGTGCTGGCACCTTTGTTCTGGGAGGAATCTTTTTTTGTATGCAATTTTTGGGAGTTGGGCTGGCAGCTGGAAGGCAGGGCTGAAAACAGGAAACAATGGCCCTTTTTGCCAGGAAAGAAAGACTGGGAGCTTTGGCTCTGTGGTGCAGTTTTTGTGTCACCCTGGGGACTCCATGGGCAGCAAGAGCTTTCTCTGCTGGCACCTTTGGTGTGGAAGGAATCTTCATCCGTATGCAATTTTGGGAGTTGGGCTGGCAGATGGGAGGCAGATCTGAAAAATGAAACGACAATCATTATGCCAGGCAAGAAAGACTGGAAGCTTTGGATTTGTTGTGCACTTGTTTAGCCAGGCTTGGCACTCCATGAACAGCAACAGCTTCCTCTCCTGGCACCTTTGTTCTGGGGGGAATCTTTGTCCATATGCAATTTTGGTAGTTGGGCTGACAGTTGGGCGGCAGAGCTGAAAACAGGAAACAACAGCCCATATGGCCAGGCAAGAAAGACTGGAACCTTTTGCTTTTTGTTGCAGTTAGTTTGTCAGCCTGGACACTCTTGTGCAGCAAGAGCTTTCTGTGCTGGCACCTTTGGTGTGGGAGGAATCTTCATCCGTATGCAATTTTGGGAATTGGGTTGGCAGTTCGGAGGCAGGGCTGAAAACAGGAAAGAACAGCCCCTATCCCCGGGACAGAAAGACTGGAAGCTTTGGCTTGTGTTGCAGGTGGTGTGTCAGTCTGGGCACTCCATGGGCAGCAAGAACTTTTGGTGCTGGCACCTGTGGTATGTGAGGAATCTTTGTTTGTATGCAATTCTGGGAGTAGGGCTGGCAGTTGGGAGGCAGGGCTGAAAACAGGAAACAGCAGCCGTTATTCCCAGGAAAGAAGGACTCGAAGCTTTGGCTTTGTGGTGCAGTTGGTGTGTCAGCCTTCTGTCCTACACCTGTGATGGGGGAGGAATCTTTTTTTGTATGCAATTTTGGGAGTCTAGCTGGCATTTGGGAGGTACGTCTGAAAATGGGAAACAACAGCCCTTATCCCCAGGAAAGAAAGACTGGAAGCTTTGGCTTTGTGGTTCAGTTGGTGGGCCAGCCTTGGCACTCCATTAGCAGCAAGAGCATTCTGTGCTGGAAAGTTTAGTCTCTGAGGTATCGTTGTTTGTATGCAATTCTTGGAGTAGGGCTGTCATTTTGAAAGCATGGTAAAAAACAGGAAACAACAGCCCTTATCCCCAGGAAAGAAAGAATGGAAGCTTTGGCTTTGTGGTGCAGTTGGTGGGTCAGGCTGGGCACTCTATGGGCAGCAAGAGCTTTCTGTGCTGGCACCTATGTTCTGGGAGGAATTTTCATCCGTATGCAATTTTGGGAGTCAGGCTGGCAGTTGGGAGGCAGGGCTGAAAACAGGAAACAGCAGCCCTTATTGCCTGGAAGCTTTGGCTTTGTGGTGCAGTTGGTAGGCCAGCCTTGGCACTCCATGAACAGCAGGAATTTTCTGTGCTGGCAGCTTTGGTGTGGGAGGAATTTTCATCCATATGCAATTTTGGGAGTCGGACTGTCAGTTGGGAGGCAGGGCTGAAAACAGGAAACAACAGCCCTTTTCCCCAGTGTCATGGTTTGAGATAGCCCCAAAATCCAATTCCCTAGCTCCATCCCCCTCCCACATCTCAACCTAATGTGAGATGGGCTTTTCCAGACAAAACACACCAGACTCAAAGTGGGGGAAAGGGAATATATTACAATGACTGTACAAATAAATATAACATCACATTATACACATGATCACAACTATCTCTACCATGACATATGTATTTACAATGATCAGATCTCTTCTCCCCTCCAAATAAAAGTCCAGGAGGGAAAGAAGGACAGATCCCTTCCAGTCCTTAAGCAGCAGCTCCTCTTCTGTCCTCCATGCAGCAGTAACTGGGTTGTTGTAGCTGGATCTCTGTTCAACATACACAAGGGGGTCTCCAAGCCCCTCGGCTCTCCTTCGGTCCAAGCGAAGGCCTCACCTGTGGACTGCCAGCAGGGACAAGACTCGCATCACCACAGGCATATCACGAAATGCAGGGGCATCTTCGTGAAAGTCCCTTCCTCAGGGGATTCAAATTCCCGTTTGCAGAGCTCCGTGCTCTGTCTCCAGGCAGCGGGGGGGGCGAAGCCCTCCTCCACATTCCTTTGGCTGTCCTGGTCCAGCTTCAGGACGCCTTTGAGCTTCTCAGCTCCTCTCTGTAAGTGCTGTAGCACTCCAAGGCTCTTTCAAGTAAGAGTCCATCATCTTCCTCCTTCCAGGAGGTCTCAAAGGAGTTTTGGGGGGTCTGGTACAATCTTACCCCCAAGAACTCTATCTCTCAGCTGCTGGCTCTCTTTCTCCTGGCTCTGTCTTCCAGGAGTCTGCGGTGCTGCATGTTGCTTCTGCTGCTCCTTCTTGCAGGTCCTTATCTCTGGCTCTCTGCCACCGTTTCTCTGGTCAGTCCCAGCTGCTGTCTGTGCCCATGGAGAAAAACATCTCCCGGCATAACTACAGGCACCTAGCCCAGCTTTATGCTGTTCCAGGTCCCTGCAGCCCCCCCGCTGGGGCTGGGAGGCCCCAGAGGCCCCAAGGGGCTTAGAGCCCCTTCCTTGTGGTTCACAACATGGCCACCTCTCCTCCACAACCAAAAACTACAACTCCTCTCTTCCGGTCTGGTTGTGAGATGTTGACATTTTTGCAGGAGCGCCCATTGGGCAGAACTTCAAAACTTCTAAGGGTTTCCACCCCTTGGGGTCTACCACTTCTCTCAGCCTCTGGGGGAAAACAAGGTCCAAACCACTGCACCCAGGCAAGAAAGACTGGAAGCTTTGGCTTTGTGTGTCAATGGGTCGGCCAGCCTGGGCACTCCATGGGCATCAAGAGCTTTCTGTGCTGGCACCTTCTTTCTGGGAGGAATCTTCTTCCATATGTAATTTTGGGAGTCGGGCTGGCATTTGGGAGTCAGGGTTGAAGACAGGAAACAACAGACCTTATCCCCAGGAAAGAAATCCTTAAACCTTGGGCTTTGTGGTGCAGTTGTTGAGTCAGCCTGGGCACTCCATTGGCAGCAAGAGTTTTTTGTCATGGCCTCTTTGCTGTGAGAGGAATCTTTGTTTGTATGCAATTTTGGGAGTTGGGCTGGCAGTTGGGAGGCAGGGCTGAAAACAGGAAATAACAGCCCTTATCGCCAAGACAGAAAGACTGGAAGCTTTGGCTTTGTGGTGCAGTTGTTGTGCCAGGGTAGGCACTCCATGATCAGCCAGAGCTTTCTGTGCTGGCGCCTTTGGTGTGGGAGGACTCTTCGTCCGTATATAATTTTGGAAGTCAGGCTGTCAGATGGGAGGCAGATCTGAAAAATGAAACAATAGCCATTATACCAGAAAAGAAAGACTGGAAGCTTTGGCTTTGTGGTGCATGTTATAAATTTTGACCACAACGGATCAATATATCAATTAGAATTTATTAATTGTAGCAAGAGAATATGAGCAAAGAGCAGCGCTGGGCGACAGGGGAGTCTGCACTCCACCAACTGCCGCAATATCATGTTGAAACAGTTCCCTTTTTATATCCTTCTAGTTCTGCTTTCTGTGATGTGGCAATAGTACTCTGCGCATGTCTGGGCTGTTGCTAGGGGGTCTTTTCTGCCTCCCGGTGGTCGTCGAGGCTGAAGTAAGACATCTTCCTCAGGTGTCCTTTTTCTGCCCTTTTGTTCTTAGTAGCAGTCATCTTCCTTATATGGGCTGTCCTCTTAGTTCTTGGAACATTTAGCAACCTTAAGGTATATCTTACACAAGCATCAGCCTAGTTCTTTGTGGTTTAGCACTTGCCTTAGCTTAGCGGTTAAGCAGTACATCCTGCCTTAGCTTAGCGGTTAAGCAATACATCCTGTTTGATAAACAATACCCCCCGCATATTCCATTACAGTGCAGTTGGTGGGTCAGCCTGGGGACTCTATGATCAGATAGAGATTTCTGTGCTGGTACCTTTGCTGTGGGAGGAATCTGTGTTTGTATGCAATTTTTGGAGTCGGGCTGTCAGTTGGGAGGCAGGTCTGAAAACAGGAAACAACAACCCTTATCCCCAGGAAAGAAAGCCTGGAAGGTTTGGTTTGGTGGTTCAGTTGGTTTGTCAGCCTGGATACTCCATTGGCAGCAAGAGCTTTCTGTCATGGCCTCTTTGCTGTGGGAGGAATCTTTGTATGCAATTTTGAGAGTCTGTCTGGAAGTTGGGAGGCAGGACTGAAAACAGGAAACAAGAGCCCTTATCCCCAGGGAAGAAAGCCTGGAAGCTTTGGCTTTGTGGTGCAGTTGGTGGGCCAGGCTTCGCACTCCATAAGCAGCAACAGCTCTCTGTGCTGGCGCCTTTGGTGTGGGAGGAATCTTCATCCATTTGCAATTTTGAGAGTCAGACTGTCAGCTGGGAGGCAGGTCTGAAAACAGGAAACAACAGCCCTTACCCCCAGGACAGAAAGACTGGAAGCTTTGCCTTGGTGGTTCAGTTGGTTTTTCAGCCTGGGGGCTCCATGAGCAGCAAGAGCTTTCTGTGCTGTCACCTATGGTGTGGGAGGAATCTTTGTATGCAATTTTGGGAGTCGGGCTCGCATTTGGGAGGCAGGGCTAAAAACAGGGGAGAACCCTGACTCTAAGTCTGAGGAGAGAAAGAAACCAGGAGACTTTGAAGTTCAACTGATGTTTCTACAGTCTCCCAGCTTTCCTCACATTAACGAAAATTGGTTCATGAGGATAATGAGGATGCAGCTTCTGCTATGGGGAATTCTAAGCATTCTGGGGTCAGTAAGACAACATGGTAAGTAACACTTGAGTGAATGGGGGGTTGTCTTGGGGGCTTGTTTCCCTTCTCTTTTCTGTCTCTCGGTTTCTCATTTTGTTTGCTACTTTCTTTGGAATAAATGTTGTTTTGTTCAGCTTTCAACTGTGTACTGGTTTCAGTTTTGGCAGTCTCCCTGCTACACGCAGACATAACAAACAAATGACAGCATCAGCAGATGCCTTTCCATTCCTCTTTCCCTTCCCATTCCCCGTTCCTCTTCCCTTCCCATTCCCACAGCCAACACACTATTTCACTTCTCACTTTAACAAAGCTCTTTTCTCCTTCAAGCCCCTCAAAGGCACCAAGGCCACATAGGAGGCCACACACAAACAGTACTCCTCTTCCCACCTGACAACACCTTCCCCCTCACTGTTCTACAGGGAACACCATGAATCTGCTCGCAGAGGCCTCTCGTTTCCCATCAGCAGCTCAGCACAAGGAGCTAAAGGAGCTCAAGCCTTAGGCCACAAGAGCTGACAGTGAGAAAACTTTGGGAGCAAACTAATGCTGCTAACATGGAGCCAGCTGAATCCAGCACACAATCACAGAATCCAAGAGTCCTTCAGCTTGGAAAAGACCTCCAAGCTCATTGAGTCTTGTGCAGCCCCTCCCCGACCGCCTGCAGGGACTGGATGATGCTTTGTACAAGCACCAAAAGGAATACTGTGAAAGCCATGGCCTGCAGGAGGACACAGAGAAGAGGTTGGCTGGGGCTGGGAAGGAGGGAGCTGGTGCTGGGGGAGCGGGGACGGGAGCCTCGGGGATGTGGTTCAGCAAGGACAAGGGCCCAGGCAGCTGGCAGGCGGCAAGGCCTCACCTCCTGCCCCAGCGGCAGCACTGGGCCCTGCCCAAGGCGCTCCTGCCAGGGGCTGGGCCCTGCAGGCAGGGGCAGAACCCACTCCCTGGGGCGGCCTTGCTGCCCCGGCCCTTGTCTGGCCCAGCCTCTCCCTGTGTGCGCGCTCCCCACAGCACAGGCTGCACTGGGCAACATCCCCTGATGGGCCCTGCAGAGCTGCCCCACGGGGACACTTCCCTTTTATGTCACAGGCACCACAGCCTGTCCCAGCCAGCCCTGCCCATTGTCCCCACCCCGGCTCAGTGACTCACAGTGGCCTCTGGCAACCAAAGAACCAAAGCCCCACACCCCCAGAGTGCAGCCCTACCCATGTGCAAGGGGCCCCCAAGGGTTCCCTGCACAAAGCAGCCCCTCCAAACCCTTGTCAGATAGAAAACTGGGGGACATGACCCTTGGATGCTTTTAGTACAGAGGTACAAGCTTTTCTTGAATAAGGGAGGGGGTCACTTTTTTATTATTAATATTTACAGTTATCCATTTGGGGACAGGATGTCCTACAGGCTAATGTTGTGTCACATTTGGAGTGAAAAGTACTTTTCAAAGAAACCCAGGGTGCATGGGTGATGCAGAGGAAGCTGCCAAGTCACCCAATGTGAAGCTCAACGCTGCTTTGCACCAGCACTGCCCTTTCACAGACATCTTTTGCAAAGACAAAGATGTCAGGGTTTAGTTTCTAAATCAATAATACTTGACAAGACCTCTTTATGAACTGACAGCAAGAGAACTTGGGAGTAGCTTAGGGTTGGCAGAAGAGAAGGGCTGATGGGTATGTCGTGAACACTGACAGCTGGATGGTCGTGGAGTCGACCAAGGACTGCCAGACACAAAAGACATCACCTGCTGGACTCGGTCCAAACACCAGCCCCCTCCTTACCCTTCTCAACCACTCAACCACAGCCTGCACACACCCACACCTGCCAGGGCCAACTGGCTGTTTCTCTTCTCTTTTCTGCCTGGGGGCGAAGGAAGAAGGACAGGGAGGGCATTTGCCTTTGGGCCAGAGGGAAGGGGAAGGAGATCCCCCCAAATCCATCCCCGGCAGGATGGGGGCTGGGGGGGACATTGGGGGACCCCCAAGAGTATTTTTGAGGGGGGGGGGGGAAGGATGGGGGCACCCACAGGGGGTTGGGGGGGGAGGGACCCAGGAATCCCGTGGTGGGACACTGGGGAGTTCCCAGTAGTTTCTTGGGGGGGTTGACCCCCAGCAGTCCGGCGGGGAATCCGCCATAAAGGGTTGGTGAGACCCAAAAGATTCTAGGAGGGGGTCGGCAGGGGCCCAGGAGTCCTGAAGAGGGTTTGGGGGTCCCCAGGAGGGAGTCTGGGGGTCTGAGGTGGTCCCAGGAGATTTTCAAGGCTTAAGGGGACGCACAGGAGATTTGGGGGGGGAGGGGGAAAGGCGGAGGGGCCCCAGGAGTCTCGGGGGGGATCTGGGCAGTTCCTGAGAGTCTTGGGGGAGATTTGGAGGGGTCACCTGGAGCCCCCGGGCCCCCCGAACTCACCCGACACCACCATGGCCTCGTTGGGGCTGCACGTGAAAAACATCGCGGCGGGGGGAGACCCTGGGGCCGGGATCGATCGGGACCAATCGGGGTCAATCGCGATTCCCCCTCCCCCATCGCCCCGCTCCCGGCAGCCCCCGCGGAAGTATCGACGTTCTATTGGATGACTCACCGGCGCGCGGAGAGGGGCCGAGCAGAATTTGGCAATGACGTCATTCCAGCAGAGCCGTTCTATTGGCTGCGACCCACGAGGGAGCCCCAGAACCTGTTCATGGCTTGGGGGGGAAGGAGAGCCGGCATGGCCGGGAACGGGGGTGCAGAGGGTGTTCCAGTGCCCAGGAAAGTGGCAAAAAACTTTCCCCTCTCTCTCCCAATGCCCTCTCAGCCCATCCCGGTGTCCCCCCTGCTCTCCCAGTGCCCTCGTCCATCGAGCTCCCAGCCCGGCCCTGCCCCCTGCTCTGCTCCGACCTGGATTTCTCCCCTGCAGGGGCAGCTGAGGTGGCTCCAGGGCGGGCGGGAGCCTTCGGGGCAGGGGGTGGCTCCCGACGTGCTGCTGGAACCGCCCTCGGCGGGGACACTTCCCCCTGCCAGGGTGGGCCCGTCAGCCTGGGGCACCTCCTCACCCGAGCCTGGGGGACGGGCCGGCAAGTGGGAGGGAGTTTGGGAAGGAATGGGGAGGCTGAGAAGGGGTTGGGGGTCGTGGAGGTAACTGTGAAGGGGTTTGGGGGAGCTTGGGGGATTGGGAGGGAGGTTGGGGAGATTGGGGTGACTGTGAGAGGTTTTGGGGAATCGTCGGGGGTGTGGGAAGGGACTGGGAGAGAGTTTGGGGGCTTCCTCGAGGGGAAGGGGGCAACTAGGAGAGGGTTTGAGGGGTCCTGGGAGGGCTGGATGTGACTTGGGAGGGTTTTGGGGGCATCTTGTGGGCTTTTGTGGGTCTGGGAGGCAGTCTGGGGGCCTCAGAGGGTTTGAGGGGAAGTTGGGAGTGTCCTGTGGGACTGGGATGGGATTTGAGGGCTCCTGGAGGGGCTGGGAGGGCTATATGCCTATGTCTAGTATTGATGGGGGTAATCGGTGAGCTGACTGTTTCATAATCATCCAAATTTTAACAAGACTTTGAAGGTGGTCAACTTCAGTTTGAAGCAGCTCATTTTTAGCAACAAGTTTATCCGACTTTTCTCCAGTTTCCCTCTCAAAGGCTAACGATGACTTCAACACCACCAAGAAAATTTTGAAATTTTCTGATTTCAAAACAGTAGACTCAACATCAGAAATCCAGTCATGACTTCCCTGTCAGCACTCCATGGGAATGTCTGGGCACTCACTTTGGCCTGAGAGAAACCTGCCTGTTTGCAGGGCATTGACTGGGCAACTTTTCTTTTTGCAGGTGGAAAAGGGCAGATCAAGAAAAAACAGATGGGTCCAGCAGAAGTGATGCTGCTTCTGTCAAAAGCAGAGCAGAGGCCAAAAGCACTTTAGGAAGTTGCTTGCAGAAGCACTGTGCATTCCAAGTTACAGCTCAGGAGTCTCAGTGACTTGTCCAACATGAGAGCTCCTTTTCCATTTCTCAACCCCCCGATTCCTCAGGAGTAAGAAACTGAAAATACTGACTCAGAAAAGCTCCTTTCCTTCCTAATGATTGTGCTTTGTCCTTCCCATTTGACAGTGCTCTTGGAAATGTGCTGGTGTGATCTGGATCTGGGAGCAGCCCTGACCTCACACAGCACTCATCCAATGGCAGGAAGACCCTGCCTGGCTCCTGCTGGGGTTCTCGCCACCCACCGACAGCTTCTCCCTGCAGAGGTGTGGGCAACTACCCAGGCAGGATGAGACCTGAGCCCGGCAGGCAGCAAAGTCCCTGCCCTGACACGAAGAACCCTGGAGCACAGGGACCCTGCTCTGCAGGACAGCCCCGGGCACCCCTGGCTGCACCCCCACCTTCCCAGCCCGCAGCCATCCCTGGGAGAAGGAGCCCACCTGCGCTGTCCCTCTGACGGTGCTGCAGGGAAGGCCTGCCCTGGAGAATATCCTCCTCCTGTGCAACAGAGAAACTGGGAGAGTCCTGACAGATGCGCAAGGCTGTGGGATGTGGTAGCTTTAGGAGATTCCTCCAGGAACACAGGCAACATTGCCCTGCACCTGTAGACTCACACTGCAGAGGAGTGTGACGTTCTGTCCCCAAGGGAAATCTCAGCTGAACACCTCCCATCTTTCCGCTGCCTTTAACCTCCCTCTGCCTTGCTTCTCTTCTCTCGTGGCTACAGGCAGTGCCCTCGGCCCTGCTGGGCTGTGCAGAGGAGCTGCTCCTGGGCAGAGCTGTCTCTCTGCAGTGCTGCCCACTTGCCAGGAGCTCCCTGTGTGCCAGGAGCCCGGCCCAGCTGAGCAGCACAGCAAGAGCCAAAGGCAGCCCTTTCTCTGCCCCTCTGGGTTCCCCACAGGTGTCCCTGGGGCTCCAGGGGAACCTGCTGTGGAACAGGCTGAAGGAAACAATGATGTTCCCTCTTCTCACCTCTTCAGCGATACTTCTTTCCAGCACTGACATTTCTCCCCTTAGAAAATTAACAGGGTCTGATGATCAACTTTTCTAGTTTCATCATTACACAGGACACCAGGAGGGTGACAGCAAAGGATCTAATAACTCCCTGGCACAGTGGGGGTTTTCCTGGAGTCACACAAAGAATTGTGTCAGGGCTCTGAGAGGTGTCCACCCCTGAGCTGGACTGATGCACTGCTCACACCCACTGGGGTGTTCAGAGACACGAGTCCTTCCCTTGCACACACCCAGGCAGTTCATTGCAGCAGGGGCGGTGTCTCCCTGGGCTCCTGCTGCCACTCCCAGAGCCTGGAGCCACCTCTGCCCTGTAGTGCTCCCACCCTGCCCACTCCTACACTTCAGATGAACATTGGGGTTTTCTACTCCCTGGAACTGCCCTGTCCAGCCCCTCCCCGGTCCCCCCATCTCCCTGCCCCGCCCCAGCCCAGCAGAGCAGCACAGTCGTTTCTGGTCCTGCAGCAAGAAAGGGAGGCAATAGAGGACAGGGACAGTGACTGCGTGTCTGGACTGCTCAGGAGATCATCAGCTCAGGCGGCAGCTCCTGCAGCCCCAGGGCCAGACCCGCTTCCCAGTGGCCCAGGCAGCTTCTGCCACGTGGGCACAAGCTCTGCTGCCCAGGAGGGTCCTGTAGTGCAGGGCTTTGCAGATGGCCACGTAGCGGTCACAGGACATGATGGTGAGAAGGGCAAGCTCCACTGTGATCAAGAAGAAAAGCAAAAACCACCTGTGCAGCTCATCCTGAGTAGGAGATACCCCTGGTGTTCCAGAGGGAATTGACCATGGCTTTGGGGAGAGTGGTGCAGATGCAACCCAGGTGCATGAGGGAGAGGTGGAGCAGGAAGAAGTCCCTGGGGGTGTGCAGGTGGTGGTGGCAGGCTACGGCGCTGAGGATGAGGCCGTTGGCCAGGAGGGCAGCCAGGGAGAGGCCCAGGAAGAAGCAGAAGTGCAAGAGCTGCAGGCCTCGCATACCAGGAGGAGGAAGTGGGGGATGGAGCTGCAGTTGGACATGAGCTTCCTCCGGGCATCAGGAACTGTCCAAGGAGGAAAAGGCATTTCACAGCTTTGGGGACAGATTTCCTAGACCAAAGCCCATGAATTCCTCTGAGCATCTACCCTCATCCCAAGTATCTGCAGTCACACATATGTAGATTCTGGACTGTAGAAGACAGGCTTAGCATGACTTTAAGATGATTTCTTCTGAATTTTTTGATTTATTTTTCTACTGCTGTGACAGCGGTGACACGGGGGGCATCATGGAACCAAAGGAACCCTGAGGCATTCCAGAATCCCACGTGTGTTGGGTCTGTCTGAGCTGGAGTTTATTTTCTCACTGCAGTCGTCACAATGCTGTGCTTTGCATTGGGAGCTACAAAGGGGTTAATCACACCAGTGCTTTGGCAACTGCTGAGCAGGGCTGGCGCAGCATCCGCCTTGTCAGCTTCCTCCCTTGAATCGGGGGCAAGATCATGGGAGGGGATACAGACAGGCCAGTTGAGCCAAATGGACCAAAGGGACATTGCAGAATATATGGCGTCAGCTCAGCTACAAGAGCTCACGAAAGGAACAGGAAAGGGGGAATCCATTTTTTTACAATACTTGCCTTCTGAGCGGCCTCTCTGTGTGGTGAAGCCCTGCTTCACCTGAAGTGGCCATGTTGCAAAATAACTGAAGTTTAGCAATTGGTAGTAGAATGGCTAAGGCTTAGTAAGAGAGTAGGCCTAGAAAGCAACACTCCAAAGTAGTAAGTTAGCAACCTTGTTTGTGAGCATAGAATGTGCTGAAGAAGTGAAACAATAATCAAAGGATTTAGTCAAGCATGTATATAATGATTTGTTACCTTGGATATGGTAAGGGTCTGTTAAACAGTTTCTAGGAGTAAGACAACTTAAGCAGATTTATGATTAGAATAGATGATTATTAATTGTTATCAGTATGAAGTATGAGCTTGTTTGTAACTGTACCTGGTTTACTGTGGAAACTGTAACTGTTTTGCTGTGGAAACTGCACGTAAACTTGTTTGTGTATAAAAGCTGAACTGAGAATGAGGGTCTTCGGAATCCTGACTTGGGACGCTAGTCCGCAGGTTCCCGGGCCCTGAATAAAGCACCGCATAAACCGGCACTCTGTTGGTTTGTGTCTTTGTTACGGGCAACAGCCAGGCATGGCTGCTGATGGGAAGTAGAGAATAAACCTCTTTATTTTCCTCTTCACTTATGCATGCACAAACTTTGGCTTTTGCTTTAGTAAAGTGCCTGATCTCAAGGTAGAAGTCATTTTCCATCTTTTTCTGTCTCCCCTGTCTGGCTGGGAAGGGCAGCGATAGAGCGGCTTGGTGGGCACCTGGCATCCAGACAAGGTCAGCCCACTGCAACATTGCAGGGTCTCATGGAACCAAAGGACTGCTGGGACACTGGGGGAACTCACGGAATCAAGCGGCAGTCGTGACACTGCCCTGCATCATGGAAGCAAATGTTCCCTGGGAAACTACAGAAAACCAGGGACTTAAGGGACATCATTGGGATGTGCGGGACCTCATGGAATTAAACAAACCCTGGGATATCTTTGGAACTTCATGGAATCAAAGGGATAAAACAAAAGAACCATACCCAACGACCAGAAACCATTGGATCGAACATTTCTTTAATATGCCAGCTGGGAATATAAAAGAAATGCATGGGGGAACACTGCCATGCATGAATCAAAGAATCAGTATAAATTTCGGAATAGAAATACAGTGATACTTGAAAGACCCCCCCCTTCACAAGCAGTCCATACTTATGATTTTGGGGTCAAATAGCATCTGGGATTCATGGAGCAAGACTGCCATCTAGCGTCCATTTCTTCTGGGACGGGCAGTCATTTTCGCAGAGCGGTCTTCTCGCTTAGCAGGCCTGGTAGCATCTCTGATTGATCTATGTGACCTCTAACCCCTAAACTAAATATTCTAGGACCAGCAAAGACATGTGTCTTAGAACTTCCCATTTGCTTAAACAGTGTAGAATTGACTTTCTTCTTAAGAGAACAATCTCTTATTAAACAAGTTTTCTGAGGCATGTAATCTAATTTCTTGAAGATGGGCATACAAGACACTATTAGTTTTCATGTATCATCTACATTCTCTCTCCTAAAACTAATTGTAGTTTTAAAAGAAAAGACCGCTACCATGCCAAGAAAGCAAATCCCTTTGTTGATTAGGATTTTTATGTAAGAAAAAGCTTCTGATGTACTAAGTCGTTTAGAAAGAAGATCCTCTCTCATTTCAGTGCCATTGTGACAATATGGGGCCTCGTGTAACACATGGAACACTGAACACTGCAGATTCCCATGGAGTCAAGGGGCCATTGCGACACTCTAGGGCCTCATGGAAGAGGGAGGCAGTGCAGAGAGACCTCAAATCAGAGGTTTGGGCAATCATCAACCAGAGGAAGTTCAACAAGGGGAAGTGCCAGATTCTGTCCCTGGGATGGGGCAACCTCGGTTGTACGGACAGACTGGGAATGACATACTGCATAGCAGTGCTGGAAAATGGCCTCTGGGGTCGTGGTGGATGGCCAGTTGGCCAAGAGTCAGTGGTGCCCTGGCGGGGGCTCACTACTCTCTCACACAAGGGTTTTCAGACACACGAGTCCTTTGCTTGCACACACACAGACAGTTCATGGCAGCAGAGGCAGAATCTCCTGGGGCTTCTGCTGCCATGCCCGGAGCCTGGATGCACCTCAGCCCTGTGGGGTGCCACCTGCTCTGCCACTATCTGAGATGCCCCACGGCCTGAGAGATGGACACGGGGAGCTCTGTCCACGGAAGCACATCCCAGAGCTGCATCCAGGGGCTTTGCCAGGCTTTAGTACCGTAAATGCAATGTGACACCGAGACACTCTTTGTCCCACATAACTTCAAGACCCCCCCCAGGAGGCTGATGGCATTTGTACTTGCTCAAGGTCATCTCCCCACACCAACACCAGGTGTGTGCTCACGCCTGATCTGTACAATGCAAACAGAGACACCCTCTTTAGTCCTTCTGTGTCTCTCCAGGGAAGGCTAAAGAACCTCTGTGGGCTGGGTGAGAAGCCAGTGCTGGAAGTAGTGGTTCTACTGTGAGTGCCAACCAAGAGCGGTTGGCAGGTCTGGGATGCATGCCCTGGGGAGTTGACCTGAGTTTTCCAGTGCACATGGCAATAGATCACACCCTGCACTGGTGGTCCTTCATGTCCTCCTACGGAGGTTACAGCTATGGGAAAGAGAATGAACTTTTTGGCTGTGCCTCTGAGTGCCCCTCAACCTGCTGCTGAAGTGCTGGTTCCAGCACATCAAGTTCAGGTGTGACAGGCCTCTGAGCAAGAGGAGCAGAAGGAGGGTCACAGCAGAGCTCACTTACAGAGACTGCTTCTCTATGAAGTCCAAAGCAGGTGGGAGATGCCATTCCACGTCCAAGCTTTCTCTGGGGAAGGTGCTCCTCCCATGCACTGCCTCGCCGTAGCACTGGTGCCACACACCCCGACAAAATCACCAAGTGATCTTTGTCGCCAGCAGAAGTGTTCCTGCTTCCAGCAGGGATGCTCCCCGGGACAGGCCAGGAGAGGATGACCCCAGGATGATGAGCCCGGAGGGATGATCTGCCTCTCGTACACCTCGACCATTCTCACAAGCGCGTGCTCTGGAGGAAAACTCAGGAGTCTCCATGTGCCAAGAGAGGAGGGATGTGAAGGAAGAGATGATGGCGGTGAAAAGAGCTCATGGCCTGTCAGTCTTGAGCTTCCCGATACCAACGCGCACCCCTGCAAACCAGCCCTGCCCTGCCTCCTCTGAGGTGATGGGAGGGAGGGAGAGGAAGACAGAGGAGGGAGAGGAGGTGGAGAGGAGGAAGCCCGCCCGGAGCAGAGAGCCGGGGCTGGCGGGGGTAGCCAGACGCCGGGCGGCGGTTCGGCGCCTGCGGCGCTGGCGGGGAGCGGGACTGGCAGCGCTGGCTGCGGTTCGGCTCGGTGCGCAGGGCTGGGGGCCGGGGACGGAAATAAATCTTTGTCTGTGCCTCTTAATGCCCTTCAAACTGCCGCTGATGTGGTGGTTCCAGGACATCCAGTTCAGGTTTGACAGGCTGTTCCCTGATCCTCTGAACAAGAAGAGCAGGAAGAGGGACACAGCAGAGCTCACTTACAGAGACTGCATCTCCATGAAGTCCAAAGAAGGTCGGAGATGCCATGGCATGTCCAAGCTTTCTCTGGGGAAGGTGCTCCTCCCATGCACTGCCTCACCATAGCACTGGTGCCACAGACTCCGACAAAAAAACCAAGTGGTCTTTGTCGCCAGCAGAAGCGCTCCTGCTTCCAGCAGGGATGCTCCCCGGGACAGGCCAGGAGAGGATGAGCCCGGAGGGATGATCTGCCTCTCGTGACCCTGGACCATTCTAACAAGCACGTGCTCAGGAGGACAACTCAGGAGTCTCCACATGCCAACAGAGGTAGGAAGTGAGGGAAAAGACGATGACAGCGAAAGGAGCTCATGACCTGTCAATCTTCAGCTCCCCGATAGCAACCCGCAGCCCCACAAACCAGCCCGGCCTCGCCGGCTTCGCGGTGAAGAGCCCAGAGCACCTCCGCCCTGCCTCCGCTATTGCCTGACATCTGCATCCAGCCCGCACGCGAGGAGAGCCCGAGAGGCGGCGGCGCCGGACTCAGCCCCGGAACGGATTTGTCGGCGGAGTGCAGAGGAGAGAGAGGAAGGCAAAGGAGGGGGAGAATGCGGAGAGGAGGCAGCCGGCCCGAAGCAGAGAGCCGGGGTTGGCGGATCGCGCCTGCGGCGCTGGCGGGGAACGGGGCTGGCGGCACTGTCCGCAATTCTGCTCGTTGTGCAGGGCTGGCGGTTGGGGACAGCGCGGGCCGGGGCAGGGGCTGGGGGAGCAGCGCAAGTCCCTCGAAGTTGCCGTCCTGCCTGGCACGTTCTTCACAGAGCACTGTCCTCGAACCCTCCTCCCGTCCGTCCCTCCCTCTGCTCCATAAAGCATTCCCTCAGAACACTCATCGCTCATTGTCGAGTTGTTCCTGTTTCCTTGCTTTACTCTCTGTCCTTCAGAGAACTCCTGCAGCCTGTCCTTCATATTTCCTTCTTTTCTTCTTCTCTTTGCTTTGCTTAGTCCCGCAGCTTTCCATTCTTCAGTGACTCCACCAATCCACCTCTCTTTCCTGCACTCATCTCTCCAGCAAATACTAATGGACACTTCCACTACCGCACACCTTGACATCCTCTTAAATTTCTTCTCTGTATGGTCCTGACTGCTTCTGTGCCCTTTGTTCTGGGAAAAAAACGTCCAGTACAAAAAGCCCTTCTGAAGCCTTTTCTTCTTTACCTCCCTGCCAGTGTCTGCAGGCAGAGCCCATTTGCAGCAGGACCCATTGGTAGAGATTACCGAGAGCAGTGAAATCACCAGCAAGTGCTCACACGGCAGCATACGAATCGGTGATTTTATCCATTTCTACCGGCTGCTCCCGGGCCACAGTCCCGAGCTCCTGGCACGCGCTGCTAAAGGGTCCAGAGAGCTGCGGGTGCCAGCGGGGCTGTTGTCGGTGTCGGGAGTTCGGTGTTGGAGCATCCTCTGGCTATCTGCAGCAGGTTGAGGGGCACTCAAAGGCACAGCCAAAAGTTTCATTCTCCTTCCCATCTCTGACACTTCCGTAAATTCTGAGGGTTCCTCAATCCCCCATTTCCTCACACCCTGGGAACACACAATGCTGATCCTGCAAACAGGGAGCCCTGCAAGTGTTGCCAGCCTGGGGAAAATTGGGAATCGTGCCAGAGGCAGCCTGAACACAGAATGAGACAGTTAATGAGATGAGAGCTTGATAGACCTGGGGCAGCTTTGGAATATCTGCTGATTTTTTTTAGAAAAGGAGAAATGTCCCTTTAGAAAAGGGATTGCAGAAACAGCCAAGGTGTCATCTTGTGGCAGCAGGTGGATGAGAAGAGAGCGGGAGAGGGATAGCGAGAGAGGTTGAAGGGGAGAGCAGAGACTGAGGAGGGGTCTGAGCTTTCTCTTCTTTCTCTTCTCATTTCCTTACAGAAGTAAGGTCATCTGGAATGAACACATGCATAACAGCAAGTACGAGATTTTCAACGATTTTTCTCTATTCAGTGGTATTTCTCCACAGGGCCTGAACAGGCTGCTCTGTGTTTTCTGGGAGGAAGAAGAAGGATGCATTGATGAAAAGCCGGGATATAGAGAAGATGTGACCCTGGTAGAAAGTGAGGATGATATAGACAAAATTCATGCTGAGACCAACATGCCTGTTTGCTGAGAAGTTCAGAAATCAACACCCTGTCCCGAGAGAAGAGAGCTGCCAGAAACGACTCTCTTGCAGAGCAAAGGAAGCAGGAGGGTAGGGAAATGAATTGTTCTTTCAGTTCCAGGATTCCTCCTTTGTTTTCTCCCTCCCAAAACAGCAGCTCCTGTGGATCCCTCAGCCGTTGGCATTCTGAGCATTGCCTGGATCTGGGGCCTCACTCATGGGCAGGGGCTCTTCCCGGTCAGATCGCAGTGCAGTCAGTCCTCCCCTCCCTAGATGCAATCGCCTGCTGTGCTGCACACCCACCACAGGGCTTTTGGGAGCTCCAGTCTTCTTCCCTACTGCCCCTTTCACATCCCCGTGCTGTCCGCAGCTCTCTGTGCTGCATCTTACTCGGAGAACACGTGTCTCCTCCAAAACAATGGCTTCTCCCCATCCTTCTTCATCTGCCTGGGAAGAATGCCTCACTCCCATCTCCCCAGGAAAAGAAGATGAGCCCTGCCGGGCAGCGACCCAGGGTCTCTGGCTGTGCGTTTCTCTACTGGGAAAAGGCAGAGTGCGAGAGAGGAACCTGGCTCCAGCAGGGCTGCTGTATTTCCCAGCCCCAGCGGTGGCAAGGGCAGCATATTGTCCAGGGAATGTGCTGAGGGATGAGCAGGGAACAAGATTGAAGGCCCACACGCACACGAAGGGAGTGCACGGGCAACCACCAGAGTGC
Source organism: Pseudopipra pipra (assembly GCF_036250125.1). Classification (NCBI taxonomy): domain Eukaryota; kingdom Metazoa; phylum Chordata; class Aves; order Passeriformes; family Pipridae; genus Pseudopipra; species Pseudopipra pipra. Next base: position 26,299,901 of record NC_087558.1, read on the forward strand.
TCCCTGCTAGTGGTGGGGCTGGGATAGCCCTGGCCCACCCATCTGAAAGGGCAGCTGAAGGTCTGTGGGCTTGGCAGATGCAGACACTCCCAGCCCCTTTTCTTTATCAACTCCAGAGCGATCCAAGGCACCCATCGCAACACAAGAAACTGTGGCTTTCACAGTCTTCCCAGGTGGAAGAGCATCATCAAGTTCACCCTCCCTATGCTTGTGTGCGCCTGACATGGTTCTGCCCTATTAGGTGTCAGAGGAGAGATAACACATTTACAGGAAATTTAGCAGTCTGTATTTGTACTGAGATGCTAAAGAAGGATGGTCCTGCAACCTTCCTTCCTGAGCCCAGGGCCACATGGCTGGAGGTCTCTCTTTTCTTACTGATTTTGTCTCCTATCTCACCATATCTTTTACCCTTGGTCTGGCTTGGCTGCACCTCGCTCTGTCGCACTGTCTGCCCTCACAGCTTCTTCAGCACACGTCTGAAATATAGTGTTAAGATGAGTGATGTGTGACACTCCAAGTATTGAGGATCATGATTGTGTCTTTTCCACACTCAAGGCAAGGCCAGAACCCTCTGCTATCCAAAGAGAAAGATCTTCAAGAACCGGAGAATCGCGGTGCCTGCCTGGAGTGGATCAGAGTATCGAGGACAAGATGCCTCATGAGAAGATAGGGACACATATTGCAGCTGACTGCTGGATGCTCAGATTTGCGCTACCCTGTGCTGTGTACGTCAGTTGGCACTGAGGCATTCTGTAAAAAGCCTGTGCGCTGTGTAGGACTGAAACGTCCTCTTTTCATGGGATGCTACTTTGTTCCGCTGTAGAACCAATTAACCGAGTTGTGTATTTCTAAGAAAATCCCCTGAAAGCTACAAAGATGACGGTGTCAGTCCGCCTCCGCCAGGGCGCAGGAATAGAAAACAGCATCCCCATGACGGGGCCCGGAGAGCCAGAGGACGCTCCAAAGCCGATCTCCCGACACCGACAACAGCCCCGCTGGAACCCGCAGCTCTCTGGACCCTTTAGCAGCGCGTGCCAGGAGCTCGGGACTGTGGCCCGGGAGCAACCGGTAGAAATGGATAAAATCACCGATTCGTATGCTGCCGTGTGAGCACTTGCTGGTGATTTCACTGCTCTCGGTAATCTCTACCAATGGGTCCTGCTGCAAATGGGCTCTGCCTGCAGACACTGGCAGGGAGGTAAAGAAGAAAAGGCTTCAGAAGGGCTTTTTGTACTGGACGTTTTTTTCCCAGAACAAAGGGCACAGAAGCAGTCAGGACCATACAGAGAAGAAATTTAAGAGGATGTCAAGGTGTGCGGTAGTGGAAGTGTCCATTAGTATTTGCTGGAGAGATGAGTGCAGGAAAGAGAGGTGGATTGGTGGAGTCACTGAAGAATGGAAAGCTGCGGGACTAAGCAAAGCAAAGAGAAGAAGAAAAGAAGGAAATATGAAGGACAGGCTGCAGGAGTTCTCTGAAGGACAGAGAGTAAAGCAAGGAAACAGGAACAGCTCGACAATGAGCGATGAGTGTTCTGAGGGAATGCTTTATGGAGCAGAGGGAGGGACGGACGGGAGGAGGGTTCGAGGACAGTGCTCTGTGAAGAACGTGCCAGGCAGGACGGCAACTTCGAGGGACTTGCGCTGCTCCCCCAGCCCCTGCCCCGGCCCGCACTGTCCCCAGCCGCCAACCCTGCACAACGAGCAGTGTCCATGAGCAGCAAGAGATTTCTGCGCTATCACCTTTGTTGTGGGAGGAATCTTTGTTTATATGCAATTTTAGGAGTTGGTCTGGCAGTTGGGAGGCAGATCTGAAAACAGGAAATGACAGCAATTATCACCAGGAAAGAAAGCCAGCAAACTTTGGTTTTGTGGTGCAGTCGATTTGTCAGCCTGGAGACTCCATGGGGAGCAAGAGCTTTCTGTGCTGGCATCTATGGTTTGGGAGGAATCTTTGTTTATACGCAATTTTGGGAGTCGGTCTGTTGTAGGGGCGGGCCAAAGGTGGCACAGAGGAAGTGCCCAGGTACAGAGCCCAAGGAGCATGCCCCAGAGTTAGTAAACTGGTTGGTTAAGAAAGTCACATGATCTGTAAGGATAAAAGGGCGCGCGAGTTTGAATAAAACCTCTTTGTCTCACCACCGCACGAGGAGCATCACTTATTCCTTGTTATACAAGGGTCACATGCTACATATGGCGCCCGAACAGGGACAAATTTAGCTTATATTAAGTGAGATAAATATCCTGGATCAGGAGATTAGCCGGTGACTCCGGGATCGTCTCGATTTTCGGAGATGGGAGTCTTTACCGCAAAAAACCTTGACGTCAGTAAACCCCGTGGTCTTAGTGGCATCTAAGAGACGGATAGTTAATTAGCGAGCTCGAAAAAGACTAGGTAGTGCACGGAAGAAGAAAAGAAAGAGTTAAGGAAGAAGCCGAGAGGTCAGAGCAGGCAGCCGGAGAGTGCGGAGAGGGTCCATGCAACATCAAAGCCGGTGAGTCTGTCTGGAGCGAACCCGCACGTCTAAGACTGATCCCTGGGCGAGACGTGGCTGCAGCTCGGAGCCCCGAGCTGCGGAGCACCTTAAGATCGTCAGGGAAAAGCCTGTTGATTCCCTAAGTGTCGGTCGTCTGGTAAAAGCGATATCTCGCTACCGACTGTGTGGATCGCGTGCGAGGAGCGGTCTCGCTGCCGCCCGTACCATCCCAGCCCCACCGCGCGACCCCCGCATTGCCTTTCTGCCCAGCGGAAAGCGCAAAGCTCCGTGCCGCTGCACCGCCGGCCGGCACCTAGTACCTGTTGCCTAGCAACTACTAAACCCGTAGTTTGAAAGTACCCGAGAAGCGGCCGAGCCAAGCACGTGTGCTGGCCGCCCCCTGCGCGTCTTGCGCACCGGAGGAGACTTGGCCAACTCCTGCCGACCCCTGCCTGTTAGTGACGATAGTGTAGACCCTTCAAGTTGAGGAAAAACCTTTCAGAAACCGCGGAAACCCCAAAAGAGCTTTTCGCCGCTTTTTGCCGCCGGCCCCGCGCCTCGCAGCGCCCGCCGAGCCGCGCGCGCCGAGGACGCCCCGCGCGGCCCCGGCCGGCGCTAGGACCGCGCGGCCCCGAGCACGCCGCCGGAGCCGCTCGCGCGGGTCCTGGCCCCCCCGCCGCCGCTGTCCCGAGCCCGCAGTTTGCAGCCTGCGCCGGGACACCAGCCACCAGCGCCGGAACCCCACGGCCTGCCATCGCCGAACCAGCATCTGCCGAGCCTGCCCCCGCGCCGGGACCTGCCCAGAGCTGCAGCCGCCTCCAGCCGTGTGCAGAACCGCCCACGCCGCCGGAACAGCACCGCGCACCCCCTCGCCGCAGCCGACACAGCCCGGACCTCCCAAAAGCCGCAAAAAAAAGACTGCAGTTAGCCCAATCTGCTACAAAAGGACTCAAAACGTGTGCTCCCAGCCGCTCGAAATAAGGTAACATAAGACACCTGTTTCCATAGAAACCTCTGATACATTGAAACAAAACTCAGACTCTAGGGTTTTGCTAAACTTTGCAACATAAAGCAGCTTTACTCTGATAAACTCTGCCTGCACAAGGCACACAGGGAAGAACAAAACAGCCTACACCACACCCCCCCCCCGCACACACTGCTGAAAGCAAGCCCAGCACAACATGGTAATACAAACTCAGGGATCATACTGGGAGACACGGGAGCCACGTAAAACAAGTTGCTGGGAAGAGACAGACACTGCCATGCGAACTTCTGACCCCCGGGTCCACACAAGGCAGTCCTGTTACAGTGATGGGGAGAGTAACTTAATGTATTCATTCCCTTTCGCTGCAAATGCACAGCGAACACGTGGTCAGCCATGGCCGCAGCCATTTTCCTCCCCCACACAGACTGTACTCCAACCTTTCTTTTCCGGCCGAGAGCCCAGCCCCGCCCCCCACTCGCCACCTGCACTGACCACCATCCCCCCACAAGGAACCGGTTTTGCCGAAACCAAAAGGGGGGAGGGATGGGAGGAATGGGACGAATGGAGGGAGGGAGAGAAGGAAGGGGAGAAGGAGGGGGAGAAAGAGCTAAACATAGTTCCAACGGGAGGGATCAATAAGGCACAGGAGGAGATTTCAGCTAACATGTGGGAACAATGTCTGGACGAGGCAATACGAAAGGAAAACCTGAATATTATTCAGGCTTGCCCAGGCGATATGAGCCTAAGCCAGCCCCCTCAGAGTCAAGCCTTGTATGAGGCCGCAGAAATCCTGAGGCAATTGATAAGTGGTTCTGGTCTGTCCTTAACCAATATTTTTAAATATTTGGAGGCATTGAGTTACACCTACCCACTCACTACATCTGACTGGAAAGAACTGATAAAACTAGTTCTCAGTGACACCCAATATACAGTCTGGTTAGCTGATTTCCAGAAAAATTGTTCTATTCATAGGAAATACCTACAGGCAGACACCACGGCACACCAGTCAAGCGGGAAAGCAAATTATAATTTAGATTCACAATCAAAATACCATAAAGAGATAGCCAGGCAAGCCCTAAAAGCTATGAAAAACATTATCACTGCAGATCAAAATGATTATCTATCCAACAGTGAAGGGTTACAAAGTTATACTGAGTTGAATTTAAGATGTTTGGACCAGCTACAGTCGACTTTAAACAAGCAAATTGAATACAATGAAGCCAGAGAGATGCTGTACAAGCATTTGGCTTTTGAAAGAGAAAATGCAAGAGCCTTGCAGAGCTCTCCTGCAAGGGAGAACTGTGACTTTACTGAGCTAGTGCAACCCTATCAAAAGGCTAGCTCTGAGAAGCAGCTACCTGCCTCTCTAGCTGCAGCTTTAGATGCCCAGGTAAGAATACGCAAGGAAGTCAGACACACAACTAGTTGTTTTAGTTGTGGAAAAGTGAATCACTATCAGGAGATTTGTCCCTGGAAACCCCTAATTGCAACATTCCATAAACACCCTAGCAGCAGAGAAATGACTCAGTTGTACCAAGGGTGCCGTACGCAAAACAAAAGATATACTACAAGCATTGTATTGCTTGTAATAGCATTGCTAGCTGTACTCTTTTTTAGCACTACTGTTCATGTGCAAAAGAGAAAACTACTTAAGGCAAGCCACAATACACCAATAACCAGTTCCCAAAATAACCATGTACCCTGTACCCCAAAGAAAGGTGACAGGTGGAAAACATTACAGATGCTAACAGCGGAACACGCAGTCAAAACACATGCAGAAGCCTTGCAGATTGGACTGCCTCTATTTAAAGGGTTTCTAGCAAATTTGTCACAAGTGGTAACTGATTCAAAAAAATGTTCTTTTACCATTCTCTGTCACCCTGAGGATGCCCAGAAACCCCTCTTTCCCATCATGGTTTTAAGCAGTGCACAAACTATTCAAACTCACTGCTGGGCTGTACCTCCTCAGGAAATGCAAAATACCTCGATGAAGTATCAGACAGCCATAATACATCATTATGCAGAGGACACATTAATAGCCAATGCCACAAGAAATGAACTGCTAATTGTTCCTGCTGTTTTAACCGAAACTGCCCAAAGTGCAGATCTTCAGTTTGTTTCAGGAAGAATCCAACAACCACAATTCTGGACTTGCCATGGACAAGACAACACAGCAAAAAAGCTCTACACAAGTGACGCAGCTCGAGGTAAAAAACATTTGTATTTACAGGAGTTGCAGAAACCTCAAAGGGCTACCAGTTGCTTAAAACCGGTTTTAGCCATAAACAGAGGGAACCTACAACCTCTCTTTGTGTTGCTAGGGGAGAACTCCAACTTAAAGTCTGACAAATTGCTAACTACAGAGGCGAACCAAATGTTAGAGAATTATACCGAGGTAATGAAAAGCAAACAAATCAGGAGAAATCCTGAAAGGCAAATCTGCCTAGTTTTTGTTTCCAGCAGGTATGAAGCATTGCAGCTTTGTTTCAGTGGGATCAAACTGAGAGAAGCCGCTGTTAGTTCTAAAACAGCTCTTTCAGTCATACCCCACCACCTAAATCTGTGTAAGTTACTATTGAGTTTGTAAGCTTGTCATTTAGGGCAGAGCACGACTGAGGATCTAGACGGAAGAAATCCTGCCTTTACCAACATTCCAGCTTTGAAAGGACAATTTGGATAGGATGACAGCTGAGGACGCTGGATTTCAAGATGCCCTGGCAAGTTTTGGTGGTAATATTTTAATCCATCTCCTTAAGCACAGATTGTGGCAGAAATCAACAGTTTACCTTTAAAGGCCACACCAGATGCAATACTGAACCAATGAAAGGCCTCAGGGCCTTCACACATGCATCTAGGAAAACACAATATGCTGCAATAGACTTAAATAAATCCTGCCACGGAACAGTGAGAAAACTACAAGCCATGAACTAAGCTTCTGTATAGTTCTGGACTGATTGTCATTACCTTGGGAAAATTTTAAAACAATCCCTTGATGTTATGATTGTGCTTATTATGCTATGAAGTTGATAATCTGTTTTGAAAGTTAATTTCCTTGAGATATTGTTAACCGTTACCTGTTTTTTGAAATGCGTTCTGATTGGTTCCTGTGAGTTACAAAAGGTATGATTTGTATACAAATGCACGCAAAATCACATCCTGACCTGCCACAGCCAATGACTGACAGAAACTGAAAAGCTGCTAAAGCAGCAATGTTTAACACTATACCCAGAGTTTTAAAGCAAGCAATTGCTTCATTCATTCTCCATCAGAATACAGGTTCTCTAAGAGACCATTCAAATAACAATCAATAAAGCTACATCATCAAAGTATGCCACACTGTCAGGAAACCACCCTAGAGAGTTAAATGCAAATGAGGCTTGGCGATCAGAGATATACATTTTGAATTGGACATATTGAAATTGTACATGCAAATAGATATACATTCACAAAACATAACTGCTACTACATTCACTAGACAAAACACAAAGGTGTAAAACACATGAGTTAGTTGCTTAGCAAACCTTTGGTACTCTAAAATAGATTCACATTAATATTAAGCAGCTAAATTCCTATGAAATAGGAAAATTCTCACGTCAAGTATTTCACACTAATCCATAAAACAGTAAAGACACATATTGAAACATGTGCTAAGTTTAAACAAAAGGGGGGAGAACTGGTGTAACCTGTAAGAACATCTGGAAAAAGCTATGTATGTTATCAATTTTTGAGTTGTGACAGTGCTGAAAGAAGCAGGTCTGAAAAGCAGCACGCACCTCAGGCGTTTGTTTCTCCAAAGTTGCTAATCATAGTAAGATTTGATTTCAGGACGATGGATGAGATACCTAGGTTTGTGACATGGAGAGAAAGCTATGCCTAAAAGTTATAGAAAAGAACTCAAGCAAGTTTCTTCCAGGTGTGTAAAACCCTATTCAAATATGTGACCACAGCAACAGGAACCAGAGCAACGCAGAAGTTTGGAAAAGAGTTATGTTATGTTTTCAAGTTTACATTAGGAAATGACCAATGTGGTGAAAAGCAATCTCTGGAATGTGTGTGTGTGTGTGTTCATGTGTGTGTTCAGTACGGTGGCCACCGATGTATGATATGAGTGTGTGAATGAAAATGGTTGTGTGATTGGTCAAATAATAAAAACCAAACACCTCACAAATAACATTACCTCAGCCACAGGTCGCTTTTGAGAAATTGTAGTTTGCTAAGATTACCCTGTTCTTAAATAAAGTTTGAAATCCCCAGTTATAAAAACCCTCAGATTAAAAAGTTATAAGTTTATACACAGTTAAGATAAGCCCCCAGTTAATAAAGTAATTATCCAAGTTGCACTACCCTATAGGAATATAAGAAGGTTTTAAAAAGGTTTACATTAGAGTTAAGCAACTGAGCAAGCAATGTGCCGGATCACTGCGAAGCTTAGTAGTTTTATAATGTTCTGATTGTTAAAATTGTTGTTTGCATTGTTGTTTGCATTTTTGTTCATACTGTTTTTGTGACTTCTTAATATAATTAAAAGAGGGGATGTGTAGGGGCGGGCCAAAGGTGGCACAGAGGAAGTGCCCAGGTACAGAGCCCAAGGAGCATGCCCCAGAGTTAGTAAACTGGTTGGTTAAGAAAGTCACATGATCTGTAAGGATAAAAGGGCGCGCGAGTTTGAATAAAACCTCTTTGTCTCACCACCGCACGAGGAGCATCACTTATTCCTTGTTATACAAGGGTCACATGCTACAGTCTGTCAGTTGGGAGGCAGGTCTGAAAACAGGAAAAAAGAGCCCTTATCAGCAGGAAAGAAAGCCTGGAAGCTTTGGCTTTGTGGTGCAGTTGGTTTTTCACCCTGGAGACTCCCTGGGGAGCAAGAGCTTTCTGTGCTGGCATCTTTGGTGTGGGAGGAATCTTCGTCCGTATGCAATTTTGGGAGTCAGTCTGGCAGTTGGGAGGCAGGTCTGAAAACAGGAAACAATAGCCCTTATCGCCAGGAAAGAAAGCCTGGAAACTTTGGCTTTGTGGTGGAGTTGGTTTGTCAACCTGGGGAGTCCATAAGCAGCAAGAGCTTTCTGTGCCGGCACCTTTGTTGTGGGAGGAATCTTTGTTTATATGCAATTTTGGGAGTCGGTCTGGCAGTTGGGAGGCAGGTCTGAAAACAGGAAACATTAGCTCTTATCGCCAGGAAAGAAAGCCTGGAAGCTTTGGCTTTGTGGTGCAGTTGGTTTGCAGCCTGAACACTCCATGGGGAGCAAGAGCTTTCTCTGCTTACATGTTCGCTGTGGGAGGAATCTTCCTTCGTATGCAATTTTGGGAGTCAATCTGGCAGTAGGGACACAGGTCTGAAAAGAGGAAATGCCAGCCCTTATCGCCAGAAAAGAAAGCCAGCAAGCTTCGGCTTTGTGGTGGAGTTGATTTGTCAGCCTAGGGAGTCCATGAGCAGCAAGAGATTTCTGTGCTATCACCTTTGGTGTGGGAGGAATCTTTGTTTGTATGCAATTTTGTGGGTCGATATGTCACTTAAGAGGCAGGTCTGAAAACAGGAAATGCCAGCCCTTATCGCCAGGAAAGAAAGCCTAAAAGCTTTGGCTTTGTGGTGCAGTTGGTTTTTCACCCCGGAGACTCCATGGGGAGTAAGTGCCACAGTCCGTGGGGGAAAGGGAAATGGGACCAGGCACTGCAATAAGGGTTCTGACACAGTTGAGGTCTTGTGCAGCAATGTCACTTTATTTAGGGGAAACAAGGGTTTAAATAAAGTAGGTTTGAGGGGTGGATTCTAACCTGGGGAGGCGCAAGAGATTGACAACTCAGGGAAAAGTGTGATAGGGAGACAGGGGAAAGGTGGGTGGAACTCCTGGGTCTCTGAGGGAATGGGCCAATGGTAGCTCTCCCTGCACTGTGGCAGGCTGTAACCAATAAGCAGCAGAGGAGCGGGAAAACTGGGGAGACAGGGGGACAAACAACTTTCGGAGGGAAAATCTGAGGGAGAAAGGGAGACAATATGGAGGTATGACAGAATTCATAAAATTTAACAGTAAACTGGGGTGCATAAGAATTCATAAACACACAACAATAAACTGGGGAAAAACTGTCAGTCCGGTGGGTGAATTATCCAGTAAGTAACAGGTCCATTTAGATCCCATTTATGCTTTTCCAGGCAGCATATCTCTCCCATTCTGTCTTCTCATCCACCACATTTCCCCCTTCTCTGTCTTTAATCGTGGTGACATTCACAGTTACACTACGGATGATCATCTGGAGAACACAAATGATGAAACACGGCAAACAGGTACACAGGAAAATGAGGACAAATAGGGAAATTACTAATATGATTATAATTTTGCGGGACCATTGAGGAAGGGAGGGAATTTTTAGTCAATCAAAAAGTCCTTCCAGTCCCTCATCACGGGACTGGTGGATATCTTTTACAAGATTTTTTAATTGATGTATGCTTTCATAAACTGATTGCGAATGGTCTGAAAAATTCATACAGCACATTCCTTCGAACTCCTGGTACCCATGACCGTGTGCCAGGAGTAGGAAGTCAATGGCAGCAAGATTTTGGAGACTAACTTCCTTCAGTTTTTGAGTATCTTCTAGCAAACCCTCAAGCGCTTTTGTGGTTGCATTTGCTTCTTTGGTTAACCAGCAACCAAGATGTGAAAGCAAGGAAAGGGCATGGGCAGTTCCTATCCCGGGGATAGGGAAGGAAGCCCAAAAGTTCTTCATGCGTGACCAAATGTCAAGGTGGGAATCACAATCTGCCGGGAAGGGTAGGGGTGGTGGCAAAGTAATGATTGCATCAATTACATGTGGTACTGCATTAATACTGGGAGGAATGACTGGGCTCTTTGGGGCAACTTTGGGTGTTTTGGAAATGGTTTTAGGTTCAGATTTAGGGAGCCTCCAATATTCCAACTCTTTTTGAGGGTTGGGGAACCATCCTCCTTTTATACGGAGGGACCTTTTGACTTTATTTTTGGGAGAAATCAATTGATCTGCTAACTGAAACTTCGCCGGGTTAAACAGTGCCAACTTTCCTACTGTGCAGGGACCCCCTTCCGGGTAGGCAGGAATACCCTGCCATGCCCGATCCCCACACAGGAGGAAAAACCCTTTGGGGAGCCTCATGTCCCTAGGAACATGCTCTGTTGGCACTGTGGCGGCAATTGAACTATTGCACCACGGCGAAGTGGTCCCTCTGTAAATTAGTTTGTATCCGGTTACATTATGAGGGGTGAACAAAACTGGTTGAGTGTAGTGGTGGAAAATAACACAACTAACAGTGGGTAAGGAACCAAGTAAATCAATTTCTTGAAAGGGAGTATCGGTGAAGGTTTGTGCTGCTATAACCTGCGCTACATGGGGTGAATTCAGCGGTAGGGACCCCATGCTCCGGGTTTGGGACACGGATGTGTTCCATTCGACACCCGAAGTTACGGGAATCCCCACTAAGCAGGTTTTGAAGGGGTTGCTGGCGCTGGTCAAGGCCAGGCAAAGGTGTCCATGCCCGTGGCCTTGGCCAGCGTTACCCACAAGTTCTCTGAAGGTTGGCTCATCCAATCTCTTAGTGGCGACATGATGATGCGAGGGATGAGTCCGATGGTAACGCTCAGGAAGATGTAAAACGGGAGTGCTTGCATCTTTCTCTTCAAGTCTGGGAGATCTTTATCCGCTTAGCAGGGACCCACTTCGACCCTTCTGAACCTGAAATACATGCATAGCCCTTCCCCCAGGTGATCAGGAGGAAAGGGCCCGTCCATGTCTCCGTTAGTGGGTCTTTATGCATGATTTTTGCTTTCAATGATGACGGTGAAGAATCTGATTTGAAGTGTCGATCTACGGGACTTCTGTTTAAGTGAGTATCAGATTCCTCCATCATGTTTAAAAAATTTAAAACATACATTATCTTTTCCAATCTGTCTTGGGGGGACAGGCCAATACTCCCTCTCTTTTGTTTTTTAAGTAAATTTTTGCTCTGCTATAGTTGTAATAGTTTTGCCGAATTGATGAGGGAGGAATACCCACTCCCATAAACAGAAGTCTCTGTTATCAGTGGTAAGCTGACCCAGCAGGGCCAGTGGTTGTTTCTGCTCACGAATTATTACAAGGGAGGATGGCAGTCCCTCCGTCCTCTTAAATGATTGTCTCTCTGATATCTTTTTCTCAACAATGGTAAGGGAGTTTTCAGCCTCTGTTGTTAATGATCTGGGTGAGGACAAATCAGCATCTCCTAAAAATTTTCATCTGGAGACAGGGTTCTCAAAACGAGCTCCCACTGTTCCATTGCGTCCCTTCCCCATAATGTGATTGGGATGTTGTCGTAACGAGGGAAGAAAGGGACCCTCAATATAAGAAAGAATCAGCAAGCTTCGTTTATTGATCATTGTTAACAGCCTAATATATGCTTTATAATTAGTTCATACATATTGCAAAAGCTAAGCTCATTATTGGTTCTGCTTAAATGTTGATCTCATCCCTTACTCCCTAACTTTGTTGACACTTAGATGTTAATTCTGTCTCTCACTCCCTTCTTTTGTTGACACAGGTGGCTTTCAGTTGCTTTTTGTTTTGCTAATCAGTGTCCTGTTTACCAGACAACTAACAGGTACAAGGGCACTGTAACCTCGTTATCTCAGATTTTCCCACTGGCCTGGGCAAACCGTGTTCTATAGCCAATTCCCTACAGGATGTTAAGTACATATGGTTGGAGCGATGCTGGTCTGCCCTCTGGTCCGTAGATTGTTAGCACTTCCTTGCTCCTGGCGGGATACTGTGATCCCCCTACCCCACTGACTTTGACGTTAGCAGTCTGGGCTGGCCAGCCGTATGGCCAGTCCTTGGAGGCAATGATGGTAATGTCCGCACCCGAGTCCAGAAGGCCCTCCACTTTGACCTTCTGCGGGTGCCTATGTTGTGAGAAATAAACCAGACACGTTAAAAGTGGGCGAGAGGTTTTCACCAAGGTCGTCCAATGGACTTCCCTCAGTGCTTCCTCCCTCCGCTCCTCATCTGAGGATTTCATGCAGAGTAAGTCATCTGTGGAGACCATCTTCGCCACAGGGAAGCGGTCCTCCAGCTGCACGGGAGGGAGATGCACAGTTAGGCATATAGCAATATCCGTGTTTGTAAGTCCTGTCAGGAGGGTGGGTACAATAAAGATTCCCTTAGCCACTGCTGAGAAATGTGATATCATTAAGTGTGTTTTGTCAGGATCTACAGGGGCAGATGGCCTGACTCTGGCTAATTGTTCATAAGAACTTAGGTGTGTTGAAGGGTGGACTACAGAGAGAATGAACCAATTAAGGGGAACACATTGATTTTTAACTGGAAAAGGGTCTCCCAAATTAGAGGCAACACACGGAACAGGAATAGGGTCTGTTGGATTCAGGGGAATAGAATCTGCCGGAGGCTTTGGGCTTACAGGGTAGCAGGGTGCGGGGCGCCGGATTGAGCGGAGAGCAGGGGTACTCTGTGTCATCGCGCCCCCCTGGGCGCTCTGCTCCCCGTTTCCCTGATGTTCACAGGAGCAAGGGTGAAGGTCAGGCAAGGATTGGAATGTGACTTTCTTCCTTGGCCCTGGGGATCTCCTGGGGGGAAGAGGCTCACTGCTGATGTTAGTCATGGACCTACAACTGGAGGACCAATGACAGCCTTTCCCACACCTCCAGCATAGGGTTTTAGGTAAATTTGGTTCGGGATTTAATTTAGGACAGTGTTTCTTAAAATGACCCTTCTCTCCACAGTAGAAGCAGGATTGGGGACCTGTGAATGCAGCAGCCAATAGGCGTGCTTTGTGGGAATTGGAGCCTATGTTCTTACAAGCTTCTATCATTTCTAGTAAGGAGGGATTTTTTAACATCTTTAATGCCTTCTGGCAGTCCTCATTAGCCTTTTCAACAACCAATTTATTAAACAAAATTTCCTGGCTCTCTTTTTGATGGACCTGGCGACTGATCGCTTCTTTTAGCCGAGTTATAAATTCTACAAAAGGTTCTTTTGGGCCTTGGTTGATAAGAGTGAAGGAGGGTGTCTGAACATAAGCATCAGCCACCTTCTTCACAGCCTCTAATGCCAATTCTTTGACTGCTTCTAAAAATTTGGGGTCAATTCGAGCTTGATCCCTCCTACTAGAATAGTTCCCTTCCCCATAAAGCTTGTCTATTGCCTGTTGGATGGGAATTCCCCTCCTTTCTATTTTTTCATTAACATATACAGTGATCAATTTTTTCCATTCAGCCTCGAATACTGAGGACTGTACTGTTGTAAAGAGTCCTCCTATTACTGCTCGTATATCATAGGGAATTAACGTATGGGCAAGAAAGAAGGATTCTAGCAACCCGATAGTAAAGGGTGCTCCCAGCCCATACTTGACGATGGCTTTTTTTATATCTTTGAGCATGGGGTATGATATTGGCAGCCACTCCGGGGCCTTTCCCTCCTCTCTATATATAGGAAACGCTTTCAGGAATTCCGTCTCTGTAGCGGTGGCAGCCTCCTCCCTGAAGGCTCTCCAGATATCTGGCAGCTTAGGCTGTCGATCAGGGGAGTGCTGCTCGATGTCTAAATCGGGTTCAGAGTAGCGGCAGACAGGGTAAGCCTCGGTGCTATCCGACCTATGGGCACGGCCATCTTTCCGGATGTTATTGCCGGAAGAGGCCCTGACCTTCGCCCTGACCCTGCCCCTTAGTTTCTGTCTACCCCAGGAGGGTGATGACGTGGGGGTAGAGGCGGCGCTGGAAGGAGAGGGCGTTCTGGTGGGAGGGTCCGTGGGCGTGCCGGAGGCATAGGGGGGCTGGCGCGAAGGCGGGCTGGGGGGCGGGACCGACGGAGCGTGAGCGAAAAGCTTGCGCGCCGTGCTGCCACACGGCGTGCGTTCCCGCGATCTTCCCCCGCGTGCTTCAGCCCCGTGTGCATGCAAGCGCCCTTCCCCCCCCGTCGCCATGTTGCCCAGACCGCGTGTTCCTTGTGCAGCTTTTTTTCCTCCCGCCGTCTTGTGTATCTGTCTGCTCAGTGTCCATCTCTGCCTTCTTAGTTTCTGGGAGGCTGATATTCTTGTTCATCACCTGGTGCTGTAGCACCATCAGAACTAGCCTCCACGTGATGAGCGCCTCTTTAGCTAAACGGTCCCCCTTATCGCTATCTTGCCAGAGATCACAGCCCACAGCCTGCCACTTTTCGATATTAGTGTCCTCGACAAGCTTATAGGTCTTGCGATCGAGCCACCTGGCGAGCGCCTTCGCTGACTTTTTGTCGAGGGGGTGGCCGTGTTCTATAACAAAGTCTTTTAGGCGCCTGTATACAAATTTTTGAGAGGTTGAGAGGGTGAGTCCCATGGCAATATTAAGCGGGTCTCAACTCCACAGTCTCAGATAGAAAATCCTCTCTTTCGATGTCCAATTGGGGTGTGGGTGATGGGGTAGGGTGCGGGAATGTCTTCAGCAGCTCACCTGTCCGGTGTGTCGACCCACGCAGCTACCTCCGAGCTTGCAGCCGTCTGTTCTGCTGAAGAGGACAGGTGGGGACGATCGCCTCTCCGGCGTCGCCTGAGCCCGAGTGAAGGTGCAGGAGTTCTCTCAGTATGAGAGCCCTCAACTGTGCCCCACGTTGAACGCCATCTGTTGCGGGTCCGAAGGGAAGAGGGGACAGGACACGAGCAAGGGTGCAAGCAGACTTGTTTATTCAGGCGTGCGCCCGATTCTTAACCGTCCCGCCCGGGAAAGGGGGCAGAACATCGAGTGGGCTATCAGACAGACAAATGGGGGAGCAAATCAGAACAGGGCACAGGCAAAAGGGGGAGGAGGAAGCCTGGGTATGTGCAGTTGTGCACTGTGTAGCATGAATAGTGAAACCACATAATAACAGTAAAGTCCATATGAAAGTCCTGCCAATTGCTGTATGCTTTTCTCCATGCCTGGAACTGTTCCCATCCTGAATCTTGCTTCTCTACAAGCAAGAGCTTTCTGTGCTGGCATCTTTGGTGTGGGAGGAATCTTCGTCTGTATGCAATTTTGGGAGTCGGGCTGAGAATTTTGATGCAGCGCTGAAAACAGGAAATGACAGCCCTTATCAGCAGGAAAGAAAGCCTGGAAGCTTTGGCTTTGTGGTGCAGTTGGTTTGTCAGCCTGGAGACTCCCTGGGGAGCAAGAGCTTTCTGTGCTGTCATCTTTGTTGTGGGAGGAATCTTTGTTTATATGCAATTTTGCCAGTCGGTCTGGCAGTTGGGAGACCAATCTGAAAACAGGAAATGACAGCCCTTATGGACAGGAAAGAAAGCCAGCAAGCTTTAGCTTTGTGGTGCAGTTGGTTTGTCAGCCTTATGACTCCATGGGCAGCAAGAGTTTCCAGGATGGCATCTTTAGTGTCGGAGGAATCCTCGTCCGTATGCAATTTTGGGGGTCGGGCTGGCAATTTCGACGCAGCACTGGCAACAGGAAATGACAGCCCATATCAGCAGGAAAGAAAACCTGGAAGATTTGGCTTTGTGGTGCAGTTGGTTTGTCAGCGTGGAAACTCCACGGGGAGCAAGAGCTTTCAGGGCTGACATCTTTGTTGTGCGAGGAGTCTTTGTATGCAATTTTGGGAGTCCATCTGTCAGTTGGGAGGCAGGGCTGAAAACAGGAGAAAAGAGCCCTTATCGCCAGGAAAGAAAGCCTGGAAGCTTTGGCTTTTTGGTGCAGTTGGTTTTTCACCCTGGAGACTCCCTGGGGAGCAAGAGCTTTCTGTACTGGCACCTTAGCTGTGTGAGGAATCTTTGTTTGTATGCAAGTTTGGGAGTCTGTCAGACAGTTGGGAGGTAGGTCTGAAAACAGGAAACATTAGCTCTTATCGGAAGGAAAGAAAGCCTGGAAACTTGGGTTTGTGGTGCAGTGTGTTTGCCAAGCTGGGGCGTCCATGAATAGCGAGTGCTTTCTGTGCTGTCATCTTTGTTGTGGGAGGAATCTTTGTTTATATGCAATTTTGGGAGTCGGTCTGGCAGTTGGGAGGCAGGTCTGAAAACAGGAAACATTAGCTCTTATCGCCAGGAAAGAAAGCCTGGAAGCTTTGGTTTTGTGGTGCAGTTGGTTTGCAGCCTGAACACTCCATGGGGAGCAAGAGCTTTCTCTGCTTACATGTTCGCTGTGGGAGGAATCTTCCTTCGTATGCAATTTTGGGAGTCAATCTGGCAGTAGGGACACAGGTCTGAAAAGAGGAAATGCCAGCCCTTATCGCCAGGAAAGAAAGCCAGCAAGCTTCGGCTTTGTGGTGGAGTTGATTTGTCAGCCTAGGGAGTTCATGAGCAGCAAGAGATTTCTGTGCTATCACCTTTGGTGTGGGAGGAATCTGTTTGTACATGGAATTTTAGGAGTCGGTCTGGCAGTTGGGAGGCCGGTCTGAAAACAGGAAATGACAGCAATTATCACCAGGAAAGAAAAACAGCAAACTTTGGTTTTGTGGTGCAGTTGGTTTGCAGCCTGAACACTCCATGGGGAGCAAGAGCTTTCTCTGCTTACATTAGCTCTTATCGCCAGGAAAGAAAGCCTGGAAGCTTTGGCTTTGTGGTGCAGTTGGTTTGTCAGCCTGGAGACTCCATGGGGAGCAAAACATTTCTCTGGTGGCATCTGAGCTGTGGGAGGAGTCTTTTTATGCAATTCTGGGAATCGGTGTGTCAGTTGGGAGGCAGGACTGAAAACAGGAAATGATTGCCCTTATCGACAGGAAAGAAAGCCTGGAAGCTCTGACTTTGTGGTGCAGTTGGTTTGTCAACCTTGGGCCTCCTTGAACAGTGAGAGCTTTCTGTGCAGAGATGCTTCGAGGCCTGATTAGCGCGAAGACCACTCTCCGAACATGACTGCCCCCCCCGAAGAAATGGACGCTAGATGGCAGTCTTGCTCCACGAATAAAACCCAAGATGCCATATGACCTCAAAATCATAACCTAATTCTCCACTGCTGGTGAAGGGGGAAGGGGTCTCTCAAGCGTCACTGTATTTATATTCCGAAATTTATACTAGATGTTTGATCCATGCATGGCAGAGTACCCCATGTATTCCCAGCTGACATATTAAAGAAATGTTCGATCCAATGGTTTCTGGTCGTTAGGTTTAATTCCTTTTTTCCCCCCTTTGATTCCATGAAATTCCAAAGATATCTTAGGTTTGTTTAATACCATGAAGTTTAAACAACTCCAAAGAAACAGATGAAAAATTTCAGTTGGTGGCATCTTTGAAGCCACTCAAGATAACTTACATTATCTATAAATATTTACAAGTCAAACTCATACAACTACCTGCATTTTCAAAACCACACAGAAAGCTAGAAAATCAATTCTAAAGTTATTTAAAATCAAAGAGATCAAAACTGATTTGCATTAGTTAATATTTATTGATACAAAGGAAAAAATAATTTGCAACAAGCTATGTATTTACTATTTACACAGAAGAAAGATCTTTAAGATCAATGAAACAACCTGCCCCTAAAACTGGAGTGTCAGATGAAAACCTTCAGTGTTCTTCAGAATTCCTTTGCATTAGATGATCTTCAATTTGCAGGTAAAGTTATGGGGAAGAGGTATCCAAAAATGTATTTCTTGCTTTTGGTCTAAATTATAAAAAGAACAGAAATTCGTTCCAATTAACACAGTTAAAAATAGGCCTATATGTACCATAATATTGGGGAATTACCCTACAGTAAAGTGAACAACAGCAAATTGTACTCACAGCAGCAAGGACATCAGAGCATTCACCTACTTCGGTGCCAAATCAATAAAAATATTAGTATAATTTCAGTTATGCTCAAAAGAGCATATTAGCCTAATTTAATTTAACTAACAGTGGTCTCTGACAAATGTGTTCATCTGTGCAAAATCTGAAGCTGTCAAAATCACACCTGGTTGTGGCATTGACACTTGCTCTGCATGTATTTTCTTATGCTATTTCTAATTCAAAAAGCTGTATTCTGTGAAGGACTTAGAGGCCTCAGTATTTAGCGTGCATGTGAGTTTCATGTTATTTTTATAGAAATCTTGTATGTATTTTAATTCATTTAAACTCAGGTTTACACAAACGGTCCCCAATCTCTGGTCCACAGCCCCAAAGGTCACGCAAAACTGCTTACAGTAGGGAAAATATCCAAGAATTAAAACTGTTACTGAGAGAATAACGTCTGATGCAACTCACCACACCAAGTCACAGCTGAGGACTGCTACTCCACATGTAGAGTTATATGGGAAAAGCAGCCACTTGATAGCCTGGACTGCACAAGATGCCAAATTTCAAGCTGGTTTAAAGCCCGCACAGAATGAAGACTGCTGTTAAGAATTTTAAGTGGAAATAACACTGTCAAAATACATTTTTGTAAAATGTTACGTGCAGAAGATTGTTAGCTAATTCACCCAAACTGAGCAGTGGACTTCTCATCAAACCCAGGTATGTGTCTGCCTTAGAGGGACTCCTCAGGGCAAAGACCAGAAAGAGGAAGTCAAAGCTGACAGTTGCAGCACAACTCAGCATGCACCTTTTGTCCTTTACTGTGGAGAAATGGATAGCAGTGGCCATTCACCAGCAGCCAAGCGCTCTGGCACACCCCACACGGATGGCCTGCTGTGCAACATGGAAAAGGCTGCTTTCCAGTTGAGGTGTAAAGCACCAGGGTCTTCCCAACACAAGCATGAACTATACTTCTAGAAGAGCAGCTTCCATAGCATGGGAGTCTCCGACTTCACAGGATGGCTGAGATTGGAGAGAAGTTCTGGAAGGCATTTGGTCCAACACTTTGCTCAAGCAGGACCACCTGTATCCAGTTGCACTGGATACAGGTAAGCTCTCTTTCGCCACATACGAGCTTCTGTCTCCTGATCTCTTCTGTACCTCTTGACCTCTCCACAGCTACCACAACAATGAGGATGCCAAGTGTGTACACAAATACTCTAACATGCTTTAGAAATACACACTCCCACCCATGGCAGTGGGTAAGACAGAACACCGATAAAAGGTTCTGAACTATGTAGACAGAGCAGTTCCACATGGAAGGATATATCAAATGAGCTTGGCAGGTCTCAGCTCCATCTCCAAGAGAAGTGTATGAAGCTGATCCTGAGGGGCCACCCAAGCTTTACAGCTCATTCAGTCTAGACTCCCTCTTAGACACCACATCAAGAAACATCAAAGCCCAGGAAGATTACTTTGTCCTGGATTTACCAGAATAGTCAAGCAGCAACAGGGTGTGAGAGAGCACTTACATCCACACCCACATCTGCAGCAGTGGGCATGTGCTGCCATGCTAGACCTCTGTGCCAAAACCAGCTGGTGCCAAACTGCATTCCCACTGGCAAGAGGAATGAAGATGTAAGAGCAGGTGAATGCCTGGACTAGCCTGCCAGTACAAAATCAGGGTATGGCATGGTGCCTAAGTGATGGCCCTATACCTTCCCACTCTCTATTCCATCTCTCTTTCAGTCATTAAGTTTGGTTTTCATTCCTAGCACGCTAATTCAGTCTCAACCACCTCCAACAAATTGGTTTTAGACACATGTACTCACCTGGAGGAACATAGAAGGAGTCTCCTGTAGTCAGATAATATGATGTCTTATGTAATGTAACAATAATTTTGCCACGGATAATATGGAAAGCCTTAATGAAAGCCAAAGGATTCTAAGATTAGCAATGCTTCCTTTGCAAACATTTAAGAAAGTTATCCCAGAAAACATTTGCACACATGTTGTAACAAAGACAAAAAACAAAATAAGCTGGCAGAACTGCAATCCCTTTTTTCCCCCACACTGCTGAAAAATAAGATGCACACCTCAAAAGGGGGATGGGGTCATCTTATTTATTTGATACTTCTGTCTTCCCTGCAAGATCTAGACAGTAAGCACACATAGACATAAAGATTTAGTATGACACAGAGGGCAATGTGCATGCAAAGTACCTCTAGCAAATGATTCATTAACATTTATGTGCATTAAGGGAGGGAAAACCCCTGGAAAACCCGTCAGCCTCATATGGTACTTCCAACCACACTAAGATCTCCTGTTTACACAGTCAGTTTTATAAAAATAAGAAAAAAGCACACTTACTATTGTATCCATGTGGACAAACTGGTGTCCCTTTTCCTTAAGTGGTTTCAAAATCAATTTACCAGTTGCAAAAACAGATGTATTCAGATTTTTGTATATTTCTACCACTTCGTCTTTGAAGGAGCAAGCGTGACTGCTTTCAGTGTTAACACATTCTACAAAAAAGTCCAGGAGATTAGCATTAATGCTATCATACAATTAGTCTTGTTATTTGCTCAATGCATTACATATCGTTTTAGTGCAACACCTTCAAAAGCTATATTCAATATTTAGCTGAAAAATCAAGACACTTTTTGTTTTCCTCGGAACTTTCTCCAGAAGAGCAATGAATATTTCAATAGTTTACCTTTTTATGCCCAATGTGGCATGAACAATTTTTTTCTTATCATTCTAAACACAGCTCATATAATTCACAAACTCCCTTGGCCACATTCTTCAACTCACCTAGAACTACCTCCTCATTTGTTTCTGGGTCCAGTACAATGGTTGGCTTAGAAGTATCAGCTAGGTTGTGATCCAAACTTGCAGGTATCTCTCTTCTATCTGAGGAAACAAAGAAACCAAAACAAAATCAGAGAAATTATCACTATGCATTTTAAAAACTTATTGAACTACAACTTTTCCACAATTCTAATGTCACATGTTAAGTACTTAAACTTGTTTTAATAAGTGAACTAAACAGACTGAATACACTTCGTTTAAATAAAAGGAAACCATCCGTAACAATTCCTTGAAAATGCAATTTTCATTGAAATCATTTCTGTGTGTAATAGATGAAGGCTCTCTAAATCCTCAGAAATTTGCCAGGGGAATGCCAACTATTTATCCTGTGCTATTAACAACAGTATTTATTCAGAAGTATCTGTATTTTCAGAGAAGTACTTTTCTAGCAACAGATGCTGAGAGGATATAAAATACAGGATGAAGACTAAGTTTTTTTGCTTTTACCTATTGCTGATAAAGGAGATTTAAGAGATAAAGCATTCTAAAGACTAAGCATGTCCAATTTTCCTTTTCTTAAGAAATACCATTACAGGAATCTCACTGTATGTTGTAAATCTGAGAACTATTTCTATAATAAAAAGGATATAATAAAAAGGATTTTTCCAGAGCAGGAAATATCCTAAGAATCAATGACAACTCTACGCTTTTCAAACAGAAAATAGATGCTAGAAAATGTTCACAGCAGAATATCCCAAAGCTCTCTTGCAGAATTCTCATAAGCAGACAATTTTAGCTCTACAACGCACAGGAAATTTCTTTAAATGCAACCAGAAGCAGCATGTTAAAGGCAAGCTGTTGCGCTTTGTAGGCACTCATGGTTGCTTAAATACCCTTACACCAAGACAGTCAGAGGTAGGAAGAAAGTTGCTGTGTTTGAACAGCTCTGTTCCAACATAACCATCGCTGGATAAAGAGAAGCAGCATCAGGTGTAACTCTATAGCTATAACAACAGAATTTTTATTGTATCAATAAGATTTGAGAATTCGTGCTAGAAATTTTACTCAACTGACAGTCCCTATCACTAAAACTGAAGGATGTGAGCAAAGGATCTCTGAGGATGGATATCTGTTAGAGAGGAAATCGATCACTTCTGGAAGACAGTTCAAATGCACCCAAAGCAACCAATAGCTCTTGTAAGATACAACATAAACAGTCACTACCAGCTCAGGTTCACATGCGCTGCAAATTATTTATGTTACAACGTAAACCGTACTTGATTGATCTAGACCAGGATTCTGTCTCCCATCAGTGGCCAAAAGCAGGTACTCCTTCCATCCCCAAAAATGCCATAACAGAGCAATGGCACTTCCATGGAATACTTCCCACCTCTAACCTGGAGCTCATACATATTTAGACAGTTAAGTCTCCTGTTAATGTATCTAGGTCTCGTCTGGAATCTACACAAATATTTTTGTCCACAATATTATGGGGCAAGAAGCACATAGTGAGAATGGCCACCTTATTCGGCTAAAGAACTCAGCTCTCCATATCTTCCTGCCACACCTTCTAGTTCTTGTGTTTAAAAAAAAAAGCCAATAAAACAATTTATTCCTATTTCCCTTCTCCACACCACTTGTGATTTTATAGGTCTTTCTCAGGCCGCCACAGAACTCCCCTGAGGGCTGAGGAGTCTTCACTACGTAGTTGCTTCTGCACAGAAGTCCTCTCATGTTTTTGATGAGCTTTCCCTGAACCTTCTCTAGTCCTACCACTTTCTTCTTGAGTTAAGGGATAAAATTCACATGAAACACTCTAGAAAATCAGATATTTTTACCAACAGTGACCATTTTCTTCCTTATTTCTCTGATTATTATTTCAGCCCTGATTTGTTTTAGAACTGTGTTAGGACCATATGGCATTATCCATTCTTGTTAGTATTTGTTTTATTAGTTCTATAACTTCACTGAGAAATGTTTCAGTTTCAAACAGCAGTTCTAGACAGTCCCCACAAAGAAAGGCTCTTCAACATTGAAACATCTTCCAGATTGCACAGCAAAAATAATTTGGCATTCGAATTTTGACTCTTTTCTGAACACTACCTAAATATTTATTATCTTCTGGCCACAGAGGCTCTAGCTAAGCTTCCTCTTCCTGTTTGTTTAAACACAGATTTATTGCCCACTTTGAACCATTTTATGCACTGTTCTCAAAGCTCCCTCTTCACCTACCATGTTGTGGTTTTGTATTTAACCTACAAAAGCTTGAGACTCTACTAACACCATATACTGCTTTTTTAGATGTGATATTACAGGTATCAGTAAAACGACCACAAGGTTTTATACCTTAACTGTGCACATTAGCATCATGATCTGAACACAAACAGAAGCATAGTTTATTTTTTTTCTACCTCTGCTTTAAAGGCACAACAACACTTCCGGGTATGTTCTGTATTTCTTCCTTTCTTCTGAAAAGTTAACGTTTTTATAACAAGAATATACAGCATTGCTACAGATAAAGTAAGAACAGGTTTTTCCACATCACGTTAATAGATTTTGTTATAAAATTATTTTCATCCACAGAGAGAATCAAGTGTTACAGGAGGAATATCTTACAGCAATAGAGTATTTGATTACAGATAACTTTGTTTTTAAGTATCAGAAGGGAAAAAGTCTGTGTTCATACTTGTTTTGTTGGCTTTCTGCTTGTGACGATCCTTCCTCTGTCTATTCTTACTGCGAGACTGTGTTTCTGGATGCACTAATCCACTAATCACAAGCCCTCCTGAAACAAAAGGAAGTTAAACAAAGCTTGCTAACTCACAGTAACCTTAAAAACTTACACAACCAACAAGCATTTTAACCGAGAATATACTTCCTTGATGCTGAAATTTTCAGACAGCTTTAGAAAGCCAGAACAAACCAAAAAGCTTTTCATTATTAAGTCTTTTGGAGTGCAAGGCAACTTGAGATATTTTGAAAATAATATTTATCAAATTTCAGTCACAGAGCATTTCAGAAAGCCATGATCTGAAAGCAATTTTTAAAGAAAAAAAAAACAGTTTTAGGAGCGCAAAGAAATACTATTCTCAAGCAAATTAATTAATTAAGAAAAGACAAAATATTAGGCTGCATTGGTCAGAAAAAATCCAAGAGAACAAGATATGTTTGTTCACTTAGGGAATTTAACACTGAGACTGGATAAAATATTAGAGTATCTGCTCTGGAAAACAATCCTCACACAAAGAGAAATGATCCAATGAATGATCCAGCAGATTGTCTCTTTTTCCAGTATCATACACAATCTCTGATGTAATAAGCCTACTAGTATAGAGAAACTGTTCTGTTCTTCTCTAAACAGTGAAGGCAAAGTAACTTAACATACTCTCCTGATGCTATTTTCAGCTGACAAGGGAATATCAGGAATGAAAAGGACTACATGGAAAGGTGACTAAATAACTAGTGACCATAAATAATCTTAAAAAAAAAAATTACCCAAAAGTAAGCCTCTCAAAGTCCTCATGGCACAAGATCAACCCGCAGATTTTTCTTTACTGTCCCATCAGAAGGAAGCAAATAGGTATTTTGGAACTAATACATGAAGAGTTCATAGTATAGTTTATGCGCTCGCCTCTCCAATATTCCAGAGGTCTCAGCCGTATCCTTTTCGTTCGATGAACGTTAGGTGTGTTGGAAGGCATTACTAATTTGAAGGATGACATAATTCATATTAAACATGAAAGGAAAATTCAGAGATGGAAAATATTAAGTATCCTTTGCTGTTTTGCTGTATCACAAGGGGGGGGTCAGCACTTCCCAGCTGATATTGCTATCGTGACAGGAAAATGGGATCCAAATATTGACAAAAGCCCTCTTTTGCATACATCACTATTTCACTCTCCTTTTTCTTAAACAATCACCACACTGACTTTATATTATACTTAGTTCTATGTATCTTAGTGAATCACTGAGACATGGACCTTAGGAGCTCAAGCACAAGGACAGAAAACATGCTACAACTGTGAAGACAAAGCTCTCGACAAAGACTAAGGACCCAGCCTAAATCTGAGGGATTTCATTAGCAACAGTGAAAAAGCACTGCCTTAGTTATGGCAAGGGGAGAGTAAGAGACTGCATACGCAGCTCCTCCTCTTCCAGATTCACAAGTCCCATTTCTGAGGTCCAGAAGAATGGCACTTCTGCCAACAGAAACTCCACGTATTTCCAAGATTTCTCAGATATTTATCTTCAGATGTACTTATTACATAGTCTCAACTTTCAGGTTGTCTAAGCTGCCATATATGAATACAGTAAGATATATTTTAGTATTTGTAAGGAAGACTAAAAGCCCTTTAAGAGCTAAGAGCAAATTAGTCAAGATATTTAAATGTTAAAAATGGTAAATATAAAAAACTTGATGAAATAGTTTTTGAAGGTAGACAACTAAAGTGTTGTGCATAAAGTAATAATGAAGGCCATAAAAAAACCCAATATAAAACAGACAAGCATGGGACTGCAATCGACTGCACACACATTGTTCCATCCTATCCAGACTCAGACCACCACAGAAGGCAGGTTATTTGCACCATCAGTTATACTGCGTAAAACTAATACAAATTCTTACTGTTCTCACTGAACTGTGGGTTTGTATTGACTCAGTTGTTTAGGAATACATTCAGTGCAGGTAGCTCAGTGTGCAGCTGCATGCCAGTCTCCTTCAGCAAACTTTACATCAAGTTGGAAATACATTTGTATTTACACACTTACATTATGATATTTTAAATAATCTTACCTATTTTATGCCTTGCTATGTTGTCTGACAATGGATCTCTCACTTTGTAATTCAGGTCATCAAAAGTCTCTGTAAACACATTCAAAAAACCACCACCATAGGCATTTACTATTCCTGACTTTTATTCAATATACCCACTAAAAGCAACCAAGGGTAATACAAGTCCCAATGATAGTGTTCCCTCTTAACACATTTTGCTATAAACATGTATGAAACCCAATGTAGATAAGCAGTATATGCAATCAGTAAGCTTGAAAATTACATGAAAACTATATATTCAAGTAAATATTCCTCAGACCTATCCCTCTTGATAAAACACACATTGGAAAATTATGACAAAGTGCAAGGTCAATCAGCTTTATATCACTCAAACCTAGCTTTAGAACAAACGTCTTACAAGAACATACACAAAATTAGGTCTCTGAAGAAAGCACTGCATGAACTAATAACATTCGCATATTCACTTTTGGCTCTAAAATACTAACAAAATTACTTTTTATCTCCAAGGCTCATGTTCATTATGACAACACGTACAACTCATGTTGTGAAACTTAAAATCCAAACCAAACCAACAAAACTTTAAAAAAAAAACAGACACCACAAACCAAACCAACCAAACGAAACACCCCAAACCAAAATATTCTTGGGTGAACAGGCCATCGGGCTGTACACTTTGGTCCAGGGTGGCCTGAAGTGATTGCCTTTAGTACCATCACATGGCAACACATCAAACTGGTACAAACAGAGCCTGAAAAATGTGTTCAAAATATTTTGGAGCGATAACTTTATCCCAGTAGGCTTGATGCCAAACCCTGGAGGGCTTGTTCTTCCAAAGCTAACACAACATAAAGCTGGCATAGTGTACCACCTACTTGGACAGAAATGTAACCACAGCCAATAAAATCCGCATTTGTTCTGGACAAGCTGAATACAACAGAAATTACTGAACCATCAGTTACAGTTTATAAGAAGCTTATACATAAAATGCAAGAAAATATCAACTGTAAATGTTACCTGATGATGTATCATACTGTTCACAAGACTTAGTGCTGGAATCAAATTTATCGCAATGTTCTAGAACAGGCCCACTGCAAAAGAATAAAAAATAAACCTGCTTAAAGATGTTAAATGTCAAAGGAACATTACAGCACTACCATATATATAAAAGTTAAGTTTTTTTTAGATCATGTGGTCTGGGTTTTATTTTTCTTTTAAACATCTGTCTACAGTGATTAAAGCAAATGACTGCTAGTTAGAAATCATAGGTCTGAAATTCATCAACTCCTCCTCTACTCAGTCACCAGGCAGAAAAATTACTGTTCACACCTCCTCTCTAAACAGGTTTCTTAAACTTCTTTTTTTCTCCCTTCCAGAATAAAGATACTTTCTTCTGTAGCATTACCTTTCCAACAATTTTCCATATACTGTGATTATGGTACTGCTTTAAAGAAATGTTTTGCATACTATAAGGAATGGACAGTAAAATAGTTTGTCTTTGTAATGAGTATTCTATCATGAAATCTCCCCCATAAAATGACAATTTATATGTGTGACTCCACCAGAGATTCTTTAGCAACCAAATCACTTCTAACGGGACCTCTCTTGCAGCCTTAGCATCAGTACCCTTCACCTTCCTTCTTCCTCCATCTGTGGCTGTGCTTCACTGCTTTTACTGTGCCAGTGAAGTTCACCTGTTATCCACCTAAACTCCAAAAGATGCATTTAAATTCCCTAAATTACCAAACCTACACTACAAATTCGTCCAAGTAAGTCTGCGGTAGTCTCCCTTATAATTAAAAACCCCACATTTTTCTGCAGAATGACTGCTTAAGAATTCAATAAATTCACAGACTGCCACTCCTGTTTGTCATTAAGTTCCCATCCCATGAAGGGGAAGATACATGCCTATCTACATGCAAAAAGTTTGGATCATAGATACAGCTCTATACCCCACTTAACGGCAACTTTATTAGTACAGCTGCTATTAGTTCTAGGAGCACTGGTATTTCTGTTCCAAAATCACACACTAATGTGGAAGTAAACCTCAAAGGAAAAAAATCCCCTAAGGCAAGAAACCTACTATGACCCCTGTTTTATGACAGGAAGAAAAATTTTACTAGTTTATTAACTATATTAATGCAGTATTTAAAATCCTCAAGCGTGAATTGCAATTCTTTTCTACTAGGTGCTTCACTAGGAGAGCACAGAATGGGGTAGTACTACCAAACTCTTCTGTCTCAGTGGGGCAGAAGTGAGATTAAATTCAAGGTTTTCAGACAACTCAAGAAATTACTTTTCATAGTTCACAGCCTTCTCAGCCACAAAGGAATATCTAGAAGAGAAAAAAATATTCTTAGTACATTTTAGGGTTGAGTCAATTTTACTCAATGAAAGGAACCTGTAGGGCAATAATTTTATATCCTGAACAAAACCATAAAAAGACATTAAAAAAAATTAAAAAACAATGCAAAGAACAACTATTAAAAACTGGTTTTAGACTCCTTAAACTTCCGTCTTTAGATTGCCTACGACTAGAAAGTTACATCCACAAAAATATATACAATAGCTGAAGAATTAAATGCGGTATTTTCCAAATTTCATTTAAAAATACAACAAACCTGACAGTGAAGTTACTCTGTGGCGGTAGGATTGTATCTACTACGCAAGTCTCACGAGAACAGTTTAACCAGCACAAACTTCCTCATGTAAAAGACACTAGATTCGGCACCCACATTTGAGAACAGGATGTTGACTACACCACTTGGTTTCTCTACTAACTATTTGACCAATCTCAAACTATCTCGTAGTTCAATTGGGCCATCACTGCTTAAAATTTAACAAGGTGTGTTTAATTATCTACCAAGTTATACCACACTTGTAAGGAATCACATAAAAAGCTTACTGTGGTCCATGTTGCCTGTTACGTTTTCTTTTGTTATTTTTCATTTTTACATCTGATAACTTCTGTTTTTTCCTTGCCATGTTCTGTACAGAAGAGCTGTCAGAATCTGTTTGAGACTCAGTGTCCTCATGGTTTGAGTAAACAGCTTTATTGGTTCTGCAAGGAATCTTTCCAGGTATCTTCCCTGAATACTTGGCTGGCAACTGCTTCTTTTCAGAATTCTTCACACTGTCCATGGGATGCTGTAGTGCTTTCACAGGAGATTGGTTATTTGCACCACCAGGTGACTCCAATGTGTGCAACACATTTCTAGGCTTTTCAGACACAGCCAATTTCTGAATCATGGGAGTCTCTAATTTCTGACGCAAGGGTGTGGTACACACATCTTTCAAATCTACAGGCTCTCTTTCATGCTCTTCTTCACTAGGTTCACTGTCAGAACTCTTCTCTCTTTGCAACTGAGGTTTTTTACTACTACTTTTCTGGCCAGATTTTTTAAGCTCCTTCCTTGAAATTAATGCCACTTTCTTAGCTACTTTAACCTTAGGAAGTTTCTGCTTAGCAGTTTGTTTCCTCTTATCTAAATGCTGAGAAGCTTTTGAAGCTGACTGCAGATTCTTGGAAGACTTGAGAGACTTTTTTGGAGACACAGTCTGCTCTTGTTGATGCCCAGATGAGGGCATAGGCAAATCTTCACTTGGCAGCACCCTTGTTTTACATTTTTCTGCATCAGATGTTTCTGTTTCCCATCCAGACCATGACAATATCAGTTCTTCAGCTTCTGGTTTCCAGGATGTGTTCTTTTTCTGGTTTGGAGAGTCTTGTCTAAGTGCGTCCTTTTTAGTCTTTCCTATCAATACACAAAACATTTGGACATTACTATCTTTTTACATTAAACAGATACATGTTGACATCTGAATGCCTTAAAATAAACCAAAAATTCAAAATGGGAAAACAAACAAACAAAAGGTATCACAAAACCAGGTTTGTTCCTGAAGGCTAAAAGAAGGCCTTCTCTAAACTAGAGTGTATAAAAAAACCTTTTTAGTGTACTTCCAGTATTTCCTAACAGAAAAAAAAGGGAGCAGAAATGTTACATTTACCTTGCTATCCAGTTTTCAGTGTTTCCTGCTACAAACCTTTTCACAAATAATTCCTAAAACCCAATCCCCTTCAGTTTGAAGCATGTGTCTTAACCTCCTTCCTACCTACCTTCTACCCTACGTACCCTACCATATGGGTACCTACCTTCTACACCAGCTCATAAGGAAAGACGACACCACTAAATTAATTTTTAACATCCTAACAGGAAGGGCAAAGAGGATGGGAAAAGTGAAAACACTCTGTCTCACTGCCTCATACACATCCAAATCTAACTGTGGAACTGAAACATCAAAAAGGAATCCATTAATGTCTCTTATCTACTTTATTATAATTTCCTAATAAACCACCACAAAATAATCCAGTAATATGACCTGGAAGGAAAAGTTTAAGGAGCTGTTAAAGAACTTACCTGTATGAGTACTCTTTTGGCTTTGAGATTTAAGGACATTTCCTTCACTGTTAGAGATTGGATCCGATTTTGACGTTCTTTTGATGTCAAAGGCTCCAGCATCCAGATTATTCAGTTTCTGTTTAGTAAGTGCTTCAACCTGTGCTTTCCTGTTCTTGCCTTTCTTACTCTGTGTCTTCTTCTGTTCAGAGGGCTGAGATTTAGAAACAGGAGTTGCAGAGCCATCTTTTTTTGATTTTCTTTTCTTACTGGGTATTGAAATCCAAGAAGGAAATGATGCACCACCTGAGTCATCAATTAAAAATTCACATTCATTTTCGATTTCCATATCCTGATCTTTCACAGGAGGAGGTGATGGAGGTGATATCGAGACTGAATATCTACAGAAAGAAGTGACAATGACAAATCATTTTGGGCGGTGGGGTAAATTGACTTACAATCTTTAAGATCTAGTGGTGATTCCAGAACACCTAAACACAGTACAGAACATTCTTCAGAATGCATTCATTCATTGCTCTTCAAGCTTCCAAAAAGAGCACAAGGCCTGCTTCTTCTTGCTGATGCTGGACAGTCAACTGGACAGACAATTTCCTACGTAAGCAGCCAGATCCAGACTAGCTCTGAGAAAAGACTGCTTGCTCACTGTAAACTTCAAAATCACATAAGGTTTTCCTGAATCCTCTAGGCTACCTATCAACAGACATTATTCAACACACCATTTTACTGGCAGACAAAACCAAGAGCACTGTTAAATTCTACACAAAATTTTGAAAAAACCATTCAAACCCTTTCTCAAGTGGCATTTTTAAGTAATGTTCGACTATCACAAAACATGCTCCCAGACTTTGTTTATAGATAAAAGGATGTTGTTCCGATATTCAGACCAGAGTTATTTTAATAGCAAATTATGTTCCATATTAAGCCTCAAAACAAACCTCTGTCGAAGTGTTCCTGTTGCTACAGCTGCTAAGAGAGCTGAAGAGAAAGTCTTCTCTTTCTGCACAGAAGATGTAGCAACAGGTTCTGTTCCTTGCACAAGAACAACCTGCTCATCTCTCCCAGTCTGAGGTCCTTCCAAATTTTCAACTTCTCCACAGCTCTTTGCTGCAGCAGGTGTATTCCAACCATCAAGACATAATCTATGTATGAAGAACAGCATTCAGATATATTGCTATAAATCTTGTGAGTGCACAATATTGTGAGGAAGAACAGATGCCCCTGCTGACAGTGTCTCACTTAGGAATGAGTTTCCCCTTGGTAATTTGCTGAAACACGGCCTAGCTGTAGTACTTCCCAGCACAGCATCATGACTAAAGATGACCCTAAATAATTTCGGTGACTCTTGATCAAAGTAAAGGCTGCTCAGTAAGACAAATTCCTAATTTGTCCTAATGTGCTTCAGAAATTGTCAGGTTTCCTAGACTGTAGGTACACTGTCTTCCCAATCTCACTCCATCAATGGGAATCAATGGGATCAGTGTCAGTCCATCTCTATGGTCTACCCTACAGGCTCAGCCCTCCAGGAAAGCAGAACTGTGGTAAGGACCACTGGCCAATATTGCAGTTGGGCTTCAAATTTTCCAGTGGGGAGATAGAGATCCCAGCTTAAGTTTTTCTATTTCGTATAAAAAACTCGTCTATTCAGAGTGAGAAGAATGATGACTGTTCATTTCTACTTTAACAAATTTTTGTTAACTTCTAAGGTCAATACTGTCAATAGGATTCACTGAAAAAGTCTGGACTACTTAAGAAGCTGATACTTTGGTGAACTTTTCTGCAAAGAGTTCAAGTCTATTCTGACAGGCTTCCTACACTTGGGTGCTGCACTTATCACCAGAATATTTAATAAAAAATAATTCTGTCCTTCTTAAAAACAGATATGGAAATTTTCTAAAAAGCTTGGAATTATTTTTTATGAGTTCACAATCTAAACTTATAAACGATGGAAACCACTGTGTTGATTTACCCTAAGGTGGAGGGTACACAGGGGATGTAACACCACAGCCATGTTCAGCTCTACTTACTTAACTACCGGAGAACTTTTCCCTTTCTCCAAAGGAAAAGGTGATCCAACAGACCCGTGATCATCCTCAGGGTCCAAAAACATGGCAGGACTTCGGCACAGCGCTTCAACATCTTCTAATGTAGTTTTTTTGCTTTCAGACACAGGAGACTCTGTTTTTTTAGAAACATCTACATAATCATGTATTGCAGGCTTCAAGGGTGATTCACATGACTGTCCTGCCATATATATAGAACAGGTTTAATTCCTCTACTCAAAACCTTACAAAAAAACCCCCGAGAAACCCTTAATTCAGTACTAGTGGGACCAACCTCTGCTGCTGACTGGTTTTAGCAGTGATGCAGGTGAGGATTCTGGAGAATAACAGGCTCTTTTCACAGAGTTGGTTGATCCTGCCTTTGGCTGTCCTAGTTGGTAACGAATAATGAGACAAAGTAAAATAGTTGATAAAGCAACAGTATTTTGATAGGAATACAAATTTCTACAGAACATGATATACTTTCCTTCCCTTAAATCACACTGTGATGTGAATCACAGTTCTATTTTAACTAAACACTTCAACTTTCTATCAAGTAAGACTTTCTAGAAGTAACTATAAATTTCAAATAACAGGAAAAACAGTGTGTACAGCAAAAATCTATATGCAGCTTTAAACAGGCATCCTGCTAGTCTCCAGGCAAGCTATTCGTTTCATTAGAATGAATTATTTTAAACAATTTAATTCATCTTTCTTAAGACAGGCTGAGGTTTTGCAAGAAATTATTTGACATTATATGGTATTCTAACATCAAACTAAAGTAAACAAACACCACTATAAAGGATACCTGTTCTCAACCCTGCCATTAACGGAATATCCTATTTTAAAAAAATAGAATCAAAACATTAAAATTAAATATACAAACTAGATTATTGGCATCATTTTCCCAGCACACTAACAAGGCCTTCAACTTGTTTCCACTCTTCAAGAAAGATACATATATATAAAGTTATTGTACAGATAACTATCAGGAGTTAACGAGCTTTTGGACAAGCATCACCTTTCAACTCTACTGTTCACTATTTAGCTAAGAACTGTGTCCATATATCTAGCAAAGTGGCCAAAACCAACTCCAGTGGAGTCCAAGACAGCCATACCCACCAGCAGTAATAAGGCAGCGTGCTCCAACCTGAGACCATAAAAAATTTGAGTGTCCTGGACAAAAAGCTGAAAAAGCTTTCACTAGAAAAAAACCTGGAAAATAAGCTATTAAACAAATCTAATTACAGAATATTTACTGTTAGAGCACAACAAACTAAGAAAAAAAACATTATCAACAACTATTACAGATGGTTAAATTGTAGCCTATATACTGTTACAAGTGGCATATGGAGCTTCTTCAATGCTCATACAGAACTAAATCCTACAGAACTAAATTTGTACCCTGGTGAAACTGTACCCAAAGCTATACTGTGACATTGCCATAACTAACTTACGCTTTGGCTCTGCATTGAAGTCCTCTTCCTATTTTTGACAACAGGAGCTGAGCAAAGGGTTGCATTTGGAGAGTTTATTGTAAGATCACTGCTGCAACCTATGAAGAAAACACTGTAAGTATGGGGATCTTGGAATTGTCCAGGTCTCATTTATTTTAACAAGTTGCTACAGCTATTAAGGTCACATAAACCCAAACAAGAAAGGAATCAGCTACTCAGGAAAGATTACCTTTATAAGACAGCTAAGACACAGTTTTAAGCAGCTGGGAGGGGGGTGCTTTTCAAGACCCTGAGAAAAACTTCATTTTTATCCATTTTATCTCTAATTTTTATTTCTATTTACTTACCACTAAATATAATATAAAGAAGAAATTATTTCTTCTTTTACCAGCAAATTGAGTAAAACACCAAATAAGAGCTTACTTTCAAAACAATCCTGTATGAGTTTCGGTACGTTTTGACCTGGCTGTACATCAATCTTACTTCTAGAAAGAAGAGGAAAAAAAATATTTTAAATCAAAAATATCAAATGTTCTTATCCCAGCAATAATAAAGCAGCAAAGTTCTTACTTCTCAATATTTTAAATTATTGTTTCCTCTAGTCTCAGCTTCAATATACTTTTACCTATCATTTCCACACATAGATATCTGCAAAGAAACTTGTCAAAATAAGAACTCCAGGGAAAAAAGCCTCACTGCCACAGATTATGATGAGAATGAAGAATTCTCTCTACATAAAAGAAAACACACAACTACTTCCCTGAGGTAAAAGAGCTTTGGGGTGAAGAAAGTCTCTCTTAAAATAAACATTTTTTGGGCAGAAGTGAGCGATTCACTAGCCAGACAATGTTGATCAAAACCAAAATAACACTAGAAAAGACATGGAGTATTACTCCCATAATGATCATTATACACAGCTGATTTGGTAGATTTGGTAAGCTCTTGAAATGCAAGTCTAAAAATGGATTCCAGCAACAAGAACTTCACAGGCTTCTGACGTGCCTTTAAAGAATGCTACAGCACTGCAAATACTCCAACTCATCTCTAGCGTTTACCAGCAAGGTCCAAATACGCTGGAACTCTCTGTGGGCTTCATTTCTCTACTTCTCGAAAGACAAAATGTCTGCACAGACAACTCCTTCCGTACTCAGGCAGCCGAGTTAGGAGCACCTTAGGTATAGCAACACCATAGTTTGCTGCCTCAGCTAAGGAAACAAAGGAAAACCTTGGGGCTTTGTCCCGCAGCACTGTTTGCTCCTCCCACCACTAAGAAATACAAGAAATTTGGGAAACATCATATGATCGCATTAATAGGATACACCGTATAGCTTTGACATTATGCTCTCGGATAAAAATCCACATAAGTTTTCCAGAATCTAAGAATAAAACTTCAAATGCAAATTACCCTCCTCCATGGCAGAATCTTGCTCTGTAGTCTTTTTTTAAATGATTTTGTGAAGAAATAAGTTCTTACTAGGCTTAATGACACTTGACAGGAAAACAAGTAAGCAAATATCAAGCATTCTCCAGCCATCGTAAACTAGTGGGAGAGTGGGAGTTACTGCAGCCCTGTTTTCCTTAGAATGCCACAGCAGCTACAACCCCTGTAACAATTGCCAGAAATTCAGCTTTCCACAAGAACCATCAAAGCATCTGTTGCATTTGAAGTCAGAGAGTCTTACGGGAGACTTATGTGGAGCAGTAATACTTCAAACGGCAACATATTATCAGTGTTACCTTCTACACCAACAAATGAAATAAAGCCACTGACCTGGAAACAGGCAAAGAACATCAAGGATACGAATGGGAAGAAAGGTCTAGAAAAATTCAAGCGATAAGCAGAGTGCAGTTTTTCACAGATGTGATAGGAAAACATCTAAAAAAATGTAAATGTTTAGCAGAAAAACAACTATGACCTCTTATTCATTTGTGTAAATTTAAAAAGTATGTGCAGCTTGGAGATTATCTAGTCCTAACACAACGGAATTCAGCTCGTTTTTATGAAGTTTGCTCTACTGAGAGTACTTTGCAATTTATGATTCCTCTTTGGATATTACTTCTGGTAACAAAAATAACCAACACGACATATGGATTGATTGCACTGGAAACTTTCAATATCAGCCTTAAGCGGCAGAAGGAAACTTTAGGTCACACAGGAAAACAACTCACCAAAAGCCACCTCTTCAGAAACTGTGCAAAACTCAGTCAATCTGACACTCGGCCTTAAACCTCTTCCCCTTGCAGCAGAGTGTAGCACAATCCACAATCCACTGGTGCAGGTGTCATCATGGCACTGACCTCATAAAGCCCAGACATGACAAAATAGTGCAGGCCTCATCATGGCACTGACCTCATAAAGCCAAGACACCTCATAATAGCGCAGGCCTCATCATCACACTGACCTCATAAAACCCAGAAACAACATAATAGTACAGGCCTCATCATCACACTGACCACAAAAAGTCCAGACATGTCATAATGGTGCAGGCCTCATCATGGCACTGATCTCATAAAGCCCAGAAATGTCATAATGGTGCAGGCCTCATCATCACACTGACCTCATAAAGCCAAGACATGTCATAATGGTGCAGGTCTCATCATCACAGTGACCTCATACAGCCTAGACACCTCATAACAGTGCAAGTCTCATCATGGCACTGACCTCATAAAGACCAGACATGTCATAATGGTGCAGGCCTCATCATCACACTGACCTCATAAAGACCAGACATGTCATAATTGTGTAGGCCTCATAATCACAGTGAACTCATAAAGCCCAGAAAACTTATAATGGTGCAGGTCTCATCATCGCACTGACTTCATAAAGCCTAGACACCTAATAATGGTGCATGCCTCCTCATGATACTGACCTCATAAAGCCAAGACATGTCATAATGGTGCAGGCCTCATCATCACACTGACCTCATAAAACCGAGAAACATCATAATGGTGCAGGCCTCATCATCACACTGACCTCATAAAGCCCAGACACGTCATAGTGGTGCAGGCCTCATCATGGCACTGATCTCATAAAGCCCAGACACCTCATAATAGCAAAGGCCTCATCATCACACTGACCTCATAAAACCCAGAAACAACACAATAGTACAGGCCTCATCATCACACTGACCATAAAGAGTCCAGACATGTCATAATGGTGCAGGCCTCATCATCACACTGACCTCATAAAGCCCAGACACCTCGTAATGGTGCAGGTCTCATCATCACATTGACCTCATAAAGCCCAGAAATGTCATAATGGTACAGGCTTCATCATCACAGTCACCTCATAAAGCCCAGACGTCATAATGGTGCAGGCCTCATCATCACACTGACCTCATAAAGCCCAGGCATGTCATAATGCTGCAGGACACATTATAACAGTGACCTCATAAAGCCCAGACATGTCATAATGGTGCAGGCCTCATCATGGCACTGACCTCATAAAACTCAGAAACGTCATAATGAGGCAGGTCTCATCATCACACTGACCCCATGAAGTCCAGACATGTCATAATGGTGCAGGCCTCATCATCACACTGACCTCAAAAAGACCAGACATGTCATAATGGTGCAGGCCTCGTCTTGGCACTGACCTCAAAAACCCAGACACCTCATAACGGTGCAGGTCTCCTAATAACACTGACCTCATAAAGCCCAGACATGTCATAAGGGTGCAGGTCTCCTCATGGCACTGACCTCATAAAGCCCAGACATCTCATAATGGTGCAGGCCTCATCATCACGCTGACCTCATAATACCCAGACACCTCATAATGGTACAGGCCTCATCATCACACTGACCTCATAAAGTCCAGAAAAGTCATAATGGTGCAGGCCTCATCAACACACTGACCTCATAAAACGGAGACACCAGATAACAGTGCAGGCCTCCTCATGGTACTGACCTCATAAAGCCCAGACACCTCATAATGCTGCAGGCCTCATCATGGCACTGACCTCATAAAGCCCACAAATGTCATAATCGTGCAGGCCTCATCATGGCACTGACCTCATAAAACCCAGACATATCATAATGGTGCAGACCTCATCATGGCACTGACCTCATAAACCCCAGACATGACATTATGTTGCAGGCCTCATCATCACAGTGACCTCATAAAACCCAGGCATGACATAATGGTGCAGGCCTCATCATCACGCTGACCTCATAAAACCCAGACATGTCATAATGGTGCAGGTCTCATCATGGCACTGACCTCATAAACCCCAGACATGACATTATGTTGCAGGCTTCATCATCACAGTCACCTCATTAAGCCCAGTCATGTCATAATGGTGCAGGCCTCGTCATGGCACTGACCTCATAAACCCCACACATGTCATAATGCTGCAGGCCTCACCATCACAGTGACCTCATAAAGCCCAGACATGTCATAATAGTGCAGGTCTCATCATGACACTGACCTCATAAAGCCCAGACATGTCATAATGGTGCAGGCCTCACCATCACAGTGACCTCATAAAGCCCAGGCATGTCATAATTGTGCAGGTCTCATCATCACAGTGACCTCATGAAGCCCAGACATGTCATAATGGTGCAGGTCTCGTCATGGCATTGACCTCATAAAGCCCAGACATGTCATAATGGTGCAGGCCTCATCGTAACAGTCACGTCATAAAGCCCAGACATGTCATAATGGTGCAGGCCTCATCATCACACTGACCTCATAAAGTCCAGACACGTCATAATGGTGCAGGCCTCACCATCACAGTGACCTCATAAAGCCCAGACATGTCATAGTGGTGCAGGCCTCATCATCGCAGTGACCTCATAAAGCCCAGACATGTCTTAAGGGTGCAGGTCTCATCATGGCACTGGCCTCGTAAGGCCCAGAAATGTCATAATGGTGCAGGCCTCATCATGGCACTGACCTCATAAAGCCCAGACATATCATAATGGTGCAGTTCTCATCATCACACTGACCTCATAAAGCC
Organism: Pseudopipra pipra; assembly: GCF_036250125.1. Taxonomy (NCBI): domain Eukaryota; kingdom Metazoa; phylum Chordata; class Aves; order Passeriformes; family Pipridae; genus Pseudopipra; species Pseudopipra pipra. The sequence continues at coordinate 26,338,511 of NC_087558.1, forward strand.
CAGACATGCCATAATGGTGCAGGCCTCATCATGGCGCTTACCTCATAAAACCAAGACATGTCATAATGGTGCAGGCTTCATCATCACAGTCACCTCATAAAATCCAGTCATGTCATAATGGGGCAGGCCTCGTCATGGCACTGACCTCATAAGCCCCAGACATGTCATAATGCTGCAGGACTCATTATAACAGTGACCTCATAAAGCCCAGACATGTCATGATGGTGCAGGTCTCATCACCACACTGACCTCATAAAGCCCAGACATGTCATAATGGTGCAGCCCTCATCATGGCACTGACCTCATAAAACTCAGAAACGTCATAATGATGCAGGCCTTATCACCACACTGACCCCATAAAGTCCAGACATGTCATAATGGTGCAGGCCTCCTCTTGGCACTGACGTCATAAAGCCCAGACATGTCATAATGGTGCATACCTCATCATCACAGTGACCTCATAAAGCCCAGACACCTTATAATGGTGCAGGTCTCGTCATGGCACTGACCTCATAAAGGCCAGACATGTCATAATGGTGCAGGCCTCATCATCACACTGACCTCAGAAAGTCCAGATACGTCATAATTGTGCAGGCCTCACCATCACAGTGACCTAATAAAGCCCAGAAATGTCTTAAGGGTGGACGGCTCATCAAGGCAATGACCGCGTAAAGCCCAGACATGTCATAATGGTGCAGGCCTCGTCATCTCACTGACCTCATAAAGCTCAGACATGTCATAATGGTGCAGGTCTCATCATCACAGTGACCTCATAAAACCCAGGCATGTCATAATGGTGAAGGTCTCATCACGGCACTGACCTCATAAAGCCCAGGCATGTCATAATGGTGCAGGTCTCATCATGGCACTGACCTCGTAAAGCCCAGACATGTCGTAATGGTGCAGGCCTCATCAGGGCACTGACCTCATAAAGCCCTGACACGTCATAATGGTGCAGGCCTCATCATCACACTGATCTCATAAAGCCCAGAAATGTCATAATGGCCTCGGCCGCCTCATGGCACTGACCTTATCAAGCCCAGACATGTCATAATGGTGCAGGCCTCATCATGGCACTGACTTCATAAAGCCCAGACATGTCATAATGGTGCAGGCCTCGTCATGGCACTGACCTCATAAACCCCACACATGTCATAATGCCGCAGGCCTCACCATAAAAGTGACCTCATAAAGCCCAGACATGTCATAATAGTGCAGGTATCATCATGGCACTGACCTCATAAAGCCCAGACATGTCATAATGGTGCAGGTCTCACCATCACACTGACCTCATAAAGCCAAGGCATGTTATAATGGTGCAGGTCTCATCATCACAGTGACCTCATGAAGCCCAGACATGTCATAATGGTGCACGTCTCGTCATGGCATTGACCTCATAAAGCCCAGACATGTCATAATGGTGCAGACCTCATCATCACAGTGACCTCATAAAGCCCAAACACCTTAAAATGGTGCAAGTCTCTATGGCACTGACCTCATAAAGCCCAGACATGTCATAATGGTGCAGGCCTCATCATCACAGTGACCTCATAAAGCCCAGGACGTCATAATTGTGCAGGCCTCACCATCACAGTGACGTCATGAAGTCCAGACATGTCTTAAGGGTGGAGGTCTCATCATGGCAATGACCGCAAAAAGCTCAGACATGTCATAATGGTGCAGGTCTCATCATCACAGTGACCTCATAAAGCCCAGACATGTCATAATGGTGCAGGCCTCATCATGGCACTGACCTCGTAAAGCCCAGACATGTCATAATGCTGCTGGCCTCATCCTAACAGTGACCTCATAAAACCCAGACATGTCATAATGGTGCAGGCCTCATCATCACACTGACCTCATAAAGGCCAGACACCTCATAATAGCGCAGGCCTCATGATCACATTGACCTCATAAAGCCCAGATGCCTTATAATGGTGCAGGCCTCATCATCACACTGACCTCATAAAGCCCTGATACCTCATAATGGTGCAGGTCTCATTATCACACTGACCTCATAAAGCCCAGACATGTCATAATGGCACAGGTCTCATCATCACACTGACCTCATAATACCCAGACACCTCATAATGGTACAGGCCTCATCATCACACTGGCCTCGTAAAACGGAGACACCAGATAACAGTGCAGGCGTCCTCATGGTACTGACCTGATAAAGCCCAGACACCTCAAAGTGGTGCAGGTCTCATCATGGCACTGACCTCATAAAGGTCAGACATGTCATAATGGTGCAGGCCTCATCATCACACTGACCTCATAAAGCCCAGACATGTCATAATGGTGCAGGTCTCATCATCACAGAGACCTCATAAAGCCCAGGCATGTCATAATGGTGCAGGTCACTTTATGGCACTGAACTCATAAAGCCCAGATATGTCATAATGGTGCAGGCCTCGTCATCTCACTGACCTCATAAAGCTCAGACATGTCATAATGGTGCAGGTCTCATAATCACACTGACCTCATAATACCCAGACACCTCATAATGGTACAGGCCTCATCATCACACTGGCCTTATAAAGTCCAGACGAGTCATAATGGTGCAGGCCTCATCATCACACTGACCTCGTAAAACGGAGACACCAGATAACAGCGCAGGCGTCCTCATGGTACTGACCTGATAAAGCCCAGACACCTCAAAATGGTGCAGGTCTCATCATGGCACTGACCTCATAAAGTCCAGACATGTCATAATGGTGCAGGTCTCATCATCACACTGACCTCATAAAGCCCAGACATGTCATAATGGTGCAGGCTTCACCATCACAGTGACCTCATAAAGGCCAGACACCTTATAATGGTGCAGGTCTCATCATGACAATGACCTCATAAAGCCCAGACACCTTATAAAGGAGTATGCCTCCTCATGGTACTGACCTTATAAAGCCCAGACATGTAATAATGGTGCAGGCCCAATCATTACACTGACCTCATAAGGCCCAGACATGTCATAATGGTGCAGGCCTCATCATCACACTGACCTCATAAAACCCAGAATCATCATAATGGTGCAGGACTCATCATGACAGTCATGTCGTAAAGCCCAGACATGTCATAATGGTGCAGGTCTCATCATCACACTGACCTCATAAAGCCCAGACACGTCATAATGGTGCAGGCCTCAACATCAGAGTGACCTCATAAAGCCCAGACATGTCTTAAGGGTGCAGGCCTCATCATGGCACTGACCTCATAAAGCCCAGACATGTCATAATGGTGCAGGACTCCTCATAGCACTGACCTGATAAAGCTCAGACATGTCATAATGGTGCGGGCCTCATCATCACACTGACCTCAAAAAACCCAGACACCTCATAACGGTGCAGGCCTCATAATAACACTGACCTCATAAAGCCCAGACATGTCATAATGGTGCAGGCCTTCTCATGGCACTGACCTCATAAAGCCCAGACATGTCATAATGGTGCAGGCCTCATCATCACACTGACCTCATAATACCCAGACACCTCATAATGGTACAGGCCTCATCATCACACTGGCCTTATAAAGTCCAGACAAGTCATAATGGTGCAGGCCTCATCATCACACAGACCTCATAAAACGGAGACACCAGATAACAGTGCCGGCCTCCTCATGGTACTGACCTCAGAAAGCCCAGACACCTCTTAATGGTGCAGGCCTCATCATGGCACTGACCTCATAAAGCCCAGACATGTCATAATGGTGCAGGCCTCATCATCACACTGACCTCATAAAGCCTACACATGTCATAATGTTGCAGGCCTCATCAGGACACTGACCTCATAAAGGCCAGACATGTCATAATGGTGCAGGCCTCATCATCACACTGACCTCATAAAGTCCGGACAAGTCATAATGGTGCAGGCCTCATCATGGCACTGACCTCATAAAGCCCAGACATGTCATAATGGTGCATACCTCATCATAAAACCGACCTCATAAAGCCCAGACATGTCATAATGGTGCAGGCCTCATCATCACAGTGACCTCATAAAGCCCAGACACGTCATAATGGTGCAGGCCTCATCATCACACGGACCTCATAAAGCCCAGACACGTCATAATGGTGCAGGCCTCATCATAACACTCACATTATAAAGAGCAGACACCTCTTATTGGTGCAGGCCTCATCATCACACTCATCTCATAAAGCCCAGAATGTCATAATGGTGCAGGCCTCATCATGGCACTGACCTCATAAAGCCCAGACATGTCATAATGTCCTCGGCCGCCTCATGGCACTGACCTTATAAAGCCCAGACATGTCATAATGGTGCAGGCCTCATCATGGCACTGACCTCATAAAGCCCAGACATGTCATAATGGTGCAGGCCTCATCATCACACTGACCTCATAAAGGCCAGACACCTCATAATAGCGCAGGCCTCATGATCACACTGACCTCATAAAGCCCAGACACGTCATAGTGGTGCAGGCCTCATCATGGCACTGACCTCATAAAGCCCAGACATGTCATAATGTCCTCGGCCGCCTCATGGCACTGACCTTATAAAGCCCAGACATGTCATAATGGCCCAGGCCTCATCATCACACTGACCTCATAATACCCAGACACCTCATAACGGTACAGGCCTCATCATCACACTGGCCTTATAAAGTCCAGACGAGTCATAATGGTGCAGGACTCATCATCACACTGACCTCGTAAAACGGAGACACCAGATAACAGTGCAGGCGTCCTCATGGTACTGACCTGAAAAAGCCCAGACACCTCAAAATGGTGCAGGTCTCATCATGGCACTGACCTCATAAAGGCCAGACATGTCATAATGGTGCAGGCCTCATCATCACACTGACCTCATAAAGCCAAGACATGTCATAATGGTGCAGGCCTCATCATCACAGTGACCTCATAAAGGCCAGACACCTTATAATGGTGCAGGTCTCATCATGACAATGACCTCATAAAGCCCAGACACCTTATAAAGGAGTATGCCTCCTCATGGTACTGACCTTATAAAGCCCAGACATGTAATAATGGTGCAGGCCCAATCATTACACTGACCTCATAAAGCCCAGACATGTCATGATGGTGCAGCCCTCATCATGGCACTGACCTCATAAAACTCAGAAACGTCATAATGATGCAGGCCTTATCACCACACTGACCCCATAAAGGCCAGACATGTCATAATGGTGCAGGCCTCATCATCACACTGACCGGAGAAAGCCCGGCACGTCATAATTGTGCAGGCCTCACCATCACAGTGACCTAATAAAGCCCAGACATGTCTTAAGGGTGGAGGGCTCATCAAGGCAATGACCGCGTAAAGCCCAGACATGTCATAATGGTGCAGGCCTCGTCATCTCACTGACCTCATAAAGCTCAGACATGTCATAATGGTGCAGGTCTCATCATCACAGTGACATTATAAAACCCAGGCATGTCATAATGGTGCAGGTCTCATCATGGCACAGACCTCATAAAGTCCAGGCATGTCATAATGGTGCAGGCCTCATCATCACACTGACCTCGTAAAGCCCAGACATGTCGTAATGGTGCAGGCCTCATCAGGGCACTGACCTCATAAAGTCCTGACACGTCATAATGGTGCAGGCCTCATCATCACACTGATCTCATAAAGCCCAGAAATGTCATAATGGCCTCGGCCGCCTCATGGCACTGACCTTATAAAGCCCAGACATGTCATAATGGTGCAGGCCTCATCATGGCACTGACTTCATAAAGCCCAGACATGTCATAATGGTGCAGGCCTCATCATCACAGTCACCTCATAAAGCCCAGACATGTCATAATGGTGCAGGCCTCATCATGGCACTGACCTCATAAACCCCACACATGTCATAATGCCGCAGGTCTCACCATCACAGTGACCTCATAAAGCCCAGACATGTCATAATAGTGCTGGTCTCATCATGGCACTGACCTCATAAAGCCCAGACATGTCATAATGGTGCAGGCCTCACCATCACACTGACCTCATAAAGCCAAGACATGTTATAATGGTGCAGGTCTCATCATCACAGTCACCTCATGAAGCCCAGACATGTCATAATGGTGCACGTCTCGTCATGGCATTGACCTCATAAAGGCCAGACATGTCATAATGGTGCAGCCCTCATCATCACAGTGACTTCATAAAGCCCAGGACGTCATAATTGTGCAGGCCTCACCATCACAGTGACGTCATAAAGTCCCGACATGTCTTAAGGGTGGAGGTCTCATCATGGCAATGACCGCAAAAAGCTCAGACATGTCATAATGGTGCAGGTCTCATCATCACACTAACCTCATAAAGCCCAGACATGTCATAATGGTGCAGGCCTCATCATGGCACTGACCTCGTAAAGCCCAGACATGTCATAATGCTGCTGGCCTCATCCTAACAGTGGCCTCATAAAACCCAGACATGTCATAATGGTGCAGGCCTCATCATCACACTGACCTCAGAAAGCCCAGACACCTCATAATAGCGCAGGCCTCATGATCACACTGACCTCATAAAGCCCAGACATGACATACTGGTGCAGGCATCATCATCACAGTGACCTCATAAAGCCCAGGCATGTCATAATGGTGCAGGTCTCGTCATCACAGTGACCTCATAAAGCCCAGGTATGTCATAATGGTGCAGGTCTCGTCATGGCACTGACCTAATAAAGCCCAGACATGTCATAAAGGTGCAGGTCTCATCATGGCACTGACCTCAAAAACCCCAGACATGTCATAATGGTGCAGGTCTCATCATGGCACTGACCTCATAAAGCCCAGACATGTCATAATGGTGCAGGCCTCATCATAACAGTCACGTCATAAAGCCCAGACATGTCATGATGGTGCAGGCCTCATCATCACACTGACCTCATAAGCACAGACATGTCATAATGGTGCAGGCCTCATAATCACACTGACCTCATAAAGCCCAGACACGTCATAATGGTGCAGGCCTCACCATCACAGTGACCTCATAAAGCCCAGACATGTCTTAAGGGTGCAGGTCTCATCATGGCACTGACCTCGTAAGGCCCAGAAATGTCATAATGGTGCAGGACTCATCATGGCACTGACCTCATAAAGCCCAGACATGTCATAATGGTGCAGTTCTCATCATCACGGTGACCTCATAAACTCCAGGCATTTCATAATGGTGCAGGTCTCGTCATGACACTGACCTCATAAAGCCCAGACATGTCATAAAGGTGCAGGCCTCATCACGGCACTGACCTCAGAAACCCCAGACATGTCATAATGGTGCAGGCCTCATCATCACACTCACCTCATAAAGCCCAGACATGTCATAATGGTGCAGGCCTCATCATAACAGTCACGCCATAAAGCCCAGACATGTCATAATGGTGCAGGCCTCATCATGGCACTGACCTCATAAACACAGAAATGTCATAATGGTGCAGGCCTCATCATCACACTGACCTCATAAAGCCCAGAAACGTTGCAATGGTGCAGGCCTCACCATCACTGTGACCTCATAAAGCCCAGACATGTCATAATGGTGCAGGCCTCATCATCACAGTGACCTCATAAAGCCCAGAAATATCTTAAGGGTGCAGGTCTCATCATGGCACTGACCTCGTAAGGCCCAGAAATGTCATAATGGTGCAGGTCCCATCATGGCACTTACCTCATAAAACCAAGACATGTCATAATGCTGCAGGACTCATTATAACAGTGACCTCATAAAGCCCAGACATGTCAGGATGGTGCAGGCCTCATCACCACACTGACCTCATAAAGCCCAGACATGTCATAATGGTGCAGGCCTCCTCTTGCCACTGACCTCATAAAGCCCACACATGTCATAATGGTGCAGGTCTCATCATCACACTGACATCAAAAAACCCAGACATGTCATAATGGTTCAGGCCTCCTCTTGGCACTGACCTCATAAAGCCCGGACACGTCATAATGGTGCAGGCCTCATCATCACACTGACCTCATAAAACCAGATATGTCATAATGGTGCAGGTCTCATCATGGCACTGACCTCATAAAGCCCAGACATGTCATAATGGTGCAGGCCTCATCATGGCACTGACCTCATAAAGGTCAGACATGTCATAATGGTGCGGGCCTCATCATCACACTGACCTCAAAAAGCCCTGACACCTCATAACGGTGCAGGCCTCATAATAACACTGACCTCATAAAGCCCAGACATGTCATAATGGTGCAGGTCTCATCATCACACTGACCTCATAATACCCAGACACCTCATAATGGTACAGGCCTCATCATCACATTGACCTCATAATACCCAGACACCTCATAATGGTACAGGCCTCATCATCACACTGGCCTTATAAAGTCCAGACAAGTCATAATGGTGCAGGCCTCAGCATCACACTGACCTCGTAAAACGGAGGCACCAGATAACAGTGCAGGCGTCCTCATGGTACTGACCTGATAAAGCCCAGACACCTCTAAATGGTGCAGGTCTCATCATGGTACTGACCTCATAAAGGCCAGACATGTCATAATGGTGCAGGCCTCATCATCACACTGACCTCATAAAGCCCGGACACGTCATAATGGTGCAGGCCTCAGCATCACAGTGACCTCATAAGACCAGATATGTCATAATGGTGCAGGTCTCATCATGGCACTGACCTCATAAAGCACAGACATGTCATAATGGTGCAGGACTCATCATGACAGTCATGTCATAAAGCCCAGACATGTCATAATGGTGCAGGTCTCATCATCACACTGACCTCATAAAGCCCAGACACGTCATAATGGTGCAGGCCTCACCATCAGAGTGACCTCATAAAGCCCAGACATGTCTTAAGGGTGCAGGCCTCATCATGGCACTGACCTCATAAAGCCCAGACATGTCATAATGGTGCAGGCCTCCTCATGGCACTGACCTCATAAAGTTCAGGCATGTCATAATGGTGCGGGCCTCATCATCACACTGACCTCAAAAACCCAGACACCTCATAACGCTGCAGGCTTCATAATAACACTGACCTCATAAAGCCCAGACATGTCATAATGGTGCAGGCCTTCTCATGGCACTGACCTCATAAAGCCCAGATATGTCATAATGGTGCAGGCCTCATCATCACACTGACCTCATAATACCCAGACACCTCATAATGGTACAGGCCTCATCATCACACTGGCCTCATAAAGTCCAGACAAGTCATAATGGTGCAGGCCTCATCATCACACTGACCTCATAAAACGGAGACACCAGGTAACAGTGCAGGCCTCCTCATGGTACTGACCACATAAAGCCCAGACACCTCTAAATGGTGCAGGCCTCATCATGGCACTGACCTCATAAAGCCCAGACATGTCATAGTGGTGCAGGCCTCATCATAACAGTCACGTCATTAAGCCCAGACATGTCATAATGGTGCAGGCCCAATCATCACAGTGACCTCATAAAGCCCAGACATGTCATAATGGTCGAGGGGCAAGAGACGCAGAACATCCCTCCCGGCTCAGCTCCCCGGGTCAACCTCTCCTGGTCTGTCTCGGGGAGCATCCCTGCTGGCAGCAGGAGTAATTCTGCTAGCGACAAAGACCACCTGGGCTTTTGTCAGGGGCTGTGGTACGAGTGCTACGGCGAGGCAGTGCATGGGAGAAGCAGCATCCCCAGAGAAAGCTCGGACGTGGCACAGAATCTCCGAACTTCTTTGGACTTCCTGGCGATGCAGCCTCTGTGAGGAGAGCTCTTGTGTGTCCCTCCTCCTGCTCCTCATGCTCAGAGGACAAGAGAAGAGCCTGTCACACCTGAACTGGATGTGGTGGAAGCCGCACATCTGCAGCAGGTTGAGGGGCAGAGTGCCAAGACGGAACTGGTTGAGGAGGGCAGGGGAGGGAGAAGAAAGCAGAGGAGGGAGAGGAGGGGGAGAGGAGGCGGACCGACCGGAGCAGAGAGACGGGGCTGTTGGGGGTAGCAGGAGGCCGGGCGGCGGATCGCTGGATGCGGCTCTTTGGGGAGTGGGGCTCGCGGCGCTGGCCGCGGTTCTGCTCGGTGCGCAAGGCTGGCGCCCGGGGACCGTGGTGGCCGCGAATGAGGTGGTCGTGCAGGTCCCTCGAGGCTGCCGTCCTGCCTGGCAGGTTCTTCACAGAGCTCAGTCTCCCAACTAGCCTCCCGTCCGTCCCCCCCCACTCCATAAAGCATTCCCACGAAACACTCACCACTCTTATTTTTGTGAAGCCATTCTTTTCCCTTGCTTTTCTCTCTGTCCTTTAGAGAACTCCTGCGGTCCGTGCTTTGTGTAGTGGTGAAACGCCCTTGTTTCATAGGGGCGCTACATTGCTGCCCTGTAGAGACTATTAAATGAGTTGTGCATTTCTAAGAAAATCCCCTGAAAGCTCCAAAGACGACCGTGTCAATGAATCCCTGTCTGCCAGGGCGAAGGAATACAGCGTCGTGTCCCCAAGGCGGGGTCCGGAGAGTTAGAGGAAGCTCCAACGTCTATCTCCCGACAACGACAGCCGCCCCGCTGGCGCACGCAGCTCTCTGCACCCTTTAGCAGCGCGCGAGGAGTTCCGTGCTGTGACCCGGGAGCTGCCGGTAGAAAGGGATAAAATCGCCGCTCCGGAGGTTGGCGTGTGAACACTTTCTGATGATCTCACTGCCTTCCGTTGTCTCCACCAATGTGTCCTAGTACCCCTGGGCTCTGCCTGCAGACACTGGCGGGGAGATAAAGACAAAAAGCCGTCAGAATGGCTTTTTGCACTGGATGTTGTTTCCCAGAAGACAGGGCACAGAAAGAGTCAGGACCGTACGGAGAAGAATTTGACGAGACTGTCAAGGTGTGCAGTTGTGGAAGTGCCCATTAGAATTTGCTGGAGAGTTGAGTGCGGGAAAGAGAGGTGGATTTTTGGAGTCACTGAAGAATGGGAAGCTGCGCGACTGAGCTAAGCAAGAGAGAAAGAAAAGTAGAAAAGGGGAAGGAAGGACTGCAGGAGGTCTCTGAAGGACCGAGAGTAAAGCAAGGAAACGGGAACGGCTCGACAAAGAAAAGAGCGGTGAGTGTTCCGAGGGAATACTTTATGGAGCAGAGGGAGGGACGGACGGGAGGCTAGTTGGGAGACGGAGCTCTGTGAAGAACCTGCCAGGCAGGATGGCAGCCTCGAGGGACCTGCACGGCAACTCCAGCCGCGGCCCCCCGGTCGCCGGGCGCCAACCTTGTGCACCGAGCAGAACCGCGGCCAGCGCCGCCAGTCCCGCTCTCCGCCGGCGCCGAATGCACCCATCCGCCGCACGGCTTCTCGCTGCCTCCGATAGCCCCGTCTCTGCTCCGGCCGGGCCACCTCCTCCCCGCCTCCTCTCCGCCTCCTCTCCCTCCTCTGTCTTCGTCTCCGTCCACTGTTCTCGTCTCCGTCCATTGTCCTCCTCATCCAACGAAGCCCGGGTACTGTACCGGGGCGCCGACGCCTCTGGGGCTCTCGTCGGGTGCGGGCTGGATCCGGAGGGCCGGCGAGAGCGGCGGCAGCGGGGCGGCGGTCGGAGCTCTGCACCGCGGAGGCGGCGGGGCCGGGCTAGGTGGGAGGGCTGAGGATTGGTCTCGAGGAGTTCAAGATTGACAGACCATGAGCTTTTTTCGTGGCCATCATCTCTTCCTTCTCATCTCTCTTTTGCTGGCCCGGGGGGACTCCTGAATTGTCCTCCACGGCAGGCGCTTTTGAGAATGCTCGAGGGGCACGAGAGGCTGAACATCCCTCCCGGCTCAGCTCCCCGGGTCAGCCTCTCCTGGCCTGTCCCGGGGATCATCCCTACTGGTAACAGGAGCACTTCTGCTGGTGACAAAGACCACCTGGTCTTTTGTCAGGGGATGTGGCACGAGTGCTACGGAGAGGCATTGCATGGGAGAAGCACCTTCCCCAGAGAAAGCTCGGATGCGGCATGGCATCTCCCACCTTCTTTGGACTTTCTGGCGATGCAGCCTCTGTGAGGAGATCTCTTCTGTGTCCCTCCTCCTGCTCCTCTTACTCAGAGGACCAGGGAACAGCCTGTCACATCTGAACTGGATGTGCTGGAACCAGCATATCTGCAGCAGGTTGACGGGCACTCTGAGGCACAGTCAAAAGGTTCATTCCCTTTCCCATTGCTCTCAACTCAGTAAAAGGACACGAAGGACCACCAGGGAAGGGCGTGGTCCATTCCCATGTGCACTGGCTTCTCATCCAGCCCACAGAAGTTCTTTAGCCTTCCCTGGAGAGACACGGATGGACTAGGGCGGGTGACTCTCTTTGCATTGAAGAGACAAGTCTTGAGCACACACCTGGTGGTGGTGTGGGGAGATGACCCTGAGCAAGTACAATTGCCATCAGCCTCATGGGGGAGCCTTGAAGTTCTGTGGGACGGTCGTCTTTGGAGCTTTCAGGGGATTTTCTTAGAAATGCACAACCCGTTTAATAGTTTCTACAGGGCAGCAATGTAGCGCCCCTATGAAAAAAGGGCGTTTCACTACTACACAAAGCACGGACCGCAGGAGTTCTCTAAAGGACAGAGAGAAAAGCAAGGGAAAAGAATGGCTTCACAAAAATAAGAGTGGTGAGTGTTTCGTGGGAATGCTTTATGGAGTGGGGGGGACGGGCGGGAGGCTAGTTGGGAGACTGAGCTCTGTGAAGAACCTGTCAGGCAGGACGGCAGCCTCGAGGGACCTGCACGGCCACCTCATTCGCGGCCACCACGGTCCCCGGGAGCCAGTCTTGCGCCCCGAGCAGAACCGCGGCCAGCGCCGCCAGCCCCGCTCCCCAAAGAGCCGCATCCAGCGATCCGCCGCCCGGCCTCCCGCTGCCCCCAACAGCCCCGTCTCTCTGCTCCGGCCGGTCCGCCTCCTCTCCGCCTCCTCTCCCTCCTCTGCTTTCTTCTCCCTCCCCTGCCCTCCCCAACCAGTTCCGCCTCGGCACTCTGCCCCTCAACCTGCTGCAGATGTGCTGCTTCCACCACAGGCAGTTCAGATGTGACAGGCTGTTCCCTGGTCCTCTGAGCAAGAGGAGCAGGAGGAGGGGGGACACAGAAGAGATCTCCTCACGGAGGTTGCATCGCCAGGAAGTTCAAAGCAGGTGGGAGATGCCATGCCACATCCGAGCTTTCTCTGGAGATGCTGCTTCTCCCATGCACTGCCTCGCCGTAGCACTCGTACCACAGCCCCTGACAAAAGCCCAGGTGGTCTTTGTCGCTAGCAGAATTACTCCTGCTGCCAGCAGGGATGCTCCCCGAGACAGACGAGGAGAGGCTGACCCGGGGAGCTGAGCCGGGAGGGATGTTCTGCGTCTCGTGCCCCTCGAGCATTCTCAAAAGTGCCTGCCGTGGAGGACAATTCAGGAGTCCCCCCGGGGCCAGCAAAAGAGAGATGAGAAGGAAGAGATGATGGCCACGAAAAAAGCTCATGGTCTGTCAATCTTGAACTCCTCGAGACCAATCCTCAGCCCTCCCACCTAGCCCGGCCCCGCCGCCTCCGCGGCGCAGAGCTCCGACCACCGCCCCGCTGCCGCCGCTCTCGCCGGCCCTCCGGATCCAGCCCGCACCCGACGAGAGTCCGAGAGGCGTCGGCGCCCCCGGTACAGTACCCGGGCTGAGTTGGATGAGGAGGACCGTGGACGGAGACGAGAACAGTGGACGGAGACGAAGACAGAGGAGGGAGAGGAGGCGGAGAGGAAAGGGGGAGGAGACGGCCCGGCCGGAGCAGAGACGGGGCTATCGGAGGCAGCGAGAAGCCGGGCGGCGGATGGGCGCATTCGGCGCCGGCGGAGAGCGGGACTGGCGGCTCTGGCCGCGGTTCTGCTCGGGGCGCAAGGCTGGCGCCCGGCGACCGGGGGGCCGCGGCTGGAGTTGCCGTGCAGGTCCCTCTCCTGGCCTGTTCCGGGGATCATCCCTACTGGTAACAGGAGCACTTCTGCTGGTGACAAAGACCACCTGGTCTTTTGTCAGGGGATGTGGCACGAGTGCTACGGCGAGGCAGTGCATGGGAGAAGCACCTTCCCCAGAGAAAACTCGGACGTGGCATGGCATCTCCCACCTTCTTTGGACTTTCTGGCGATGTAGCCTCTGTGAGGGGATCTCTTCTGTGACCCTCCTCCTGCTCCTCTTACTCAGAGGACCAGGGAACAGCCTGTCACATCTGAACTCGATGTGCTGGAACCAGCGTATCTGCAGCAGGTTGACAGGCACTCTGAGGCACAGTCAAAAGGTTCATTCCCTTTCCCATTGCTCTCAACTCAGTGAAAGGACACGAAGGACCACCAGGGAAGGGCGTGGTCCATTCCCATGTGCACTGGCTTCTCATCCAGCCCACAGAAGTTCTTTAGCCTTCCCTGGAGAGACACGGATGGACTAGGGCGGGTGACTCTCTTTGCATTGAAGAGACAAGTCTTGAGCACACACCTGGTGGTGGTGTGGGGAGATGACCCTGAGCAAGTACAATTGCCATCAGCCTCATGGGGGAGCCTTGAAGTTCTGTGGGACAAAGAGTGTCTGGTGTCACTTTGAATTTACGGTACTAAACCCTGGCAAAGCCCCTGGATGCAGCTCTGGGATGTGCTTCTGTGGACAGAGCTCCCTGTGCCCATCCCTCAGGCCGTGGGGCTTCTCAGATAGTGGCAGAGCAAGTGGCACCTCACAAGGGTTGAGATGTATCCAGGCTCCGGGAGTGGCAGCAGGAGCCCCAGGAGATACTGCCCCTGCTGCCATGAACTGTCTGTCTGGGTGTGTGCAAGGGAGGGACTCGTGTGTCTGAAAACCCTTGTGTGAGCGAGCAGTGAGCCCCCGCCAGGGCACCACTGACTCTTGGCCAGCTGGCCATCCACCACGATCCCAGAGGCCATTTTCCAGCACTGCTATGCGGCATGTCATTCCCAGTCTGTCCGTACAACCGAGGTTGCCCCATCCCAGGGACAGAATCTGGCACTTCCCCTTGTTGAACTTCCTCTGGTGGATGATTGTGCAAACCTCTAGTTTGAGGTCTCTCTGCACTGCCTCCCTCTTCCAGGAGGCCCTAGTGTGTCACAATGGCCCTTTGATTCCAGGGGAATCTGCAGTGTTCAGTGTTCCAGGTGTTACGTGAAGCCCCATATTGTCACAGTGGCACTAAAATGAGAGAGGATCTCTTTTCTAAACGACTTAGTACATCAGAAGCTTTATCTTAGATAAAAATGATATCCTAATTCTTTTAAGACTTCAGTTATTTTTAGGAGAGAGAATGTAGATAACACATGGAAACGAATAGAGAGTATATCGTATGCCCATCTTCAAGAAATTAGCTTACGTGCCTCTGAAATGTTCTTCAATAAGAGATTGTTCTGTTAAGAAGAAAGTCAATTAAATATTGTTTAAGCAAATGGGAAGTTCTAAGACATATGTCTTAGTTGGTCCTAGAACATTTAATTTAGGAGTTCGAGGTCGGATAGATCAAGCAGAGACCCTACGAGGCCTGATTAGCGAGAAGACCACTCTCCGAACATGACTGCCCCCCCCCGAAGAAATGGACGCTAGATGGCAGTCTTGCTCCGCGAATAAAACCCAAGATGCTATATGACCTCAAAATCATAACCTAATTCTCCACTGCTGGTGAAGGGGGAAGGGGTCTCTCAAGCGTCACTGTATTTATATTCCGAAATTTATACTAGATGTTTGATCCATGCATGGCAGAGTACCCCATGTATTCCCAGCTGACATGTTAAAGAAATGTTCGATACAATGGTTTCTGGTCATTGGATTGAATTCTTTTTTTCCCCCCTTTGATTCCATGAAATTCCAAAGATATCTTTTAGGGTTTGTTTAATACCGTGAAGTCCCGCCTCTGAGCGCCCCTCAACCTGCTGCAGATGTGCTGCTTCCACCACAGGCAGTTCAGATGTGACAGGCTGTTCCCTGGTCCTCTGAGCAAGAGGAGCAGGAGGAGGGGGGACACAGAAGAGATCTCCTCACGGAGGTTGCATCGCCAGGAAGTTCAAAGCAGGTGGGAGATGCCATGCCACATCCGAGCTTTCTCTGGGGATGCTGCTTCTCCCATGCACTGCCTCGCCGTAG
This sequence comes from Pseudopipra pipra, assembly GCF_036250125.1. NCBI lineage: Eukaryota > Metazoa > Chordata > Aves > Passeriformes > Pipridae > Pseudopipra > Pseudopipra pipra. Next base: position 26,354,512 of record NC_087558.1, read on the forward strand.
CACTCGTACCACAGCCCCTGACAAAAGCCCAGGTGGTCTTTGTCGCTAGCAGAATTGCTTCCGCTGCCAGCAGGGATGCTCCTCGAGACAGACGAGGAGAGGCTGACCCGGGGAGCTGAGCCGGGAGGGATGTTCTGCGTCTCGTGCCCCTCGAGCATTCTCAAAAGTGCCTGCCGTGGAGGACAATTCAGGAGTCCCCCCGGGCCAGCAAAAGAGAGATGAGAAGGAAGAGATGATGGCCACGAAAAAAGCTCATGGTCTGTCAGTCTGAACTCCTCGAGACCAATCCTCAGCCCTCCCACCTAGCCCGGCCCCGCCGCCTCCGCGGCGCAGAGCTCCGACCGCCGCCCCGCTGCCGCCGCTCTCGCCGGCCCTCCGGATCCAGCCCGCACCCGACGAGAGCCCCAGAGGCGTCGGCGCCCCGGTACAGTACCCGGGCTTAGTTGGATGAGGAGGACCGTGGACGGAGACGAGAACAGTGGACGGAGACGAAGACAGAGGAGGGAGAGGAGGCGGGGAGGAGGCGGGGAGGAGGCGGCCCGGCCGGAGCAGAGACGGGGCTATCGGAGGCAGCGAGAAGCCGGGCGGCGGATGGGCGCATTCGGCGCCGGCGGAGAGCGGGACTGGCGGCGCTGGCCGCGGTTCTGCTCGGTGCGCAAGGCTGGCGCCCGGCGACCGGGGGGCCGCGGCTGGAGTTGCCGTGCAGGTCCCTCGAGGCTGCCGTCATGCCTGGCAGGTTCTTCACAGAGCTCCGTCTCCCAACTAGCTCCCCGTCCGTCCCTCCCTCTGCTCCATAAAGTATTCCCTCGGAACACTCACCGGTCTTTTCTTTGTCGAGCCGTTCCCGTTTCCTTGCTTTACTCTCGGTCCTTCAGACACCTCCTGCAGTCCGTCCTTCCCCTTTTCTACTTTCCTTTCTCTCTTGCTTAGCTCAGTCGCGCAGCTTCCCATTCTTCAGTGACTCCAAAAATCCACCCCTCTTTCCCGCACTCAACTCTCCAGCAAATTCTAATGGGCACTTCCACAACTGCACACCTTGACAGGCTCGTCAAATTCTTCTCCGTACGGTCCTGACTCTTTCTGTGCCCTGTCTTCTGGGAAGCAACATCCAGTGCAAAAAGCCATTCTGACGGCTTTTTGTCTTTATCTGCCCGCCAGTGTCTGCAGGCAGAGCCCAGGGGCACTAGGACACATTGGTGGAGACAACGGAAGGCAGTGAGATCATCAGAAAGTGTTCACACGCCAACCTCCGGATCGGCGATTTTATCCCTTTCTACCGGCAGCTCCCGGGTCACAGCACGGAACTCCTCGCGCGCACTGCTAAAGGGTGCAGAGAGCTGCGTGCGCCAGCGGGGCGGCTGTCGTTGTCGGGAGATGGACGTTGGACCTTCCTCTAACTCTCCGAACCCCCTCTTGGGGACACGGTGCTGTAGTCCTTCGCCCTGGCAGACAGGGATTCATTGACACGGTCGTCTTTGGAGCTTTCAGGGGATTTTCTTAGAAATGCACAACCCGTTTAATAGTTTCTACAGGGCAGCAATGTAGCGCCCCTATGAAAAAAGGGCGTTTCACTACTACACAAAGCACGGACCGCAGGAGTTCTCTAAAGGACAGAGAGAAAAGCAAGGGAAAAGAATGGCTTCACAAAAATAAGAGTGGTGAGTGTTTCGTGGGAATGCTTTATGGAGCGGGGGGGACGGACGGGAGGCTAGTTGGGAGACTGAGCTCTGTGAAGAACCTGTCAGGCAGGACGGCAGCCTCGAGGGACCTGCACGGCCACCTCATTCGCGGCCACCACGGTCCCCGGGAGCCAGTCTTGCGCCCCGAGCAGAACCGCGGCCAGCGCCGCCAGCCCCGCTCCCCAAAGAGCCGCATCCAGCGATCCGCCACCCGGCCTCCCGCTGCCCCCAACAGCCCCGTCTCTCTGCTCCGGCCGGTCCGCCTCCTCTCCGCCTCCTCTCCCTCCTCTGCTTTCTTCTCCCTCCCCTGCCCTCCCCAACCAGTTCCGCCTCGGCACTCTGCCCCTCAACCTGCTGCAGATGTGCTGCTTCCACCACAGGCAGTTCAGATGTGACAGGCTGTTCCCTGGTCCTCTGAGCAAGAGGAGCAGGAGGAGGGGGGACACAGAAGAGATCTCCTCACGGAGGTTGCATCGCCAGGAAGTTCAAAGCAGGTGGGAGATACCATGCCACATCCGAGCTTTCTCTGGGGATGCTGCTTCTCCCATGCACTGCCTCGCCGTAGCACTCGTACCACAGCCCCTGACAAAAGCCCAGGTGGTCTTTGTCGCTAGCAGAATTACTCCTGCTGCCAGCAGGGATGCTCCCCGAGACAGACGAGGAGAGGCTGACCCGGGGAGCTGAGCCGGGAGGGATGTTCTGCGTCTCGTGCCCCTCGAGCATTCTCAAAAGCGCCTGCCGTGGAGGACAATTCAGGAGTCCCCCCGGGGCCAGCAAAAGAGAGATGAGAAGGAAGAGATGATGGCCACGAAAAAAGCTCATGGTCTGTCAATCTTGAACTCCTCGAGACCAATCCTCAGCCCTCCCACCTAGCCCGGCCCCGCCGCCTCCGCGGCGCAGAGCTCCGACCACCGCCCCGCTGCCGCGGCTCTCGCCGGCCCTCCGGATCCAGCCCGCACCCGACGAGAGCCCGAGAGGCGTCGGCGCCCCGGTACAGTACCCGGGCTGAGTTGGATGAGGAGGACCGTGGACGGAGACGAGAACAGTGGACGGAGACGAAGACAGAGGAGGGAGAGGAGGCGGAGAGGAAAGGGGGAGGAGACGGCCCGGCCGGAGCAGAGACGGGGCTATCGGAGGCAGCGAGAAGCCGGGCGGCGGATGGGCGCATTCGGCGCCGGCGGAGAGCGGGACTGGCGGCTCTGGCCGCGGTTCTGCTCGGGGCGCAAGGCTGGCGCCCGGCGACCGGGGGGCCGCGGCTGGAGTTGCCGTGCAGGTCCCTCTCCTGGCCTGTTCCGGGGATCATCCCTACTGGTAACAGGAGCACTTCTGCTGGTGACAAAGACCACCTGGTCTTTTGTCAGGGGATGTGGCACGAGTGCTACGGCGAGGCAGTGCATGGGAGAAGCACCTTCCCCAGAGAAAGCTCGGACGTGGCATGGCATCTCCCACCTTCTTTGGACTTTCTGGCGATGTAGCCTCTGTGAGGGGATCTCTTCTGTGACCCTCCTCCTGCTCCTCTTACTCAGAGGACCAGGGAACAGCCTGTCACATCTGAACTCGATGTGCTGGAACCAGCGTATCTGCAGCAGGTTGACAGGCACTCTGAGGCACAGTCAAAAGGTTCATTCCCTTTCCCATTGCTCTCAACTCAGTGAAAGGACACGAAGGACCACCAGGGAAGGGCGTGGTCCATTCCCATGTGCACTGGCTTCTCATCCAGCCCACAGAAGTTCTTTAGCCTTCCCTGGAGAGACACGGATGGACTAGGGCGGGTGACTCTCTTTGCATTGAAGAGACAAGTCTTGAGCACACACCTGGTGGTGGTGTGGGGAGATGACCCTGAGCAAGTACAATTGCCATCAGCCTCATGGGGGAGCCTTGAAGTTCTGTGGGACAAAGAGTGTCTGGTGTCACTTTGAATTTACGGTACTAAACCCTGGCAAAGCCCCTGGATGCAGCTCTGGGATGTGCTTCTGTGGACAGAGCTCCCTGTGCCCATCCCTCAGGCCGTGGGGCTTCTCAGATAGTGGCAGAGCAAGTGGCACCTCACAAGGGTTGAGATGTATCCAGGCTCCGGGAGTGGCAGCAGGAGCCCCAGGAGATACTGCCCCTGCTGCCATGAACTGTCTGTCTGGGTGTGTGCAAGGGAGGGACTCGTGTGTCTGAAAACCCTTGTGTGAGCGAGCAGTGAGCCCCCGCCAGGGCACCACTGACTCTTGGCCAGCTGGCCATCCACCACGATCCCAGAGGCCATTTTCCAGCACTGCTATGCAGCATGTCATTCCCAGTCTGTCCGTACAACCGAGGTTGCCCCATCCCAGGGACAGAATCTGGCACTTCCCCTTGTTGAACTTCCTCTGGTGGATGATTGCGCAAACCTCTAATTTGAGGTCTCTCTGCACTGCCTCCCTCTTCCAGGAGGCCCTAGAGTGTCACAATGGCCCTTTGATTCCAGGGGAATCTGCAGTGTTCAGTGTTCCAGGTGTTACGTGAAGCCCCCTCTTGTCACAATGGCACTAAAATGAGAGAGGATCTCTTTTCTAAACGACTTAGTACATCAGAAGCTTTATCTTAGATAAAAATGATATCCTAATTCTTTTAAGACTTCAGTTATTTTTAGGAGAGAGAATGTAGATAACACATGGAAACGAATAGAGAGTATATCGTATGCCCATCTTCAAGAAATTAGCTTACGTGCCTCTGAAATGTTCTTCAATAAGAGATTGTTCTGTTAAGAAGAAAGTCAATTAAATATTGTTTAAGCAAATGGGAAGTTCTAAGACATATGTCTTAGTTGGTCCTAGAACATTTAATTTAGGAGTTCGAGGTCGGATAGATCAAGCAGAGACCCTACGAGGCCTGATTAGCGAGAAGACCACTCTCCGAACATGACTGCCCCCCCCCGAAGAAATGGACGCTAGATGGCAGTCTTGCTCCGCGAATAAAACCCAAGATGCTATATGACCTCAAAATCATAACCTAATTCTCCACTGCTGGTGAAGGGGGAAGGGGTCTCTCAAGCGTCACTGTATTTATATTCCGAAATTTATACTAGATGTTTGATCCATGCATGGCAGAGTACCCCATGTATTCCCAGCTGACATGTTAAAGAAATGTTCGATACAATGGTTTCTGGTCATTGGATTGAATTCTTTTTTTCCCCCCTTTGATTCCATGAAATTCCAAAGATATCTTTTAGGGTTTGTTTAATACCGTGAAGTCCCGCCTCTGAGCGCCCCTCAACCTGCTGCAGATGTGCTGCTTCCACCACAGGCAGTTCAGATGTGACAGGCTGTTCCCTGGTCCTCTGAGCAAGAGGAGCAGGAGGAGGGGGGACACAGAAGAGATCTCCTCACGGAGGTTGCATCGCCAGGAAGTTCAAAGTAGGTGGGAGATGCCATGCCACATCCGAGCTTTCTCTGGGGATGCTGCTTCTCCCATGCACTGCCTCGCCGTAGCACTCGTACCACAGCCCCTGACAAAAGCCCAGGTGGTCTTTGTCGCTAGCAGAATTGCTTCCGCTGCCAGCAGGGATGCTCCTCGAGACAGACGAGGAGAGGCTGACCCGGGGAGCTGAGCCGGGAGGGATGTTCTGCGTCTCGTGCCCCTCGAGCATTCTCAAAAGTGCCTGCCGTGGAGGACAATTCAGGAGTCCCCCCGGGCCAGCAAAAGAGAGATGAGAAGGAAGAGATGATGGCCACGAAAAAAGCTCATGGTCTGTCAATCTTGAACTCCTCGAGACCAATCCTCAGCCCTCCCACCTAGCCCGGCCCCGCCGCCTCCGCGGCGCAGAGCTCCGACCGCCGCCCCGCTGCCGCCGCTCTCGCCGGCCCTCCGGATCCAGCCCGCACCCGACGAGAGTCCGAGAGGCGTCGGCGCCCCGGTACAGTACCCGGGCTGAGTTGGATGAGGAGGACCGTGGACGGAGACGAGAACAGTGGACGGAGACGAAGACAGAGGAGGGAGAGGAGGCGGAGAGGAAAGGGGGAGGAGACGGCCCGGCCGGAGCAGAGACGGGGCTATCGGAGGCAGCGAGAAGCCGGGCGGCGGATGGGCGCATTCGGCGCCGGCGGAGAGCGGGACTGGCGGCTCTGGCCGCGGTTCTGCTCGGGGCGCAAGGCTGGCGCCCGGCGACCGGGGGGCCGCGGCTGGAGTTGCCGTGCAGGTCCCTCTCCTGGCCTGTTCCGGGGATCATCCCTACTGGTAACAGGAGCACTTCTGCTGGTGACAAAGACCACCTGGTCTTTTGTCAGGGGATGTGGCACGAGTGCTACGGCGAGGCAGTGCATGGGAGAAGCACCTTCCCCAGAGAAAGCTCGGACGTGGCATGGCATCTCCCACCTTCTTTGGACTTTCTGGCGATGTAGCCTCTGTGAGGGGATCTCTTCTGTGACCCTCCTCCTGCTCCTCTTACTCAGAGGACCAGGGAACAGCCTGTCACATCTGAACTCGATGTGCTGGAACCAGCGTATCTGCAGCAGGTTGACAGGCACTCTGAGGCACAGTCAAAAGGTTCATTCCCTTTCCCATTGCTCTCAACTCAGTGAAAGGACACGAAGGACCACCAGGGAAGGGCGTGGTCCATTCCCATGTGCACTGGCTTCTCATCCAGCCCACAGAAGTTCTTTAGCCTTCCCTGGAGAGACACGGATGGACTAGGGCGGGTGACTCTCTTTGCATTGAAGAGACAAGTCTTGAGCACACACCTGGTGGTGGTGTGGGGAGATGACCCTGAGCAAGTACAATTGCCATCAGCCTCATGGGGGAGCCTAGAAGTTCTGTGGGACAAAGAGTGTCTGGTGTCACTTTGAATTTACGGTACTAAACCCTGGCAAAGCCCCTGGATGCAGCTCTGGGATGTGCTTCTGTGGACAGAGCTCCCTGTGCCCATCCCTCAGGCCGTGGGGCTTCACAGATAGTGGCAGAGCAAGTGGCACCTCACAAGGGTTGAGATGTATCCAGGCTCCGGGCGTGACAGCAGGAGCCCCAGGAGATACTGCCCCTGCTGCCATGAACTGTCTGGCTTGGTGTGTGCAAGGGAAGGACTCGTGTGTCTGAAAACCCTTGTGTGAGCGAGTAGTGAGCCCCCGCCAGGGCACCACTGACTCTTGGCCAGCTGGCCACCCACCACGATCCCAGAGGCCATTTTCCAGCACTGCTATGCAGCATGTCATTCCCAGTCTGTCCGTACAACCGAGGTTGCCCCATCCCAGGGACAGAATCTGGCACTTCCCCTTGTTGAACTTCCTCTGGTGGATGATTGCGCAAACCTCTAATTTGAGGTCTCTCTGCACTGCCTCCCTCTTCCAGGAGGCCCTAGAGTGTCACAATGGCCCTTTGATTCCAGGGGAATCTGCAGTGTTCAGTGTTCCAGGTGTTACGTGAAGCCCCCTCTTGTCACAATGGCACTAAAATGAGAGAGGATCTCTTTTCTAAACGACTTAGTACATCAGAAGCTTTATCTTAGATAAAAATGATATCCTAATTCTTTTAAGACTTCAGTTATTTTTAGGAGAGAGAATGTAGATAACACATGGAAACGAATAGAGAGTATATCGTATGCCCATCTTCAAGAAATTAGCTTACGTGCCTCTGAAATGTTCTTCAATAAGAGATTGTTCTGTTAAGAAGAAAGTCAATTAAATATTGTTTAAGCAAATGGGAAGTTCTAAGACATATGTCTTAGTTGGTCCTAGAACATTTAATTTAGGAGTTCGAGGTCGGATAGATCAAGCAGAGACCCTACGAGGCCTGATTAGCGAGAAGACCACTCTCCGAACATGACTGCCCCCCCCCGAAGAAATGGACGCTAGATGGCAGTCTTGCTCCGCGAATAAAACCCAAGATGCTATATGACCTCAAAATCATAACCTAATTCTCCACTGCTGGTGAAGGGGGAAGGGGTCTCTCAAGCGTCACTGTATTTATATTCCGAAATTTATACAAGATGTTTGATCCATGCATGGCAGAGTACCCCATGTATTCCCAGCTGACATGTTAAAGAAATGTTCGATACAATGGTTTCTGGTCATTGGATTGAATTCTTTTTTTCCCCCCTTTGATTCCATGAAATTCCAAAGATATCTTTTAGGGTTTGTTTAATACCGTGAAGTCCCGCCTCTGAGCGCCCCTCAACCTGCTGCAGATGTGCTGCTTCCACCACAGGCAGTTCAGATGTGACAGGCTGTTCCCTGGTCCTCTGAGCAAGAGGAGCAGGAGGAGGGGGGACACAGAAGAGATCTCCTCACGGAGGTTGCATCGCCAGGAAGTTCAAAGCAGGTGGGAGATGCCATGCCACATCCGAGCTTTCTCTGGAGATGCTGCTTCTCCCATGCACTGCCTCGCCGTAGCACTCGTACCACAGCCCCTGACAAAAGCCCAGGTGGTCTTTGTCGCTAGCAGAATTGCTTCCGCTGCCAGCAGGGATGCTCCTCGAGACAGACGAGGAGAGGCTGACCCGGGGAGCTGAGCCGGGAGGGATGTTCTGCGTCTCGTGCCCCTCGAGCATTCTCAAAAGTGCCTGCCGTGGAGGACAATTCAGGAGTCCCCCCGGGCCAGCAAAAGAGAGATGAGAAGGAAGAGATGATGGCCACGAAAAAAGCTCATGGTCTGTCAATCTTGAACTCCTCGAGACCAATCCTCAGCCCTCCCACCTAGCCCGGCCCCGCCGCCTCCGCGGCGCAGAGCTCCGACCGCCGCCCCGCTGCCGCCGCTCTCGCCGGCCCTCCGGATCCAGCCCGCACCCGACGAGAGCCCCAGAGGCGTCGGCGCCCCGGTACAGTACCCGGGCTTAGTTGGATGAGGAGGACCGTGGACGGAGACGAGAACAGTGGACGGAGACGAAGACAGAGGAGGGAGAGGAGGCGGGGAGGAGGCGGGGAGGAGGCGGCCCGGCCGGAGCAGAGACGGGGCTATCGGAGGCAGCGAGAAGCCGGGCGGCGGATGGGCGCATTCGGCGCCGGCGGAGAGCGGGACTGGCGGCTCTGGCCGCGGTTCTGCTCGGGGCGCAAGGCTGGCGCCCGGCGACCGGGGGGCCGCGGCTGGAGTTGCCGTGCAGGTCCCTCGAGGCTGCCGTCCTGCCTGGCAGGTTCTTCACAGAGCTCCGTCTCCCAACTAGCCTCCCGTCCGTCCCTCCCTCTGCTCCATAAACTATTCCCTCGGAACACTCACCGGTCTTTTCTTTGTCGAGCCGTTCCCGTTTCCTTGCTTTACTCTCGGTCCTTCAGACACCTCCTGCAGTCCGTCCTTCCCCTTTTCTACTTTCCTTTCTCTCTTGCTTAGCTCAGTCGCGCAGCTTCCCATTCTTCAGTGACTCCAAAAATCCACCCCTCTTTCCCGCACTCAACTCTCCAGCAAATTCTAATGGGCACTTCCACAACTGCACACCTTGACAGGCTCGTCAAATTCTTCTCCGTACGGTCCTGACTCTTTCTGTGCCCTGTCTTCTGGGAAACAACATCCAGTGCAAAAAGCCATTCTGACGGCTTTTTGTCTTTATCTGCCCGCCAGTGTCTGCAGGCAGAGCCCAGGGGCACTAGGACACATTGGTGGAGACAACGGAAGGCAGTGAGATCATCAGAAAGTGTTCACACGCCAACCTCCGGAGCGGCGATTTTATCCCTTTCTACCGGCAGCTCCCGGGTCACAGCACGGAACTACTCGCGCGCGCTGCTAAAGGGTGCAGAGAGCTGCGTGCGCCAGCGGGGCGGCTGTCGTTGTCGGGAGATGGACGTTGGACCTTCCTCTAACTCTCCGAACCCCCTCTTGGGGACACGGCGCTGTAGTCCTTCGCCCTGGCAGACAGGGATTCATTGACACGGTCGTCTTTGGAGCTTTCAGGGGATTTTCTTAGAAATGCACAACCCGTTTAATAGTTTCTACAGGGCAGCAATGTAGCGCCCCTATGAAAAAAGGGCGTTTCACTACTACACAAAGCACGGACCGCAGGAGTTCTCTAAAGGACAGAGAGAAAAGCAAGGGAAAAGAATGGCTTCACAAAAATAAGAGTGGTGAGTGTTTCGTGGGAATGCTTTATGGAGCGGGGGGGACGGACGGGAGGCTAGTTGGGAGACTGAGCTCTGTGAAGAACCTGTCAGGCAGGACGGCAGCCTCGAGGGACCTGCACGGCCACCTCATTCGCGGCCACCACGGTCCCCGGGAGCCAGTCTTGCGCCCCGAGCAGAACCGCGGCCAGCGCCGCCAGCCCCGCTCCCCAAAGAGCCGCATCCAGCGATCCGCCGCCCGGCCTCCCGCTGCCCCCAACAGCCCCGTCTCTCTGCTCCGGCCGGTCCGCCTCCTCTCCGCCTCCTCTCCCTCCTCTGCTTTCTTCTCCCTCCCCTGCCCTCCCCAACCAGTTCCGCCTCGGCACTCTGCCCCTCAACCTGCTGCAGATGTGCTGCTTCCACCACAGGCAGTTCAGATGTGACAGGCTGTTCCCTGGTCCTCTGAGCAAGAGGAGCAGGAGGAGGGGGGACACAGAAGAGATCTCCTCACGGAGGTTGCATCGCCAGGAAGTTCAAAGCAGGTGGGAGATACCATGCCACATCCGAGCTTTCTCTGGGGATGCTGCTTCTCCCATGCACTGCTTCGCCGTAGTACTCGTACCACAGCCCCTGACAAAAGCCCAGGTGGTCTTTGTCGCTAGCAGAATTACTCCTGCTGCCAGCAGGGATGCTCCCCGAGACAGACGAGGAGAGGCTGACCCCGGGAGCTGAGCCGGGAGGGATGTTCTGCGTCTCGTGCCCCTCGAGCATTCTCAAAAGCGCCTGCCGTGGAGGACAATTCAGGAGTCCCCCCGGGCCTGCAAAAGAGAGATGAGAAGGAAGAGATGATGGCCACGAAAAAAGCTCATGGTCTGTCAATCTTGAACTCCTCGAGACCAATCCTCAGCCCTCCCACCTAGCCCGGCCCCGCCGCCTCCGCGGCGCAGAGCTCCGACCGCCGCCCCGCTGCCGCCGCTCTCGCCGGCCCTCCGGATCCAGCCCGCACCCGACGAGAGCCCGAGAGGCGTCGGCGCCCCGGTACAGTACCCGGGCTGAGTTGGATGAGGAGGACCGTGGACGGAGACGAGAACAGTGGACGGAGACGAAGACAGAGGAGGGAGAGGAGGCGGAGAGGAAAGGGGGAGGAGACGGCCCGGCCGGAGCAGAGACGGGGCTATCGGAGGCAGCGAGAAGCCGGGCGGCGGATGGGCGCATTCGGCGCCGGCGGAGAGCGGGACTGGCGGCACTGGCCGCGGTTCTGCTCGGGGCGCAAGGCTGGCGCCCGGCGACCGGGGGGCCGCGGCTGGAGTTGCCGTGCAGGTCCCTCTCCTGGCCTGTTCCGGGGATCATCCCTACTGGTAACAGGAGCACTTCTGCTGGTGACAAAGACCACCTGGTCTTTTGTCAGGGGATGTGGCACGAGTGCTACGGCGAGGCAGTGCATGGGAGAAGCACCTTCCCCAGAGAAAGCTCGGACGTGGCATGGCATCTCCCACCTTCTTTGGACTTTCTGGCGATGTAGCCTCTGTGAGGGGATCTCTTCTGTGACCCTCCTCCTGCTCCTCTTACTCAGAGGACCAGGGAACAGCCTGTCACATCTGAACTCGATGTGCTGGAACCAGCGTATCTGCAGCAGGTTGACAGGCACTCTGAGGCACAGTCAAAAGGTTCATTCCCTTTCCCATTGCTCTCAACTCAGTGAAAGGACACGAAGGACCACCAGGGAAGGGCGTGGTCCATTCCCATGTGCTCTGGCTTCTCATCCAGCCCACAGAAGTTCTTTAGCCTTCCCTGGAGAGACACGGATGGACTAGGGCGGGTGACTCTCTTTGCATTGAAGAGACAAGTCTTGAGCACACACCTGGTGGTGGTGTGGGGAGATGACCCTGAGCAAGTACAATTGCCATCAGCCTCATGGGGGAGCCTTGAAGTTCTGTGGGACAAAGAGTGTCTGGTGTCACTTTGAATTTACGGTACTAAACCCTGGCAAAGCCCCTGGATGCAGCTCTGGGATGTGCTTCTGTGGACAGAGCTCCCTGTGCCCATCCCTCAGGCCGTGGGGCTTCTCAGATAGTGGCAGAACAAGTGGCACCTCACAAGGGTTGAGATGTATCCAGGCTCCGGGCGTGGCAGCAGGAGCCCCAGGAGATACTGCCCCTGCTGCCATGAACTGTCTGGCTTGGTGTGTGCAAGGGAGGGACTCGTGTGTCTGAAAACCCTTGTGTGAGCGAGCAGTGAGCCCCCGCCAGGGCACCACTGACTCTTGGCCAGCTGGCCATCCACCACGATCCCAGAGGCCATTTTCCAGCACTGCTATGCAGCATGTCATTCCCAGTCTGTCCGTACAACCGAGGTTGCCCCATCCCAGGGACAGAATCTGGCACTTCCCCTTGTTGAACTTCCTCTGGTGGATGATTGCGCAAACCTCTAATTTGAGGTCTCTCTGCACTGCCTCCCTCTTCCAGGAGGCCCTAGAGTGTCACAATGGCCCTTTGATTCCAGGGGAATCTGCAGTGTTCAGTGTTCCAGGTGTTACGTGAAGCCCCCTCTTGTCACAATGGCACTAAAATGAGAGAGGATCTCTTTTCTAAACGACTTAGTACATCAGAAGCTTTATCTTAGATAAAAATGATATCCTAATTCTTTTAAGACTTCAGTTATTTTTAGGAGAGAGAATGTAGATAACACATGGAAACGAATAGAGAGTATATCGTATGCCCATCTTCAAGAAATTAGCTTACGTGCCTCTGAAATGTTCTTCAATAAGAGATTGTTCTGTTAAGAAGAAAGTCAATTAAATATTGTTTAAGCAAATGGGAAGTTCTAAGACATATGTCTTAGTTGGTCCTAGAACATTTAATTTAGGAGTTCGAGGTCGGATAGATCAAGCAGAGACCCTACGAGGCCTGATTAGCGAGAAGACCACTCTCCGAACATGACTGCCCCCCCCCCGAAGAAATGGACGCTAGATGGCAGTCTTGCTCCGCGAATAAAACCCAAGATGCTATATGACCTCAAAATCATAACCTAATTCTCCACTGCTGGTGAAGGGGGAAGGGGTCTCTCAAGCGTCACTGTATTTATATTCCGAAATTTATACTAGATGTTTGATCCATGCATGGCAGAGTACCCCATGTATTCCCAGCTGACATGTTAAAGAAATGTTCGATACAATGGTTTCTGGTCATTGGATTGAATTCTTTTTTTCCCCCCTTTGATTCCATGAAATTCCAAAGATATCTTTTAGGGTTTGTTTAATACCGTGAAGTCCCGCCTCTGAGCGCCCCTCAACCTGCTGCAGATGTGCTGCTTCCACCACAGGCAGTTCAGATGTGACAGGCTGTTCCCTGGTCCTCTGAGCAAGAGGAGCAGGAGGAGGGGGGACACAGAAGAGATCTCCTCACGGAGGTTGCATCGCCAGGAAGTTCAAAGCAGGTGGGAGATGCCATGCCACATCCGAGCTTTCTCTGGGGATGCTGCTTCTCCCATGCACTGCCTCGCCGTAGCACTCGTACCACAGCCCCTGACAAAAGCCCAGGTGGTCTTTGTCGCTAGCAGAATTGCTTCCGCTGCCAGCAGGGATGCTCCTCGAGACAGACGAGGAGAGGCTGACCCGGGGAGCTGAGCCGGGAGGGATGTTCTGCGTCTCGTGCCCCTCGAGCATTCTCAAAAGTGCCTGCCGTGGAGGACAATTCAGGAGTCCCCCCGGGCCAGCAAAAGAGAGATGAGAAGGAAGAGATGATGGCCACGAAAAAAGCTCATGGTCTGTCAGTCTGAACTCCTCGAGACCAATCCTCAGCCCTCCCACCTAGCCCGGCCCCGCCGCCTCCGCGGCGCAGAGCTCCGACCGCCGCCCCGCTGCCGCCGCTCTCGCCGGCCCTCCGGATCCAGCCCGCACCCGACGAGAGCCCCAGAGGCGTCGGCGCCCCGGTACAGTACCCGGGCTTAGTTGGATGAGGAGGACCGTGGACGGAGACGAGAACAGTGGACGGAGACGAAGACAGAGGAGGGAGAGGAGTCGGAGAGGAGGCGGGGAGGAGGCGGCCCGGCCGGAGCAGAGACGGGGCTATCGGAGGCAGCGAGAAGCCGGGCGGCGGATGGGCGCATTCGGCGCCGGCGGAGAGCGGGACTGGCGGCGCTGGCCGCGGTTCTGCTCGGGGCGCAAGGCTGGCGCCCGGCGACCGGGGGGCCGCGGCTGGAGTTGCCGTGCAGGTCCCTCGAGGCTGCCGTCATGCCTGGCAGGTTCTTCACAGAGCTCCGTCTCCCAACTAGCTCCCCGTCCGTCCCTCCCTCTGCTCCATAAAGTATTCCCTCGGAACACTCACCGGTCTTTTCTTTGTCGAGCCGTTCCCGTTTCCTTGCTTTACTCTCGGTCCTTCAGACACCTCCTGCAGTCCGTCCTTCCCCTTTTCTACTTTCCTTTCTCTCTTGCTTAGCTCAGTCGCGCAGCTTCCCATTCTTCAGTGACTCCAAAATCCACCCCTCTTTCCCGCACTCAACTCTCCAGCAAATTCTAATGGGCACTTCCACAACTGCACACCTTGACAGGCTCGTCAAATTCTTCTCCGTACGGTCCTGACTCTTTCTGTGCCCTGTCTTCTGGGAAGCAACATCCAGTGCAAAAAGCCATTCTGACGGCTTTTTGTCTTTATCTGCCCGCCAGTGTCTGCAGGCAGAGCCCAGGGGCACTAGGACACATTGGTGGAGACAACGGAAGGCAGTGAGATCATCAGAAAGTGTTCACACGCCAACCTCCGGATCGGCGATTTTATCCCTTTCTACCGGCAGCTCCCGGGTCACAGCGAGGAACTCCTCGCGCGCGCTGCTAAAGGGTGCAGAGAGCTGCGTGCGCCAGCGGGGCGGCTGTCGTTGTCGGGAGATGGACGTTGGACCTTCCTCTAACTCTCCGAACCCCCTCTTGGGGACACGGTGCTGTAGTCCTTCGCCCTGGCAGACAGGGATTCATTGACACGGTCGTCTTTGGAGCTTTCAGGGGATTTTCTTAGAAATGCACAACCCGTTTAATAGTTTCTACAGGGCAGCAATGTAGCGCCCCTATGAAAAAAGGGCGTTTCACTACTACACAAAGCACGGACCGCAGGAGTTCTCTAAAGGACAGAGAGAAAAGCAAGGGAAAAGAATGGCTTCACAAAAATAAGAGTGGTGAGTGTTTCGTGGGAATGCTTTATGGAGCGGGGGGGACGGGCGGGAGGCTAGTTGGGAGACTGAGCTCTGTGAAGAACCTGTCAGGCAGGACGGCAGCCTCGAGGGACCTGCACGGCCACCTCATTCGCGGCCACCACGGTCCCCGGGAGCCAGTCTTGCGCCCCGAGCAGAACCGCGGCCAGCGCCGCCAGCCCCGCTCCCCAAAGAGCCGCATCCAGCGATCCGCCGCCCGGCCTCCCGCTGCCCCCAACAGCCCCGTCTCTCTGCTCCGGCCGGTCCGCCTCCTCTCCGCCTCCTCTCCCTCCTCTGCTTTCTTCTCCCTCCCCTGCCCTCCCCAACCAGTTCCGCCTCGGCACTCTGCCCCTCAACCTGCTGCAGATGTGCTGCTTCCACCACAGGCAGTTCAGATGTGACAGGCTGTTCCCTGGTCCTCTGAGCAAGAGGAGCAGGAGGAGGGGGGACACAGAAGAGATCTCCTCACGGAGGTTGCATCGCCAGGAAGTTCAAAGCAGGTGGGAGATACCATGCCACATCCGAGCTTTCTCTGGGGATGCTGCTTCTCCCATGCACTGCCTCGCCGTAGCACTCGTACCACAGCCCCTGACAAAAGCCCAGGTGGTCTTTGTCGCTAGCAGAATTACTCCTGCTGCCAGCAGGGATGCTCCCCGAGACAGACGAGGAGAGGCTGACCCGGGGAGCTGAGCCGGGAGGGATGTTCTGCGTCTCGTGCCCCTCGAGCATTCTCAAAAGCGCCTGCCGTGGAGGACAATTCAGGAGTCCCCCCGGGGCCAGCAAAAGAGAGATGAGAAGGAAGAGATGATGGCCACGAAAAAAGCTCATGGTCTGTCAATCTTGAACTCCTCGAGACCAATCCTCAGCCCTCCCACCTAGCCCGGCCCCGCCGCCTCCGCGGCGCAGAGCTCCGACCACCGCCCCGCTGCCGCCGCTCTCGCCGGCCCTCCGGATCCAGCCCGCACCCGACGAGAGTCCGAGAGGCGTCGGCGCCCCGGTATAGAACCCGGGCTTAGTTGGATGAGGAGGACCGTGGACGGAGACGAGAACAGTGGACGGAGACGAAGACAGAGGAGGGAGAGGAGGCGGAGAGGAAAGGGGGAGAAGACGGCCCGGCCGGAGCAGAGACGGGGCTATCGGAGGCAGCGAGAAGCCGGGCGGCGGATGGGCGCATTCGGCGCCGGCGGAGAGCGGGACTGGCGGCTCTGGCCGCGGTTCTGCTCGGGGCGCAAGGCTGGCGCCCGGCGACCGGGGGGCCGCGGCTGGAGTTGCCGTGCAGGTCCCTCTCCTGGCCTGTTCCGGGGATCATCCCTACTGGTAACAGGAGCACTTCTGCTGGTGACAAAGACCACCTGGTCTTTTGTCAGGGGATGTGGCACGAGTGCTACGGCGAGGCACTGCATGGGAGAAGCACCTTCCCCAGAGAAAGCTCGGACGTGGCATGGCATCTCCCACCTTCTTTGGACTTTCTGGCCATGTAGCCTCTGTGAGGGGATCTCTTCTGTGACCCTCCTCCTGCTCCTGTTACTCAGAGGACCAGGGAACAGCCTGTCACATCTGAACTCGATGTGCTGGAACCAGCGTATCTGCAGCAGGTTGACAGGCACTCTGAGGCACAGTCAAAAGGTTCATTCCCTTTCCCATTGCTCTCAACTCAGTGAAAGGACACGAAGGACCACCAGGGAAGGGCGTGGTCCATTCCCATGTGCACTGGCTTCTCATCCAGCCCACAGAAGTTCTTTAGCCTTCCCTGGAGAGACACGGATGGACTAGGGCGGGTGACTCTCTTTGCATTGAAGAGACAAGTCTTGAGCACACACCTGGTGGTGGTGTGGGGAGATGACCCTGAGCAAGTACAATTGCCATCAGCCTCATGGGGGAGCCTTGAAGTTCTGTGGGACAAAGAGTGTCTGGTGTCACTTTGAATTTACGGTACTAAACCCTGGCAAAGCCCCTGGATGCAGCTCTGGGATGTGCTTCTGTGGACAGAGCTCCCAGTGCCCATCCCTCAGGTCGTGGGGCTTCTCAGATAGTGGCAGAGCAAGTGGCACCTCACAAGGGTTGAGATGTATCCAGGCTCCGGGCGTGGCAGCAGGAGCCCCAGGAGATACTGCCCCTGCTGCCATGAACTGTCTGGCTTGGTGTGTGCAAGGGAGGGACTCGTGTGTCTGAAAACCCTTGTGTGAGCGAGCAGTGAGCCCCCGCCAGGGCACCACTGACTCTTGGCCAGCTGGCCATCCACCACGATCCCAGAGGCCATTTTCCAGCACTGCTATGCAGCATGTCATTCCCAGTCTGTCCGTACAACCGAGGTTGCCCCATCCCAGGGACAGAATCTGGCACTTCCCCTTGTTGAACTTCCTCTGGTGGATGATTGCGCAAACCTCTAATTTGAGGTCTCTCTGCACTGCCTCCCTCTTCCAGGAGGCCCTAGAGTGTCACAATGGCCCTTTGATTCCAGGGGAATCTGCAGTGTTCAGTGTTCCAGGTGTTACGTGAAGCCCCCTCTTGTCACAATGGCACTAAAATGAGAGAGGATCTCTTTTCTAAACGACTTAGTACATCAGAAGCTTTATCTTAGATAAAAATGATATCCTAATTCTTTTAAGACTTCAGTTATTTTTAGGAGAGAGAATGTAGATAACACATGGAAACGAATAGAGAGTATATCGTATGCCCATCTTCAAGAAATTAGCTTACGTGCCTCTGAAATGTTCTTCAATAAGAGATTGTTCTGTTAAGAAGAAAGTCAATTAAATATTGTTTAAGCAAATGGGAAGTTCTAAGACATATGTCTTAGTTGGTCCTAGAACATTTAATTTAGGAGTTCGAGGTCGGATAGATCAAGCAGAGACCCTACGAGGCCTGATTAGCGAGAAGACCACTCTCCGAACATGACTGCCCCCCCCCGAAGAAATGGACGCTAGATGGCAGTCTTGCTCCGCGAATAAAACCCAAGATGCTATATGACCTCAAAATCATAACCTAATTCTCCACTGCTGGTGAAGGGGGAAGGGGTCTCTCAAGCGTCACTGTATTTATATTCCGAAATTTATACTAGATGTTTGATCCATGCATGGCAGGGTACCCCATGTATTCCCAGCTGACATATTAAAGAAATGTTCGATACAATGGTTTCTGGTCATTGGATTGAATTCTTTTTTTCCCCCCTTTGATTCCATGAAATTCCAAAGATATCTTTTAGGGTTTGTTTAATACCGTGAAGTCCCGCCTCTGAGCGCCCCTCAACCTGCTGCAGATGTGCTGCTTCCACCACAGGCAGTTCAGATGTGACAGGCTGTTCCCTGGTCCTCTGAGCAAGAGGAGCAGGAGGAGGGGGGACACAGAAGAGATCTCCTCACGGAGGTTGCATCGCCAGGAAGTTCAAAGCAGGTGGGAGATGCCATGCCACATCCGAGCTTTCTCTGGGGAAGGTGCTTCTCCCATGCACTGCCTCACCGTAGCACTCGTACCACAGCCCCTGACAAAAGCCCAGGTGGTCTTTGTCGCTAGCAGAATTGCTTCCGCTGCCAGCAGGGATGCTCCTCGAGACAGACGAGGAGAGGCTGACCCGGGGAGCTGAGCCGGGAGGGATGTTCTGCGTCTCGTGCCCCTCGAGAATTCTCAAAAGTACCTGCCGTGGAGGACAATTCAGGAGTCCCCCCGGGCCAGCAAAAGAGAGATGAGAAGGAAGAGATGATGGCCACGAAAAAAGCTCATGGTCTGTCAGTCTGAACTCCTCGAGACCAATCCTCAGCCCTCCCACCTAGCCCGGCCCCGCCGCCTCCGCGGCGCAGAGCTCCGACCGCCGCCCCGCTGCCGCCGCTCTCGCCGGCCCTCCGGATCCAGTCCGCACCCGACGAGAGCCCCAGAGGCGTCGGGGCCCCGGTACAGTACCCGGGCTTAGTTGGATGAGGAGGACCGTGGACGGAGACGAGAACAGTGGACGGAGACCAAGACAGAGGAGGGAGAGGAGGCGGGGAGGAGGCGGGGAGGAGGCGGCCCGGCCGGAGCAGAGACGGGGCTATCGGAGGCAGCGAGAAGCCGGGCGGCGGATGGGCGCATTCGGCGCCGGCGGAGAGCGGGACTGGCGGCTCTGGCCGCGGTTCTGCTCGGGGCGCAAGGCTGGCGCCCGGCGACCGGGGGGCCGCGGCTGGAGTTGCCGTGCAGGTCCCTCGAGGCTGCCGTCATGCCTGGCAGGTTCTTCACAGAGCTCCGTCTCCCAACTAGCTCCCCGTCCGTCCCTCCCTCTGCTCCATAAAGTATTCCCTCGGAACACTCACCGGTCTTTTCTTTGTCGAGCCGTTCCCGTTTCCTTGCTTTACTCTCGGTCCTTCAGACACCTCCTGCAGTCCGTCCTTCCCCTTTTCTACTTTCCTTTCTCTCTTGCTTAGCTCAGTCGCGCAGCTTCCCATTCTTCAGTGACTCCAAAAATCCACCCCTCTTTCCCGCACTCAACTCTCCAGCAAATTCTAATGGGCACTTCCACAACTGCACACCTTGACAGGCTCGTCAAATTCTTCTCCGTACGGTCCTGACTCTTTCTGTGCCCTGTCTTCTGGGAAGCAACATCCAGTGCAAAAAGCCATTCTGACGGCTTTTTGTCTTTATCTGCCCGCCAGTGTCTGCAGGCAGAGCCCAGGGGCACTAGGACACATTGGTGGAGACAACGGAAGGCAGTGAGATCATCAGAAAGTGTTCACACGCCAACCTCCGGATCGGCGATTTTATCCCTTTCTACCGGCAGCTCCCGGGTCACAGCACGGAACTCCTCGCGCGCGCTGCTAAAGGGTGCAGAGAGCTGCGTGCGCCAGCGGGGCGGCTGTCGTTGTCGGGAGATGGACGTTGGACCTTCCTCTAACTCTCCGAACCCCCTCTTGGGGACACGGCGCTGTAGTCCTTCGCCCTGGCAGACAGGGATTCATTGACACGGTCGTCTTTGGAGCTTTCAGGGGATTTTCTTAGAAATGCACAACCCGTTTAATAGTTTCTACAGGGCAGCAATGTAGCGCCCCTATGAAAAAAGGGCGTTTCACTACTACACAAAGCACGGACCGCAGGAGTTCTCTAAAGGACAGAGAGAAAAGCAAGGGAAAAGAATGGCTTCACAAAAATAAGAGTGGTGAGTGTTTCGTGGGAATGCTTTATGGAGCGGGGGGGACGGGCGGGAGGCTAGTTGGGAGACTGAGCTCTGTGAAGAACCTGTCAGGCAGGACGGCAGCCTCGAGGGACCTGCACGGCCACCTCATTCGCGGCCACCACGGTCCCCGGGAGCCAGTCTTGCGCCCCGAGCAGAACCGCGGCCAGCGCCGCCAGCCCCGCTCCCCAAAGAGCCGCATCCAGCGATCCGCCGCCCGGCCTCCCGCTGCCCCCAACAGCCCCGTCTCTCTGCTCCGGCCGGTCCGCCTCCTCTCCGCCTCCTCTCCCTCCTCTGCTTTCTTCTCCCTCCCCTGCCCTCCCCAACCAGTTCCGCCTCGGCACTCTGGCCCTAAACCTGCTGCAGATGTGCTGCTTCCACCACAGGCAGTTCAGATGTGACAGGCTGTTCCCTGGTCCTCTGAGCAAGAGGAGCAGGAGGAGGGGGGACACAGAAGAGATCTCCTCACGGAGGTTGCATCGCCAGGAAGTTCAAAGCAGGTGGGAGATGCCATGCCACATCCGAGCTTTCTCTGGAGATGCTGCTTCTCCCATGCACTGCCTCGCCGTAGCACTCGTACCACAGCCCCTGACAAAAGCCCAGGTGGTCTTTGTCGCTAGCAGAATTACTCCTGCTGCCAGCAGGGATGCTCCCCGAGACAGACGAGGAGAGGCTGACCCCGGGAGCTGAGCCGGGAGGGATGTTCTGCGTCTCGTGCCCCTCGAGCATTCTCAAAAGTGCCTGCCGTGGAGGACAATTCAGGAGTCCCCCCGGGGCCAGCAAAAGAGAGATGAGAAGGAAGAGATGATGGCCACGAAAAAAGCTCATGGTCTGTCAATCTTGAACTCCTCGAGACCAATCCTCAGCCCTCCCACCTAGCCCGGCCCCGCCGCCTCCGCGGCGCAGAGCTCCGACCGCCGCCCCGCTGCCGCCGCTCTCGCCGGCCCTCCGGATCCAGCCCGCACCCGACGAGAGTCCGAGAGGCGTCGGCGCCCCGGTACAGTACCCGGGCTGAGTTGGATGAGGAGGACCGTGGACGGAGACGAGAACAGTGGACGGAGACGAAGACAGAGGAGGGAGAGGAGGCGGAGAGGAAAGGGGGAGGAGACGGCCCGGCCGGAGCAGAGACGGGGCTATCGGAGGCAGCGAGAAGCCGGGCGGCGGATGGGCGCATTCGGCGCCGGCGGAGAGCGGGACTGGCGGCTCTGGCCGCGGTTCTGCACGGGGCGCAAGGCTGGCGCCCGGCGACCGGGGGGCCGCGGCTGGAGTTGCCGTGCAGGTCCCTCTCCTGGTCTGTTCCGGGGATCATCCCTACTGGTAACAGGAGCACTTCTGCTGGTGACAAAGACCACCTGGTCTTTTGTCAGGGGATGTGGCACGAGTGCTACGGCGAGGCAGTGCATGGGAGAAGCACCTTCCCCAGAGAAAGCTCGGACGTGGCATGGCATCTCCCACCTTCTTTGGACTTTCTGGCGATGTAGCCTCTGTGAGGGGATCTCTTCTGTGACCCTCCTCCTGCTCCTCTTACTCAGAGGACCAGGGAACAGCCTGTCACATCTGAACTCGATGTGCTGGAACCAGCGTATCTGCAGCAGGTTGACAGGCACTCTGAGGCACAGTCAAAAGGTTCATTCCCTTTCCCATTGCTCTCAACTCAGTGAAAGGACACGAAGGACCACCAGGGAAGGGCGTGGTCCATTCCCATGTGCACTGGCTTCTCATCCAGCCCACAGAAGTTCTTTAGCCTTCCCTGGAGAGACACGGATGGACTAGGGCGGGTGACTCTCTTTGCATTGAAGAGACAAGTCTTGAGCACACACCTGGTGGTGGTGTGGGGAGATGACCCTGAGCAAGTACAATTGCCATCAGCCTCATGGGGGAGCCTTGAAGTGCTGTGGGACAAAGAGTGTCTGGTGTCACTTTGAATTCACGGTACTAAACCCTGGCAAAGCCCCTGGATGCAGCTCTGGGATGTGCTTCTGTGGACAGAGCTCCCTGTGCCCATCCCTCAGGCCGTGGGGCTTCTCAGATAGTGGCAGAGCAAGTGGCACCTCACAAGGGTTGAGATGTATCCAGGCTCCGGGCGTGACAGCAGGAGCCCCAGGAGATACTGCCCCTGCTGCCATGAACTGTCTGGCTTGGTGTGTGCAAGGGAAGGACTCGTGTGTCTGAAAACCCTTGTGTGAGCGAGCAGTGAGCCCCCGCCAGGGCACCACTGACTCTTGGCCAGCTGGCCACCCACCACGATCCCAGAGGCCATTTTCCAGCACTGCTATGCAGCATGTCATTCCCAGTCTGTCCGTACAACCGAGGTTGCCCCATCCCAGGGACAGAATCTGGCACTTCCCCTTGTTGAACTTCCTCTGGTGGATGATTGCGCAAACCTCTAATTTGAGGTCTCTCTGCACTGCCTCCCTCTTCCAGGAGGCCCTAGAGTGTCACAACGGCCCTTTGATTCCAGGGGAATCTGCAGTGTTCAGTGTTCCAGGTGTTACGTGAAGCCCCCTCTTGTCACAATGGCACTAAAATGAGAGAGGATCTCTTTTCTAAACGACTTAGTACATCAGAAGCTTTATCTTAGATAAAAATGATATCCTAATTCTTTTAAGACTTCAGTTATTTTTAGGAGAGAGAATGTAGATAACACATGGAAACGAATAGAGAGTATATCGTATGCCCATCTTCAAGAAATTAGCTTACGTGCCTCTGAAATGTTCTTCAATAAGAGATTGTTCTGTTAAGAAGAAAGTCAATTAAATATTGTTTAAGCAAATGGGAACTTCTAAGACATATGTCTTAGTGGGTCCTAGAACATTTAATTTAGGAGTTCGAGGTCGGATAGATCAAGTAGAGATGCTACGAGGCCTGATTAGCGAGAAGGACCACTCTCCGAACATGACTTCCCCCCCCCGAAGAAATGGACGCTAGATGGCAGTCTTGCTCCGCGAATAAAACCCAAGATGCTATATGACCTCAAAATCATAACCTAATTCTCCACTGCTGGTGAAGGGGGAAGGGGTCTCTCAAGCGTCACTGTATTTATATTCCGAAATTTATACTAGATGTTTGATCCATGCATGGCAGGGTACCCCATGTATTCCCAGCTGACATATTAAAGAAATGTTCGATACAATGGTTTCTGGTCATTGGATTGAATTCTTTTTTTCCCCCCTTTGATTCCATGAAATTCCAAAGATATCTTTTAGGGTTTGTTTAATACCGTGAAGTCCCGCCTCTGAGCGCCCCTCAACCTGCTGCAGATGTGCTGCTTCCACCACAGGCAGTTCAGATGTGACAGGCTGTTCCCTGGTCCTCTGAGCAAGAGGAGCAGGAGGAGGGGGGACACAGAAGAGATCTCCTCACGGAGGTTGCATCTCCAGGAAGTTCAAAGCAGGTGGGAGATGCCATGCCACATCCGAGCTTTCTCTGGAGATGCTGCTTCTCCCATGCACTGCCTCGCCGTAGCACTCGTACCACAGCCCCTGACAAAAGCCCAGGTGGTCTTTGTCGCTAGCAGAATTGCTCCTGCTGCCAGCAGGGATGCTCCCCGAGACAGACCAGGAGTGGCTGACCCGGGGAGCTGAGCCGCGAGGGATGTTCTGCGTCTCTTGCCCCTCGAGCATTCTCAAAAGTGCCTGCCGTGGAGGACAATTCAGGAGCCCCCCCGGGCCAGCAAAAGAGAGATGAGAAGGAAGAGATGATGGCCACGAAAAAAGCTCATGGTCTGTCAATCTTGAACTCCTCGAGACCAATCCTCAGCCCTCCCACCTAGCCCGGCCCCGCCGCCTCCGCGGCGCAGAGCTCCGACCGCCGCCCCGCTGCCGCCGCTCTCGCCGGCCCTCCGGATCCAGCCCGCACCCGACGAGAGCCCGAGAGGCGTCGGCGCCCCGGTACAGTACCCGGGCTTAGTTGGATGAGGAGGACCGTGGGCGGAGACGAGAACAGTGGACGGAGACGAAGACAGAGGAGGTAGAGAGGAGGCGGGGAGGAGGCGGGGAGGAGGCGGCCCGGCCGGAGCAGAGACGGGGCTATCGGAGGCAGCGAGAAGCCGTACGGCGGATGGGCGCATTCGGCGCCGGCGGAGAGCGGGACTGGCGGCGCTGGCCGCGGTTCTGCTCGGTGCGCAAGGTTGGCACCCGGCGACCGGGGGGCCGCGGCTGGAGTTGCCGTGCAGGTCCCTCCAGGGAGGGAGGCTGCCGTCCTGCCTGGCAGGATCTTCACAGAGCTCCGTCTCCCAACTAGCCTCCCGTCCGTCCCTCCCTCTGCTCCATAAACTATTCCCTCGGAACACTCACCGCTCTTTTCTTTGTCGAGCCGTTCCCGTTTCCTTGCTTTACTCTCGGTCCTTCAGAGACCTCCTGCAGTCCGTCCTTCCCCTTTTTGGAAGCTTTCAGGGGATTTTCTTAGAAATGCACTACTCGTTTAATAGTTTCTACAGGGCAGCAATGTAGCGCCCCTATGAAAAAAGGGCCTTTCACCACTACACAAAGCACGGACCGCAGGAGTTCTCTAAAGGACAGAGAGAAAAGCAAGGGAAAAGAATGGCTTCACAAAAATAAGAGTGGTGAGTGTTTCATGGGAATGCTTTATGGAGCGGGGGGGGACGGACGGGAGGCTAGTTGGGAGACTGAGCTCTGTGAAGAACCTGCCAGGCAGGACGGCAGCCTCGAGGGACCTGCACGGCCACCTCATTCGCGGCCACCACGGTCCCCGGGCACCAGCCTTGCGCACCGAGCAGAACCGCGGCCAGCGCCGCCAGCCCCACTCCCCAAAGAGCCGCATCCAGCGATCCGCCGCCCGGCCTCCCGTGACCCCCAACAGCCCCGTCTCTCTGCTCCGGCCGGGCCGCCTCCTCTCCCTCTCCTCTCCCTCCTCTGCTTTCTTCTCCCTCCCCTGCCCTCCTCAACCAGTTCCGTCTCGGCACTCTGCCCCTCAACCTGCTGCAGATGTGCTGCTTCCACCACATCCAGTTCAGGTGTGACAGACTCTTCTCTTGTCCTCTGAGCAAGAGGAGCAGGAGGAGGGACACACAAGAGCTCTCCTCACAGAGATTGCATCGCCAGGAAGTCCAAAGAATTTCGGAGATTCTGTGCCACGTCCGAGCTTTCTCTGGGGATGCTGCTTCTCCCATGCACTGCCTCGCCGTAGCACTCGTACCACAGCCCCTGACAAAAGCCCAGGTGGTCTTTGTCGCTAGCAGAATTACTCCTGCTGCCAGCAGGGATGCTCCCCGAGACAGACCAGGAGTGGCTGACCCGGGGAGCTGAGCCGGGAGGGATGTTCTGCGTCTCGTGCCCCTCGAGCATTCATGGCACTGACCTCATAAAACTAATTGTGCATTTCTAAGAAAATCCCCTGAAAGCTCCAAAGACGACCGTGTCAATGAATCCCTGTCTGCCAGGGGGAAGGAATACAGAGCCGTGTCCCCAAGGCGGGGTCCGGAGAGTTAGAGGAAGGTCCAACGACCATCTCCCGACAACGACAGCCGCAGCTGGCGCACGCAACTCTCTGCACCCTTTAGCAGCGCGCGCGAGGAGTTCCGTGCTGTGACCCGGGAGCTGCCGGTAGAAAGGGATAAAATCGCCGCTCCAGAGGTTGGCGTGTGAACACTTTCTGATGATCTCACTGCCTTCCGTTGTCTCCACCAATGTGTCCTAGTACCCCTGGGCTCTGCCTGCAGACACTGGCGGGCAGATAAAGACAAAAAGCCGTCAGAATGGCTTTTGCACTGGATGTTGTTTCCCAGAAGACAGGGCACAGAATGAGTCAGGACCGTACGGAGAAGAATTTGACGAGACTGTCAAGGTGTGCAGTTGTGGAAGTGCCCACTAGAATTTGCTGGAGAGTTGATTGCGGGAAAGAGAGGTGGATTTTTGGAGTCACTGAAGAATGGGAAGCTGGGCGACTGAGCTAAGCAAGACGGAAAGGAAAGTAGAAAAGGGGAAGGACGGACTGCAGGAGGTGTCTGAAGGACCGAGAGTAAAGCAAGGAAACGGGAACGGCTCGACAAAGAAAAGACCGGTGAGTGTTCCGAGGGAATAGTTTATGGAGGAGAGGGAGGGACGGACGGGAGGCTAGTTGGGAGACGGAGCTCTGTGAAGAACCTGCCAGGCAGGACGGCAGCCTCCCTCCCTGGAGGGACCTGCACGGCAACTCCAGCCGCGGCCCCCCGGTCGCCGGGAGCCAACCTTGTGCACCGAGCAGAACCGCGGCCAGCGCCGCCAGTCCCGCTCTCCGCCGGCGCCGAATGCGCCCATCCGCCGTACGGCTTCTCGCTGCCTCCGATAGCCCCGTCTCTGCTCCGGCCGGGCCGCCTCCTCCCCACCTCCTCTCCCTCCTCTGTCTTCGTCTCCGTCCACTGTTCTCGTCTCCGTCCACGGTCCTCCTCATCCAACTAAGCCCGGGTACTGTACCGGGGCGCCGACGCCTCTCGGGCTCTCGTCGGGTGCGGGCTGGATCCGGAGGGCCGGCGAGAGCGGCGGCAGCGGGGCGGCGGTCGGAGCTCTGCGCCGCGGAGGCGGCGGGGCCGGGCTAGGTGGGAGGGCTGAGGATTGGTCTCGAGGAGTTCAAGATTGACAGACCATGAGCTTTTTTCGTGGCCATCATCTCTTCCTTCTCATCTCTCTTTTGCTGGCCCGGGGGGACTCCTGAATTGTCCTCCACGGCAGGCGCTTTTGAGAATGCTCGAGGGGCAAGAGACGCAGAACATCCCTCCCGGCTCAGCTCCCCGGGTCAGCCTCTCCTGGCCTGTTCCGGGGATCATCCCTACTGGTAACAGGAGCACTTCTGCTGGTGACAAAGACCACCTGGTCTTTTGTCAGGGGATGTGGCACGAGTGCTACGGAGAGGCATTGCATGGGAGAAGCACCTTCCCCAGAGAAAGCTCGGACGTGGCATGGCATCTCCCACCTTCTTTGGACTTTCTGGCGATGTAGCCTCTGTGAGGGGATCTCTTCTGTGACCCTCCTCCTGCTCCTCTTACTCAGAGGACCAGGGAACAGCCTGTCACATCTGAACTGGATGCGCTGGAACCAGCATATCTGCAACAGGTTGACGGGCACTCTGAGGCACAGTCAAAAGGTTCATTCCCTTTCCCATGGCTCTCAACTCAGTGAAAGGACATGAAGGATCACCAGGGAAGGGCGTGGTCCATTCCCATGTGCACTGGCTTCTCCTCCAGCCCACAGAAGTTCTTTAGTCTTCCCTGGAGAGACACGGATGGACTAGGGCGGGTGACTCTCTTTGCATTGAAGAGACAAGTCTTGAGCACACACCTGGTGGTGGTGTGGGGAGATGACCCTGAGCAAGTACAATTGCCATCAGCCTCATGGGGGAGCCTTGAAGTTCTGTGGGACAAAGAGTGTCTGGTGTCACTTTGAATTTACGGTACTAAACCCTGGTAAAGCCCCTGGATGCAGCTCTGGGATGTGCTTCTGTGGACAGAGCTCCCTGTACCCATCCCTCAGGCCGTGGGGCTTCTCAGACAGTGGCAGAGCAAGTGGCACCTCACAAGGGTTGAGATGTATCCAGGCTCCGGGCGTGGCAGCAGGAGCCCCAGGAGATACTGCCCCTGCTGCCATGAACTGTCTGTCTGGGTGTGTGCAAGGGAAGGACTCGTGTGTCTGAAAACCCTTGTGTGAGCGAGCAGTGAGCCCCCGCCAGGGCACCACTGACTCTTGGCCAGCTGGCCACCCACCACGATCCCAGAGGCCATTTTCCAGCACTGCTATGCGGCATGTCATTCCCAGTCTGTCCGTACAACCGAGGTTGCCCCATCCCAGGGACAGAATCTGGCACTTCCCCTTGTTGAACTTCCTCTGGTGGATGATTGCGCAAACCTCTAATTTGAGGTCTCTCTGCACTGCCTCCCTCTTCCATGAGGCCCTAGAGTGTCACAACGGCCCTTTGATTCCAGGGGAATCTGCAGTGTTCAGTGTTCCAGGTGTTACGTGAAGCCCCCTCTTGTCACAATGGCACTAAAATGAGAGAGGATCTCTTTTCTAAACGACTTAGTACATCAGAAGCTTTATCTTAGATAAAAATGATATCCTAATTCTTTTAAGACTTCAGTTATTTTTAGGAGAGAGAATGTAGATAACACATGGAAACGAATAGAGAGTATATCGTATGCCCATCTTCAAGAAATTAGCTTGCGTGCCTCTGAAATGTTCTTCAATAAGAGATTGTTCTGTTAAGAAGAAAGTCAATTAAATATGGTTTAAGCAAATGGGAAGTTCTAAGACATATGTCTTAGTGGGTCCTAGAACATTTAATTTAGGAGTTCGAGGTCGGATAGATCAAGCAGAGATGCTACGAGGCCTGATTAGCGAGAAGGACCACTCTCCGAACATGACTGCCCCCCCCCGAAGAAATGGACGCTAGATGGCAGTCTTGCTCCGCGAATAAAACCCAAGATGCTATATGACCTCAAAATCATAACCTAATTCTCCACTGCTGGTGAAGGGGGAAGGGGTCTCTCAAGCGTCACTGTACTTATATTCCGAAATTTATACTAGATGTTTGATCCATGCATGGCAGGGTACCCCATGTATTCCCAGCTGATGTATTAAAGAAATGTTCGATACGATGGTTTCTGGTCATTGGATTGAATTCTTTTTTTCCCCCCTTTGATTCCATGAAATTCCAAAGATATCTTTTAGGGTTTGTTTAATACCGTGAAGTCCCGCCTCTGAGCGCCCCTCAACCTGCTGCAGATGTGCTGCTTCCACCACAGGCAGTTCAGATGTGACAGGCTGTTCCCTGGTCCTCTGAGCAAGAGGAGCAGGAGGAGGGGGGACACAGAAGAGATCTCCTCACGGAGGTTGCATCTCCAGGAAGTTCAAAGCAGGTGGGAGATGCCATGCCACATCCGAGCTTTCTCTGGGGATGCTGCTTCTCCCATGCACTGCCTCGCCGTAGCACTCGTACCACAGCCCCTGACAAAAGACCAGGTGGTCTTTGTCGCTAGCAGAATTGCTCCTGCTGCCAGCAGGGATGCTCCCCGAGACAGACCAGGAGTGGCTGACCCGGGGAGCTGAGCCGCGAGGGATGTTCTGCGTCTCTTGCCCCTCGAGCATTCTCAAAAGTGCCTGCCGTGGAGGACAATTCAGGAGCCCCCCCGGGCCAGCAAAAGAGAGATGAGAAGGAAGAGATGATGGCCACGAAAAAAGCTCATGGTCTGTCAATCTTGAACTCCTCGAGACCAATCCTCAGCCCTCCCACCGAGCCCGGCCCCGCCGCCTCCGCGGCGCAGAGCTCCGACCGCCGCCCCGCTGCCGCCGCTCTCGCCGGCCCTCCGGATCCAGCCCGCACCCGACGAGAGCCCGAGAGGCGTCGGCGCCCCGGTACAGTACCCGGGCTTAGTTGGATGAGGAGGACCGTGGACGGAGACGAGAACAGTGGACGGAGACGAAGACAGAGGAGGCGGAGAAGAGGCGGAGAGGAGGCGGGGAGGAGGCGGCCCGGCCGGAGCAGAGACGGGGCTATCGGAGGCAGCGAGAAGCCGTACGGCGGATGGGCGCATTCGGCGCCGGCGGAGAGCGGGACTGGCGGCGCTGGCCGCGGTTCTGCTCGGTGCACAAGGTTGGCACCCGGCGACCGGGGGACCGCGGCTGGAGTTGCCGTGCAGGTCCCTCCAGGGAAGGAGGTTGCCGTCCTGCCTGGCAGGTTCTTCACAGAGCTCCGTCTCCCAACTAGCCTCCCGTCCGTCCCTCCCTCTGCTCCATAAAGTATTCCCTCGGAACACTCACCGCTCTTTTCTTTGTCGAGCCGTTCCCGTTTCCTTGCTTTACTCTCGGTCCTTCAGACACCTCCTGCAGTCCGTCCTTCCCCTTTTTGGAAGCTTTCAGGGGATTTTCTTAGAAATGCACTACTCGTTTAATAGTTTCTACAGGGCAGCAATGTAGCGCCCCTATGAAAAAAGGGCCTTTCACCACTACACAAAGCACGGACCGCAGGAGTTCTCTAAAGGACAGAGAAAAAAGCAAGGGAAAAGAATGGCTTCACAAAAATAAGAGTGGTGAGTGTTTCATGGGAATGCTTTATGGAGCGGGGGGGGACGGACGGGAGGCTAGTTGGGAGACTGAGCTCTGTGAAGAACCTGCCAGGCAGGACGGCAGCCTCGAGGGACCTGCACGGCCACCTCATTCGCGGCCACCACGGTCCCCGGGCGCCAGCCTTGCGCACCGAGCAGAACCGCGGCCAGCGCCGCCAGCCCCACTCCCCAAAGAGCCGCATCCAGCGATCCGCCGCCCGGCCTCCCGCTACCCCCAACAGCCCCGTCTCTCTGCTCCGGCCGGGCCGCCTCCTCTCCCTCTCCTCTCCCTCCTCTGCTTTCTTCTCCCTCCCCTGCCCTCCTCAACCAGTTCCGTCTCGGCACTCTGCCCCTCAACCTGCTGCAGATGTGCTGCTTCCACCACATCCAGTTCAGGTGTGACAGACTCTTCTCTTGTCCTCTGAGCAAGAGGAGCAGGAGGAGGGACACACAAGAGCTCTCCTCACAGAGACTGCATCGCCAGGAAGTCCAAAGAAGTTCGGAGATTCTGTGCCACGTCCGAGCTTTCTCTGGGGATGCTGCCTCTCCCATGCACTGCCTCGCCGTAGCACTCGTACCACAGCCCCTGACAAAAGCCCAGGTGGTCTTTGTCGCTAGCAGAATTACTCCTGCTGCCAGCAGGGATGCTCCCCGAGACAGACCAGGAGTGGCTGACCCGGGGAGCTGAGCCGGGAGGGATGTTCTGCGTCTCGTGCCCCTCGAGCATTCATGGCACTGACCTCATAAAACTAATTGTGCATTTCTAAGAAAATCCCCTGAAAGCTCCAAAGACGACCGTGTCAATGAATCCCTGTCTGCCAGGGGGAAGGAATACAGAGCCGTGTCCCCAAGGCGGGGTCCGGAGAGTTAGAGGAAGGTCCAACGACCATCTCCCGACAACGACAACCGCAGCTGGCGCACGCAACTCTCTGCACCCTTTAGCAGCGCGCGCGAGGAGTTCCGTGCTGTGACCCGGGAGCTGCCGGTAGAAAGGGATAAAATCGCCGCTCCAGAGGTTGGTGTGTGAACACTTTCTGATTATCTCACTGCCTTCCGTTGTCTCCACCAATGTGTCTGTCAGAGACTGAAATGGTTGATGATTTATGCATTCTAGGAGACTTTTGCAGGCTTTCGACTTGCATGATACCTCTGATGAGCAGTCGAGCCCCTCCCTCCCTCCAGTGCTGAAGGTGTGAAGTACTGACCTTGCAGGCTTTTGACTATTGATACATCTGATGGGCAACCGAGGCCTCCCTCCCTCCAGTGCTGGAGGTGTGAAGTCCTGAAAAGACAAGTCCTGACCTTGCAGGCTTTTGACTATTGATGCATCTGATGGGCAACCAAGGCCTCCCTCGCTCCAGTGCTGGAGGTGTGAAGTCCTGAAAAAACAAGTCCTGACTTTGCAGGCTTTTGACTATTGATGTATCTGATGGGCAACCAAGGCCTCCCTCCCTCCAGTGCTGAAGGTGTGAAGTACTGACCTTGCAGGCTTTTGACTATTGATACATCTGATGGGCAACCAAGGCCTCCCTCTGCTAAACTTGAAAGGCGGGAACCAGGCGGAACACAAAAGACACAGCACAAGGCCTAGAAGATGCCTCAGGTGGACTAAGCCCAAAAAAGGAAAAACAACCCCTCATGCCAGGGAGGTGCCAGAGCATGCTGAGGGTATATAAACTGACTGGTGACTTTGAGAATTCGGGAGTTCTCCTTCTCCCCCACCGCCTGCGAATCAAGACCATCGCTCTCAAGCATCGCTGGATCCAGTGGGCGGTGACTATGTCCATTTCTTTTATACTCTCAGCTTCTCTTTTCCCTTACTCTCATCCTGGTTTTCCTCTCCCCTAAACAGTTTCTCCCCCCCCAAAAGGGGTTCTTCTCTTTTCTCTTACTCTCTCTGGCTCTTATCCTGCCTTTCCCTCCCCTATGCATTTTTCTCCTCCCCAGAAAGGTTATGACAGCACCCAAAAGTGTTAGCTTACCTATTGATTATGACAGCACCCAAAAATGTTAACTTACCTGTTGATTCAAAATTGTTAAAATAAATCTTATCAATATATATTTTCATACACCGATTATTTAGTGTCGTTTCGCTTTAATCCACGCCAAAGGAATTTTTGATAAAACCTGGGTTACCTCCCCCCTCCTCTTTTCCTGGGGCGGGTCGTAACATTTTTGGCGTCACGGACAGGATCCTTTGGATATAGTGGAGTAATCGGTGTAGTCTAAAACTGGTACCGAGGGCGAGTCAAATGGTGACTGTCCCCTCGCAATAAAATTATAGTAAGAATTTGTCTCCTCTCGGTGTGACCCGGGCACATCAGACCTGTTGAAAGGTGTCCTGGTGTGGCCTGGACCTGTTGAAAGGTTCTCTGGTACCTGGACCTGTTGAAAGGTTTTCCAGGAGAGAGTCAAACCAGCCCTCAGAGGGCTAAGGGGGAGAAAGACATTAACCTAAGCCGGGTTAATGACTGAGGCAAAGGGGATGATGACACCCCAGGTTGTGTTATATGGGGATTATTCCCTCCTAATAGCTATCCTTGGTTTAGAACTGTTTTTTGTGGGTGCTGTCTTAGGCGTATTCCTTAGAGCAGTGCAAAGGCAAAAATCAGCTATTCAAAAATCTGTAAGTGAAATGATAAAATCTTTCCAAGAGTCAATGAGAACTTTGCAGGACCAGCTAGGAAAAGAGGCTATTCAAAAATCTACCGGTGAGGTGATAAGGTCTCTTCAAGAGACAATGAAGGCATTACAGGAGCAATTAGAAAAAGAACGCCTGCAGTTAACTGCTGAACGTCAGGCACTGGAGAAAGAGAGAGAGATTAACTCATTGCTTAGGTCAGCCCTTGAAGATGAGGAGGAACAAAATGAAAGGCTTAAAAAAATACTGGAAATGAAAAATTGTGAATTGCGAGACATTAATTCAAAATACCCTAAACCGGTAGATGCTAACAAATCCCTGTACCCCTCTGGGGAATTAGAAGAGTTGAAGCAAAGTTACCCGGAGGAGGGGGTAATACATATGCGTCCCCTCATTAAAACTGAAACCACTGGCCAGGGGACAGACAGGCAAACTACCACACGAATTACCCCGTACACGGGGGAAGCACTGGCCAAAATTCAGGAAAAATACAGTCGTAAGGCCAGTGAATCAGAGACTGAATATGTGTGGAGGGTGTCCCTTACTGGGGGAGATCGGATTTTGTTGAGTGAAGATGAGGCCAGAGGATTTTGGGGCCCTGGGGTCTTCCTGACCACAAATGATAACCGAGCCCCGTGGCCGCTGACCCAGAGAGCTGCCTACTGGGCAGGCGGGTTAGACCCTATAGAAAGGGGAGATCCTCACACAATTAAAACCCCCACAATTGGCCACATTGTCGAAAGTGTACAAAAAACTGCATGCCTCCAATTAATCCATACAAGACTGTTGGACTCGCAGCGACATTCCCCTATGGAACTCGAGGCGGATCCACAAAGATTTCCTGTCCTAATCAGAGGTCTGCCTGATGCACTAAAAACCCATGCTAAACAACTACAAGAACGCATAATGACAACCCCCAGGCCCGGAAGAAGGGGTGCTCCACCAGGAATGACCTGGTTGGAGGTGGCCCAAGAATTGGTAACTACTGGTAGACAGTTGGGGATCTCTGATACAAGTAGTTTTAAACAAAAAACAGATATCAGAAGGGTGGGAGAAACTCGAAAACCACCTTTGGCAGGTAATCGTCAGCAAAATGTGATACCTAGTGAGCGAACAAGGTACAGTTTGTGGGTGGAGGGTGTTGAGAAAGGAATTCCTCGAGAGGTGATGGACAAATTACCTACAGCTAATTTGGAACACTTGATAAAGCATTGGGATAAGATCAAAGAGCATGAGTCACCCCCTGGGGGCAACTCTCCCCAGGAGCCCAACACTGTAGTTCCCTCAGCCCCACCAGAAATCAGTTTAACCAGTTCCCAGCCGGGAAACGGGGTTCGCCTCTCCCAGTAAGTGAGCCGGGGAGCGGTCAGTGGGTTTACATGAGAAGGCTCACAGAAAACAGCCAGGGAGATATGGTAATCACTTTCCCTCTCGGCCCTTTTAAATCTCTAGTTACATTCGTAGTAGACACGGGTGCACAGGTCTCAGCACTCCAAACTGAAGCTGCTACTCAGTGTGGCATTAAGCCAGACAAACAAAAGATATGGGTAACTGATGCTTTTGGCAAATCCCAACCCCAACGCACTGCTCGAGTGAAATGCTGGTTACCGGGAGATGAGACAGCCACAGAAACTACCATGATTGTAGGGCCATTACCAGCTAACATCCTGGGGCTAGATTTGCTAAAAGGAAGGGCCTGGACAGATGCCAGAGGGAGAGAATGGGTGTTTGGTCTCCCACCCCCCTCTGTCCGTCTGTTGCAAACTGCTCCAAGTCTGCCTCCTTCTAAAATAACAAACGTAAAACCCTACCCGCTTCCTTTAGGGGCACGTGAAGGAATTGCTCCAGTAATTGCAGAACTGCAGGAGCAAGGAGTGATTATCCCCATACACTCACCATACAATTCACCGGTATGGCCTGTTCGTAAACCTAATGGAAATTGGAGGCTTACAGTAGATTACCGACGTCTCAACTCTAACAGTGGCCCCCTGACAGCTGCAGTACCTAACATAGCTGAGCTGATTGCTACAATTCAGGAGCAGGCCCATCCAATTCTTGCAACTATTGATGTCAAAGATATGTTTTTTATGGTTCCCTTACAGGAGGCAGACCGAGATCGTTTTGCTTTTACCTGGGAGGGTAATCAATATACCTTTACTCGCCTACCTCAGGGATACCGACACTCCCCTACCCTGGCCCATCATGCACTCGCACAGGAGCTGGCTCAAATTACTCCTGAGGAAGGGACTAAGATATATCAATATATTGATGATATTTTAATTGGTGGCTCTGATGTCATACCAGTGAGCCAGACCCAGAAAAATATTATCACTCACCTAGAGAGTCTGGGACTCCAAATTCCCACAGAAAAGGTACAGTCTGCTTCCTCCGAAGTAAAATTCCTAGGTATATGGTGGAAAGGGGGAGCTGTGTGCATCCCTCCTGAAACCTTAAACACCCTAGAACAAGTAAAGATGCCAGAGAGTAAAAGAGACCTCCAGCATGTCTTGGGTTTACTGGTTTTTTGGAGAAAACATGTTCCAGACTTCTCTATTATTGCCCGCCCCCTGTATGACCTAACACGAAAAAAGGCAACATGGGAGTGGACCCCCATGCATGAAGAAGCCCTAAAATTACTAATCTTTGAAGCTAATGTATACCAAACTTTGGGGCCTATACATCCCACAGACCCACTCCAGATTGAGTGGGGGTTTGCAATTCACAGTCTGTCCATACATATGTGGCAGCGAGGACCTGAGGGTCCCACTCGCCCCATTGGTTTTCTTTCTCGCAGCCTAAAAGATGCTGAAAAACGATACTCTGCTTGGGAAAAAGGCCTATTTGTGGTCTGTTTAGCCCTGCAGGAAGCAGAGAAGACAATTCGACACCAATCAATCATCCTGCGAGGGCCTTTTAAGGTTTTAAAACCAGTGATATCTGGAACCCCCCCTCCTGCAGGGGTAGCTCAGAGAGAAACAGTCCGGAGATGGTATGCACAAATTGATCATTACTACCACTCTCGACAAATAACTGAGGGAGCTCCAAAAATACTCCAAATACAGGAACAATCTTGTAAGCTACCTGATTCAAACCCTCCTCCTTCCTGTATAAAACCTGCTCCCGCTTTTGAACCTAACTTAAAAAATGTTTGGTTTACAGATGCTTCTGCCAGGCGAGAGGGAAAAGTGTGGAAATATCGAGCAGTAGCCCTACATGTTGATTCAGGGAACAGGGTAGTGACAGAAGGAGAAGGGAGTGCTCAGGTTGGCGAGTTAGTAGCAGTATGGAGTGTATTTACCAAGGAAGCAGACACTGAAGGAGACACATACATTTACACAGATTCCTATGCAGTATTTAAAGGATGTACAGAGTGGCTCCCTTTTTGGGAACAAAATCAGTGGGAAGTGAATCAAGTATCAGTGTGGCAACAAGAAAAATGGAAAGAGATTCTAAACATTGCTAGACAAAAAACGTTCCTTGTGGGGTGGGTTGCTGCACACCAAACAGGTAACAATCCCGCTCATCTGTTAAACAATCAAGTAGACTCACTGACACGGTTAGCTAAGATAACAATAGAGGGTGAGGGGCAAAAGTGGGAACACTTGTTAGAATGGTTACATGTAAAAAGAGACCACTCGGGAAACAGAGATTTGTTTAAAGAAGCAGTCAGTAGAGGGTGGCCAGTTACCAGAGAACTGTGCAACACAGTAATCTCTGCCTGTAGTCTCTGCCGCACTCGGTTGAAAGATCATGACCCACTGAAAGATCCACCCCTACACCTGAGGGATAACAAGGGATTGTGGGATACCTGGCAGGTAGATTACATCGGTCCTTTCAGAATTTCTTATGGAAAACAATACATCCTGGTCGGGGTAGAAATAATATCAGGACTAACCCTAGCTGAAGCCGTGCGACGAGCCACGGGAGAGAATACTGTGAAAATTCTAAAACTATGGTTCAGTCACCTGCCCAAACCAAAGTCTATCCAATCAGACAATGGGAGCCATTTCACTGCCGGGGTGGTACAAGAATGGGCCCGAGAAGAGGGAATTCAGTGGACTTTCCACACTCCATATTATCCACAAGCGAATGGTATTGTAGAACGTACCAATGGGCTCTTAAAGCGAACCATAAAACCTCATAACCCTGAATGGGCCTCCAGAGTTTCTGATGCAGTAACCAAAATCAATAGCCGATGGGGAATAAATGGTTGTCCTCGAATTACAGCATTCTGCCCTGAACCTCCCACTATTCTACCGAGGGAGAATAAAAGTAAAGATCCTGTAAAACTACTCCATTATCCAGGCCAACCTGTATTAGTAAATCTACCCTCCGTGGGACAGGTGCCACTCACTTTAAAAACCCCGGTTAACCCTCATACATGGGTAGCCACAGATGCCCACGGGAAGGACCATCGAATAAACACTCGATGGATTCTTCCTTCTTTTTAACAATCGGTCCGTAGTGGGCCAGATTTGTTCTTTTGCAGAAACCTACCAGCAGATGAGATCTGCATGAAACCAATGGAGCTTCAATTACAGCAAGAGGCAGAAGAGATAACTGCCCCCACAACTGCTTCTATTATCAACTTACAAGTATTCCATGAGAAAACGAAATAGCAACAGGACTGAAGACTTATACTGTTCTTTGACGTGTATTTATGTTTTTATCTTAATAACTTTGTAATATGCATGCCTATATGTATTTTTCTCTCAGTAAGTCTGCAATATGTAAAAGTTTACCACAAACATTGTGTTTGTGTTCCCTCTACTCCCAGAATTACTTGTGTTATTAGCTTATTAATAATTGTTGACTTATTTGAGTTTTGGTTTTTTTTTTTTTTATCATGAACAATTCGCTGATAAGATTGTGTAGACGAGCCATTTTATGTACTGCTAGTTTAGTTTTGCCAAGTTTGTTTTATTATTTTGTTGGGGGGCAGGTTAGTTTGGGAGAAGCTTTTTGAATGTGTTCTTTTATATGAGCAACTTACTGGTAAAATTGTATAAGATGTACTGTTAATTTGATTTTTGTCAAGTTCATTTTGTCCTTTTAAATATCTCTCTCGATTGAGAAACTCAACCAAATATAACCTGGGAGTTAGTACAAGTATTTATGCATATTTAGAGTTATATAAATATGCATTATATACATTAGCCTTCTGCCTTGAAAGGCATTGAATTTTATATTTGGTTAAATTTAACGAAACGGAACTAAATTTAGGCCTAAAAGAAAACATAAGAAAGCCTTTTACCAGCTCCCAAGTAACTCAGTTTTTTTTTTCTGTTGTTTTTTGTATAATTTCAAATATTTGTATGTATGTTTGTAACCTCATTAATGTTAAGAAATTTGATTGTAACCATTGAGATCCTATTACATCCCCTATGACGACTCACAGGGTGGAGAGAGTAACTAATGCAAATTAGCTTACTATGTTATTATAAAATTAGTTTGTTTTTTGAAGGGGGGGAGAATTGCAATGCATTAGGGCAATCTCTTCCTTTCCTTCACTCTTCTGTCTCCCTGTCCACTACACGAAAAGCACCGCCCACAAAGAAGATTCACAGAGAACGACAAAAGAAGAAAAATTATTGAATGCATAAATCACGGGGTGGTGTCAGAGACTGAAATGGTTGATGATTTATGCATTCTAGGAGACTTTTGCAGGCTTTCGACTTGCATGATACCTCTGATGAGCAGTCGAGCCCCTCCCTCCCTCCAGTGCTGAAGGTGTGAAGTACTGACCTTGCAGGCTTTTGACTATTGATACATCTGATGGGCAACCGAGGCCTCCCTCCCTCCAGTGCTGGAGGTGTGAAGTCCTGAAAAGACAAGTCCTGACCTTGCAGGCTTTTGACTATTGATGCATCTGATGGGCAACCAAGGCCTCCCTCGCTCCAGTGCTGGAGGTGTGAAGTCCTGAAAAAACAAGTCCTGACTTTGCAGGCTTTTGACTATTGATGTATCTGATGGGCAACCAAGGCCTCCCTCCCTCCAGTGCTGAAGGTGTGAAGTACTGACCTTGCAGGCTTTTGACTATTGATACATCTGATGGGCAACCAAGGCCTCCCTCTGCTAAACTTGAAAGGCGGGAACCAGGCGGAACACAAAAGACACAGCACAAGGCCTAGAAGATGCCTCAGGTGGACTAAGCCCAAAAAAGGAAAAACAACCCCTCATGCCAGGGAGGTGCCAGAGCATGCTGAGGGTATATAAACTGACTGGTGACTTTGAGAATTCGGGAGTTCTCCTTCTCCCCCACCGCCTGCGAATCAAGACCATCGCTCTCAAGCATCGCTGGATCCAGTGGGCGGTGACTATGTCCATTTCTTTTATACTCTCAGCTTCTCTTTTCCCTTACTCTCATCCTGGTTTTCCTCTCCCCTAAACAGTTTCTCCCCCCCCAAAAGGGGTTCTTCTCTTTTCTCTTACTCTCTCTGGCTCTTATCCTGCCTTTCCCTCCCCTATGCATTTTTCTCCTCCCCAGAAAGGTTATGACAGCACCCAAAAGTGTTAGCTTACCTATTGATTATGACAGCACCCAAAAATGTTAACTTACCTGTTGATTCAAAATTGTTAAAATAAATCTTATCAATATATATTTTCATACACCGATTATTTAGTGTCGTTTCGCTTTAATCCACGCCAAAGGAATTTTTGATAAAACCTGGGTTACCTCCCCCCTCCTCTTTTCCTGGGGCGGGTCGTAACAGTGTCCTAGTACCCCTGGGCTCTGCCTGCAGACACTGGTGGGGAGATAAAGACAAAAAGCCGTCAGAATGGCTTTTGCACTGGATGTTGTTTCCCAGAAGACAGGGCACAGAAAGAGTCAGGACCGTACGGAGAAGAATTTGACGAGACTGTCAAGGTGTGCAGTTGTGGAAGTGCCCACTAGAATTTGCTGGAGAGTTGCGTGCGGGAAAGAGAGGTGGATTTTTGGAGTCACTGAAGAATGGGAAGCTGGGCGACTGAGCTAAGCAAGGGAGAAAGGAAAGTAGAAAAGGGGAAGGACGGACTGCAGGAGGTGTCTGAAGGACCGAGAGTAAAGCAAGGAAACGGGAACGGCTCGACAAAGAAAAGACCGGTGAGTGTTCCGAGGGAATAGTTTATGGAGCAGAGGGAGGGACGGACGGGAGGCTAGTTGGGAGACGGAGCTCTGTGAAGAACCTGCCAGGCAGGACGGCAGCCTCCCTCCCTGGAGGGACCTGCACGGCAACTCCAGCCGCGGCCCCCCGGTCGCCGGGTGCCAACCTTGTGCACCGAGCAGAACCGCGGCCAGCGCCGCCAGTCCCGCTCTCCGCCGGCGCCGAATGCGCCCATCCGCCGTACGGCTTCTCGCTGCCTCCGATAGCCCCGTCTCTGCTCCGGCCGGGCCGCCTCCTCCCCACCTCCTCCCCGCCTCCTCTCCCTCCTCTGTCTTCGTCTCCGTCCACGGTCCTCCTCATCCAACTAAGCCCGGGTACTGTACCGGGGCGCCGACGCCTCTCGGGCTCTCGTCGGGTGCGGGCTGGATCCGGAGGGCCGGCGAGAGCGGCGGCAGCGGGGCGGCGGTCGGAGCTCTGCGCCGCGGAGGCGGCGGGGCCGGGCTCGGTGGGAGGGCTGAGGATTGGTCTCGAGGAGTTCAAGATTGACAGACCATGAGCTTTTTTCGTGGCCATCATCTCTTCCTTCTCATCTCTCTTTTGCTGGCCCGGGGGGGACTCCTGAATTGTCCTCCACGGCAGGCGCTTTTGAGAATGCTCGAGGGGCAAGAGACGCAGAACAGCCCTCCCGGCTCAGCTCCCCGGGTCAGCCTCTCCTGGCCTGTTCCGGGGATCATCCCTACTGGTAACAGGAGCACTTCTGCTGGTGACAAAGACCACCTGGTCTTTTGTCAGGGGATGTGGCACGAGTGCTATGGCGAGGCATTGCATGGGAGAAGCACCTTCCCCAGAGAAAGCGCGGACGTGGCATGGCATCTCCCACCTTCTTTGGACTTTCTGGCGATGTAGCCTCTGTGAGGGGATCTCTTCTGTGACCCTCCTCCTGCTCCTCTTACTCAGAGGACCAGGGAACAGCCTGTCACATCTGAACTGTATGTGCTGGAACCAGCATATCTGCAGCAGGTTGACGGGCACTCTGAGGCACAGTCAAAAGGTTCATTCCCTTTCCCATTGCTCTCAACTCAGTGAAAGGACCCGAAGGACCACCAGGGAAGGGCGTGGTCCATTCCCATGTGCACTGGCTTCTCATCCAGCCCACAGAAGTTCTTTAGCCTTCCCTGGAGAGACACGGATGGACTAGGGCGGGTGACTCTCTTTGCATTGAAGAGACAAGTCTTGAGCACACACCTGGTGGTGGTGTGGGGAGATGACCCTGAGCAAGTACAATTGCCATCAGCCTCATGGGGGAGCCTTGAAGTTCTGTGGGACAAAGAGTGTCTGGTGTCACTTTGAATTTACGGTACTAAACCCTGGCAAAGCCCCTGGATGCAGCTCTGGGATGTGCTTCTGTGGACAGAGCTCCCTGTGCCCATCCCTCAGACCGTGGGGCTTCTCAGATAGTGGCAGAGCAAGTGGCACCTCACAAGGGTTGAGATGTATCCAGGCTCCGGGCGTGGCAGCAGGAGCCCCAGGAGATACTGCCCCTGCTGCCATGAACTGTCTGTCTGGGTGTGTGCAAGGGAAGGACTCGTGTGTCTGAAAACCCTTGTGTGAGCGAGCAGTGAGCCCCCGCCAGGGCACCACTGACTCTTGGCCAGCTGGCCATCCACCACGATCCCAGAGGCCATTTTCCAGCACTGCTATGCGGCATGTCATTCCCAGTCTGTCCGTACAACCGAGGTTGCCCCATCCCAGGGACAGAATCTGGCACTTCCCCTTGTTGAACTTCCTCTGGTGGATGATTGCGCAAACCTCTAATTTGAGGTCTCTCTGCACTGCCTCCCTCTTCCATGAGGCCCTAGAGTGTCACAACGGCCCTTTGATTCCAGGGGAATCTGCAGTGTTCAGTGTTCCAGGTGTTACGTGAAGCCCCCTCTTGTCACAATGGCACTAAAATGAGAGAGGATCTCTTTTCTAAACGACTTAGTACATCAGAAGCTTTATCTTAGATAAAAATGATATCCTAATTCTTTTAAGACTTCAGTTATTTTTAGGAGAGAGAATGTAGATAACACATGGAAACGAATAGAGAGTATATCGTATGCCCATCTTCAAGAAATTAGCTTACGTGCCTCTGAAATGTTCTTCAATAAGAGATTGTTCTGTTAAGAAGAAAGTCAATTAAATATGGTTTAAGCAAATGGGAAGTTCTAAGACATATGTCTTAGTTGGTCCTAGAACATTTAATTTAGGAGTTCGAGGTCGGATAGATCAAGCAGAAACGCTACGAGGCCTGATTAGCGAGAAGGACCACTCTCCGAACATGACTGCCCCCCCCCGAAGAAATGGACGCTAGATGGCAGTCTTGCTCCACGAATAAAACCCAAGATGCTATATGACCTCAAAATCATAACCTAATTCTCCACTGCTGGTGAAGGGGGAAGGGGTCTCTCAAGCGTCACTGTACTTATATTCCGAAATTTATACTAGATGTTTGATCCATGCATGGCAGGGTACCCCATGTATTCCCAGCTGACATATTAAAGAAATGTTCGATACAATGGTTTCTGGTCATTGGATTGAATTCTTTTTTTCCCCCCTTTGATTCCATGAAATTCCAAAGATATCTTTTAGGGTTTGTTTAATACTGTGAAGTCCCGCCTCTGAGCGCCCCTCAACCTGCTGCAGATGTGCTGCTTCCACCACAGGCAGTTCAGATGTGACAGGCTGTTCCCTGGTCCTCTGAGCAAGAGGAGCAGGAGGAGGGGGGACACAGAAGAGATCTCCTCACGGAGGTTGCATCTCCAGGAAGTTCAAAGCAGGTGGGAGATGCCATGCCACATCCGAGCTTTCTCTGGGGATGCTGCTTCTCCCATGCACTGCCTCGCCGTAGCACTCGTACCACAGCCCCTGACAAAAGACCAGGTGGTCTTTGTCGCTAGCAGAATTGCTCCTGCTGCCAGCAGGGATGCTCCCCGAGACAGACCAGGAGTGGCTGACCCGGGGAGCTGAGCCGCGAGGGATGTTCTGCGTCTCTTGCCCCTCGAGCATTCTCAAAAGTGCCTGCCGTGGAGGACAATTCAGGAGCCCCCCCGGGCCAGCAAAAGAGAGATGAGAAGGAAGAGATGATGGCCACGAAAAAAGCTCATGGTCTGTCAATCTTGAACTCCTCGCGACCAATCCTCAGCCCTCCCACCGAGCCCGGCCCCGCCGCCTCCGCGGCGCAGAGCTCCGACCGCCGCCCCGCTGCCGCCGCTCTCGCCGGCCCTCCGGATCCAGCCCGCACCCGACGAGAGCCCGAGAGGCGTCGGCGCAAGCACAGCATTCGGGCTGAGTTGGATGAGGAGGGCAGTGGACGGAGACGAAGACAGAGGAGAGAAAGGAGGCGGAGAGGAGGCCTTCCCCTTTCGTGCTTTCCTTTCTCTCTTGCTTTGCTTAGTCGCGCAGCTTCCCATTCTACAGTGACTCCAAAAATCCACCTCTCTTTCCCGCACTCATCTCTCGAGTAACTCTAATGGACACTTCCACAACCGCACACCTTGACAGTCTCGTCAAATTTTTCTCCGAATCATCCTTACTGTTTCTGTGCCCTTTCTTCTGGGAAACAACATCCAGTGCAAAGAGTAGTTCTAACGGCTTTTCTTCTTTATCTCCCAGCTAGTGTCTGCAGGCAGAGCCCAGGTGCAACAAGACCCATTGGTAGACCAGGGAGGGCTTTATGAGGGCACTGTGATGATGAGGCCTGCACCATTATGACATTTCTGGGCTTTATGAGGTCAGTGTGATGATGAGACCTGCACAATTATGACATGTCTGGGCTTTATGAGGTCAGAGCCATGAGGAGGCCTGCAGCATTATAACGTGTCTGGGCGATATGAGGTCAGTGTGATGATGAGGCCTGCACCATTATGAGGTGTCTGGGCTTTATGAGGTCAGTGCCATGAGGAGGCCTGCACCATTATAACGTGGCTGGGCGTTATGAGGTCAGTGTGATGATGAGGCCTGCATCATTATGACATGTCTGGGCTTTATGAGGTGACTGTGATGATGAGGACTGCAGCATTATGACATGTCTGGGCTTTATGAGGTCAGTGCCATGAGGAGGCCTGCACCATTATGACATGTCTGGGCTTTATGAGGTCAGTGTGAAGATGAGGCCTGCACAATTATGACATGTCTGGGCTTTATGAGGTCCGTGCCATGAGGAGGCCTGGGCCATTATGACGTGTCTGGGTTTATAAGGTCAGTGCCAAGATGAGGCCTAAACCATTATGAAATTCCTGGGCTTTATGAGGTCAGTGTGATGATGAGGCCTGCACCATTATGACATGTCTGGGCTTTATGAGGTCTATGCCATGAGGAGGCCTGCACCATTATGACATATCTGGGCTTTATGAGGTCACTGGGATGACGAGTCCTGAACCATTATGGCATGTCTGGGCTTTATGAGGTCAGTGTGATGATGAGACGTGCACCATTATGACATGTCTGGGATTTATGAGGTCAGTGTGATGATGAGACCTGCACTATTATGACATGTCTGGGCTTTATGAGGTCAGTGCCAAGAGGAGGACTGAACCATTATGACATGTCTGGGCTTTAAGAGGTCAGTGTAATGATGAGGCCTGCACTATTATGACATGTCTGGGCTTTATGAGGTCAGTGCCACGATGAGGCCTGAACCATTATGACATGTCTGGGCTTTATGAGGTCAGTGGCACGATGAAACCTGAACCATTATGACATGTCTGGGCTTTATGAGGTCACTTTGATGATGAGACCTGCACCATTATGACATGTCTGGGCTTTATGAGGTCAGTGCTATGATGAGGCCTGCTCCATTATGACATGTCTGGGTTTTTTGAGGTCAGTGTGACTATGAGGCCTGCACCATTATGAAATGCCTGGGCTTTATGAGGTCAGTGCTATGATGAGGCCTGCACCATTATGACATGTCTGGGTTTTTTGAGGTCAGTGTGACTATGAGGCCTGCACCATTATGAAATGCCTGGGCTTTATGAGGTCGGTGTGATGATGAGGCCTGCACAATTATGAGGTGTCTGGGCTTTACGAGGTAAGTGTGATGATGAGG
Organism: Pseudopipra pipra; assembly: GCF_036250125.1. Lineage (NCBI taxonomy): Eukaryota > Metazoa > Chordata > Aves > Passeriformes > Pipridae > Pseudopipra > Pseudopipra pipra. The sequence continues at coordinate 26,399,336 of NC_087558.1, forward strand.
CCTGCACCATTATGAGGTATCTGGGCTTTATGAGGTCAGTGTGATGATGAGACCTGCACCATTATGTCATGTCTGGGGTTTATGACATCAGTGCGATAATGAGGCCTGCACCAATATGAGGTGTCTGGGCTTTATGAGGTCAGTGTGATTATGAGGCCTGCACCTTTATTAGGTGTCTGTGCTTTATGAGGTCTGTGTTATTATGAGGTCTACGCTATTATGAGGTGTCTGGGCTGCCTGCGGTCACTGTGATGATGAGGCTTCCACCATTATGACATGTCTCGGCTTTATGAGGTCAGTGCCATGATGAGGCCTGCACCATTATGACATGTCTGGGTTTTTTGAGGTCAGTGTGACTATGAGACCTGCACCATTATGAAATGCCTGGGCTTTATGAGGTCGGTGTGATGATGAGGCCTGCACCATTATGACATGTCTGGGCTTTATGAGGTCAGTGCCATGAGGAGGCCTGCACCATTGTGAAATGCCTGGGCTTTATGAGGTGAGTGTGATGATGAGGCCTGCACCATTATGAGGGGTCTGGGCTTTATGAGGTCAGTGCTATGAGGATGCCTGAACCATTATGACATGTCTGGGCTTTATGAGGTCACTGTGATGATGAGACCTGCACCATTATGTCATGTCTGGGGTTTATGACATCAGTGCGATAATGAGGCCTGCACCAATATGAGGTGTCTGGGCTTTATGAGGTCAGTGTGATTATGAGGCCTGCACCTTTATTAGGTGTCTGTGCTTTATGAGGTCTGTGTTATTATGAGGTCTACGCTATTATGAGGTGTCTGGGCTGCCTGAGGTCACTGTGATGATGAGGCTTCCACCATTATGACATGTCTCGGCTTTATGAGGTCAGTGCCATAATGAGGCCTGCATCATTCTGACATATCTGAGTTTTATGAGGTCCGTGTGATGATGAGTACTTCACCATTATGACATGTCTGGGCTTTAGGAGGTCAGTGCCACGATGAGGCCTGCATCATTCTGACATGTCTGAGTTTTATGAGGTCAGTGCCATGATTAGGCCTGCACCATTATGACATGTCTGGGCTTTATGTGGTAAGTGTGAGGATGAGGTCTGCACCATTATGACACGTCTGGTCTTTATGAGGTCAGTGCTATGAGGAGGCCTGAACCATTATGACATATCTGGGCTTTATGAGGTCACTGTGATGATGAGACCTGCACCATTATGACATGTCTGGGCTTTATGACATCAGAGTGATGATGAGGCCTGCACCAATATGAGGTGTCAGGGTTTTATGAGGTCAGTGTGATGATGAGGCCTGCACCAATATGAGGTGTCAGGGTTTTATGAGGTCAGTGTGATTATGAGGCCTGCACCAATATGAGGTGTCAGGGTTTTATGAGGTCAGTGTGATTATGAGGCCTGCACCATTATTAGGTGTCTGGTCTTTATGAGGTCAGTGTTATTATGAGGCCTACGCTATTATGAGGTGTCTGGGCTGCCGGAGGTCGCTGTGATGATGAGACCTGCACCATTATGAGGGGTCTGGGCTTTATGCGGTCAGTGCTAGGAGGAGGCCTAAACCATTACGACATGTCTGGGCTTTATGAGGTGACTGTGATGATGAGGAGGTCGGCACCATTATGACATGTCTGGGCTTTATGAGGTCTGTGTGATGATGATACCTGCACCGTTATGACATGTCTGGGCTATATGAGGTCAGTGTGATGATGAGACCTGCACCATAATGACATGTCTGGGCTTTATGAGGTCAGTGCCATGAGGAGGCCTGCACTATTATGACATATCTGGGCTTTAAGAGGTCACTGTGATGATGAGGCCTGCACCATTATGACATGTCTGGGATCTATGAGGTCAGTGCCATGATGAGGCTTGCACCATTATGACATGTCTGGGCATTATGAGGTCAGTGTGATGATGAGGCCTGAACCATTATGACATGTCTGGGCTTAATGAGGTCGGTGTGATGATGAGATCTGCACCATTATGACATGTCTGGGCTTTGTGAGGTCAGTACCTTGATGAGACCTGCACCATTATGACATGTCTGGGCTTTATGAAGTCAGTGTGATGATAAGGCCTGCACCATTATGACATGTCTGGTCTTTATGAGGTCAGTGCCATGAGGAGGCCTGCACCATTATGACATGTCTGGACTTTATGAGATCAGTGTGATGATGAGGTCTGCACCATTATGACATGTCTGGGCTTTATGAGGTCAGTGCCACGATGAGGCCAGAACCATTATGACATGTCTGGGCTTTTTGAGGTCACTTTGATTATGAGACCTGCACCATTATGACATGTCTCGGCTTTATGAGGTCAGTGCTATGATGAGGCCTGTACCATTATGACGTGTCTGGGCTTTTGAGGTCAGTGTGATGATCAGACCTGTACAAATATGAGGTGTCTGGGCTTTATAAGGTCAGTGTGATGATGAGGCCTGCACCATTATGACATGTCTGGGTTTTTTGAGGTCAGTGTGATTATGAGGCCTGCACCATTATGAGGTGTCCGGGCTTTATGAGGTGAGTGTGATGATTAGACCTGCACCATTATGACATGTCTGGGCTTTATGAGGTCAGTGCCATGAGGAGGTCTGCACCATTATGAGGTGTCTGGGCTTTATGAGGTGAGTGTGATGATGAGGCCTGCACCATTATGACGTGGCTCGGCGTTGCGAGGTCAGTGTGATGATGAGGCCTGCACGATTATGGCATGTCTGGGCTTTATGAGGTCAGTGTGATGATGAGGTCTACACCATTATGACGTGTCTGGGCGTTATGAGGTGACTGGTATGATGAGGACTGCACCATTATGACATGTCTGGGCTTTATGAGGTCAGTGCCAAGAGGAGGCCTGCACTATTATGTCATGTCTGGGCTGTATGAGGTCTGTGCCAAGAGGAGGACTGCACCGTTATGACATGTCTGGGCTTTCTGAGGTCAGTGTGATGATGAGGTCTGCACCATTATGACATGTCTGGGCTTTATGAGGTCAGTGCCACCATGAGGCCTGAACCATTATGACATGTCTGGGCTTTATGAGGATACTTTTATGATGAGACCTGCACCATTATGACATGTCTCGGCTTTATGAGGTCAGTGCTATGATGAGGCCTGTACCATTATGACGTGTCTGGGCTTTTTGAGGTCAGTGTGATGATGAGACCTGCAGAAATATGAGGTGTCTGGGCTTTATGAGGTGAGTGTGATGATGAGGCCTGCAGAATTATGACATGTCTGGGTTTTTGGAGGTCAGTGTGATAATGAGGCCTGCACCATTAAGAAATGCCTGGGTTTTTTGAGGTCGGTGGGATGATGAGGCCTGCACCATAATGACATGTCTGGGCTTTATGAGGTCAGTCCTATGAGGAGGCCTGAACCATTATGACATGTCTGGGCTTTATGAGGTCACTGTGATGATGAGACCTGCACCATTATGACATATCTGGGCTTTATGAGGTCACTGTGATAATGAGGTCTGCACCATTATGACATATCTGGGCTTTATGACGTCAGTGCCATGATGAAGCCTGCACTATTATGACATTTCTGGGCTTTATGAGGTAAGTGCAAGAGGAGGCCTGAACCATTATGACATATCTGGGCTTTATGAGGTGACTGTGATGATGAGGACTGCACCATTATGACATGTCTCGGCTTTATGAGGTCAGTGCCATGAGGAGGCCTGCACCATTATGACATGTCTGGACTTTATGAGGTCAGTGCCATGACGAAGCCTGCACCATTATGACGTGTCTGGGCATTATTATGTCAGTGCCAAGAGGAGGCCTGCACCATTATGACATGTCTGGGCTTTATGAGGTCAGTGCCTTGATGAGACCTGCACCATTATGACATATCTGGGCTTTATGAGGTCGCTGTGATAATGAGGCCTGCACCATTATGACATATCTGGGCTTTATGAGGTCAGTGCCATGATGAAGCCTGCACTATTATGACATTTCTGGGCTTTATGAGGTCACTGCAAGAGGAGGCCTGAACCATTATGACATATCTGGGCTTTATGAGGTGACTGTGATGATGAGGACTGCACCATTATGACATGTCCCGGCTTTATGAGGTCAGTGTGATGATGATACCTGCACCATTATGACATGTCTGGGCTTTATGAGGTCAGTGCCATGATGAGGCCTGCACCATTATGACATATCTGGGCTTTATGAGGTCAGTGCTATGAGGAGACCTGTACCATTATGACATGTCTGGGCTTTATGAGGTCACTGTGACGATGAGACCTGCACCATTATGACATGTCTGGGCTTTATGACATCAGTGTGATGATGAGGCCTGCACCAATATGAGGTGTCTGGGCTTTATGAGGTCACTTTGATTATGAGGCCTGCACCATTATTAGGTGTCTGGGCTTTATGAGGTCAGTGTTTTTGTGAGGCCTACGCTATTATGAGGTGTCTGGGCTGCCTGAGGCCACTGTGATGATGAGGCTTGCACCATTACGACATGTCTTGGCTTTATGAGGTCAGTGCCATGATGGGGCCTGCATCATTCTGACATGTCTGAGTTTTATGAGGTCCGTGTGATGATGAGGCCTGCACCATTATAACATGTCTGGACTTTATGAGGTCAGTGCCATGGTGAACCCTGCACCATTATGACGTGTCTGGGCTTTATGATGTCAGTGCCAAGAGGAGGCCTGCACCATTATGACATGTCTGGGCTTTATGAGGTCAGTGCCTTGATGAGACCTGCACCATTATGACATATCTGGGCTTTATGAGGTCACTGTTATAATGAGGTCTGCACCATTATGACATATCTGGGCTTTATGAGGTCAGTGCCATGATGAAGCCTGCACTATTATGACATTTCTGGGCTTTATGAGGTCAGTGCAAGAGGAGGCCTGCACCATTATGTCAAGTCTGGGCTTTATGAGGTCACTGTGGTGATGAGGCCTGCAGCATTATGACATGTCTGGACTTTATGAGGTCAGTGTGATGACGAGGCCTGCACCATTATGACATATCTGGGCTTTATGAGGTCAGTGCCATGATGAAGCCTGCACTATTATGACATGTCTGGGCTTTATGAGGACAGTGCAAGAGGAGGGCTGAACCATTATGACATGTCTGGGCTTTATGAGGTGGCTGTGATGTTGAGGACTGCACCATTATGACATGTCTGGGCTTAATGAGGTCAGTGCCATGAGGAGGCCTGCACCATTATGAGGTGTCTGGGCTTTATGAGGTCAGTGTGATGATGAGACCTGCACCATTATGACGTCGCTGGGCTTTGGGAGGTCAGTGCCATGATGAGGCCTGCACCATTATGACATGTCTGGGATATATGAGGTCACAGTGATGATGAGAACCGCACCATTATGACATGTATGGGCTTTATGAGGTCAGAGCCATGATGAGGCCTGCACCATTATGACATATCTGGGCTTTATGAGGTCAGTGCCATGAGGAGGCCTGCACCATTATGACATGTCTAGGCATTCTGAGGTCAGTGCCATGAGGAGGCCTGCACCATTATGACATGTCTGGTCTTTATGAGGTCAGTGTGATGATGAGACCTGCACCATTATGACATGTCTGGGCTTTATGAGGTCACTGTGGTGATGAGGCCTGCAGCATTATGACATGTCTGGACTTTATGATGTCAGTGTGATTATGAGGCCTGCACCATTATGACATGTCTGGGATTTATGAGGTCAGGGCCAAGAGGAGACCAAAACCATTATGACATGTCTGGGCTTTTTGAGGTGACTGTGATGATGAGGACTGCACCATTAGGACATGTCTGGGCTTTATGAGGTCAGTGGCATGAGGAGGCCTGCACCATTATGACATGTCTGGGCTTTATGAGGTCAGTGTGATGATGAGGCCTGCAGAATTATGACATGTCTGGGCTTTATGAGGTCAGTGCCATGAGGAGGCCTGGGCCATTATGACACGTCTGGGCTTTATGAGGTCAGTGTGATGATGAGGCCTGCACCATTATGAAATGCCTGGGCTTTATGAGGTCAGTGTGATGATGAGGCCTGCACCATTATGACACGTCTGGGCTTTATGAGGTCAGTGCTATGAGGAGGCCTGCACCAATACGAGGTGTCTGGGCTTTATGTGGTCAGTGTTATTATGAGGCCTACGCTATTATGAGGTGTCTGGGCTGCCTCAGGTCACTGTGATGATGAGGTTTGCACCATTATGACATGTCTCGGCTTTATGTAGTCAGTGCCATGATGAGGCCTGCATCATTCTGACATGTCTGAGTTTTATAAGGTCAGTGCCATGATTAGGCCTGCACCATTATGACATGTCTGGGCTTTATGAGGTCAGTGTGATGATGAGGCCTGCACCATTACGTCATGTCTGGGCTTTATGAGGTCACTGTGATGATGAGGCCTGCACCATTATGACATGTCTGGGCTTTATGAGGTCAGTGTGGTGATGAGGCCTGGACCATTATGACATGTCTGGGCTTTATGAGGTCAGTGCTATGAGGAGGCCTGCACCATTATGACATATCTGGGATTTATGAGGTCAGTGCCGTGATGAGGCTTTCACCATTATGACATGTCTGGGCTTAATGACGTCACTGTGATGATGAGACCTGCACTATTATGACATGTCTGGGATTTATGAGGTCAGTGCCATGATGACGCCTGCACCATTATGACATGTCTGGGCTTTTTGTGGTCAGTGTGATGATGAGACCTGCACAAATATGAGGTATCTGGACTTTATGAGGTGAGTGTGATTATGATGCCTGCACCATTATGACATGTCTGGGTTTTTTGAGGTCAGTATGATGATGAGGCCTGCACCATTATGAGGTGTCTGGGCTTTATGAGGGGAGTGTCATGATGAGACCTGCACCATTATGACATGTCTGGGCTTTATGAGGTCCGTGCCATTAGGAGGCCTGCACCATTATGAGGTGTCTGGGCTTTATGAGGTGAGTGTGATGATGAGGCCTGCACCATTATGACGTGGCTGGGCGTTATGAGGTCAGTGTGATGATGAGGCCTGCATCATTATGACATGTCTGGGCTTTATGAGGTGACTGTAATGATGAGGACTGCAACATGTTGACATGTCTGGGCTTTATGAGGTGACTGTAATGATGAGGACTGCAACATGTTGACATGTCTGGGCTTTATGAGGTCAGTGCCATGAGGAGGCCTGCACCATTATGACATGTCCGGGCTTTATGAGGTCAGTGTGATGATGAGGCCTGCACCATCATGTCATGTCTGGGCTTTATGAGGACTATGCCATGAGCAGGCCAGGGCCATTATGGCATGTCTGGGCTTTTTGAGGTCAGTGCCATGATGAGGCCTGCACCATTATGACATGTCTGGGCTTTATGAGGTCAGTGTGATGATGAGGCCTGCACCATTATGTCATGTCTGGGCTTTATGAGGTCAGTGCCATGAGGTGGCCTGTACCATTATGACATGTCTGGGCTTTATGAGGTCAGTGCCATGAGGATGCCTGCACCATTATGACATGTCTGGGCTTTATGACATCAGTGCGATGATGAGGCCTGCACCAATATGAGGTGTCTGGGCTTTATGAGGTCACTGTTATTATGAGGTCTGCACCATTGTATCGGGACGAAGCTGGGATGTTATTTTTTGGTCTGTGTTTGGCCTTAGCCACCTGCAGTTAGTTTATATTTTCTCCTGCCAAGTCTTCTGATAAGCCAGTGAACTTGGAGGGAGGGCTTCTGTGTAAACTGTTTTAATTGGTCTGTTGTGATTGGTCAATTGCTCGTCAGGGGCAGTTGGAGGACAAAGTGATGAGGAGGGTGCTGAAGGCCATCCCCCAGACTCAATTGGGAAGACCCCCCCAAAATCACTGCGCCTGCGTCAGGGGATTTCCAAGGTGCTCACGCACGCGCAGGAGGGGTGCACTTACATAACAGAAGGGGTGGGATTCAGAGCCCTGACGGGGCGGTGCTGGCCACACCTCTCCGGGGCAGGTGCTCTCAAAAAACTTTATAAAAAAGCAGAGACGCTTCTTGGGGGGCTGGCTCTTCACGATGGATCAAGTTGCTTTCAGCGGGGACGCCTGCTTGAAGTGGGAGCCTGCCACTCCCCATGAACCCGCAGCTGCTGCAGAGGGATTTCATTATTGGCTAGGATGGGTAAGACTTGTCTATAGGTGATACCTTGGTGAGTATGGGGTGGAAGCCTTCTTCCTAGGGTCTTTTGGTGCACTTTTTCCTCCGCCCCAATGCTTCTCCCTCAGGCGTCTGTTTTGTTTTCTCCCTTTTCCCTGGTTGGCCACCTTTTCCTAATAAATTGCTATTATTTTTGCCAACTAGCAACGGTGTTTGGTTTATTCACGTACCAGTATCTCTCGAACCTGTGTTTTCCCTTTGGCTTAGTCCCTTCCCTGTTACATATTTGGCGACGAGGATGGGATACTGGTCGTGAAAACTCACCGTTGGTTGGGGGCGGGGGTCCTGTAGGGACCCCAGATCTGGGAACGCGCTGCGGAGAACGCTGTCCCGAATGCGAGGGTGGGGCTCTGACAGCGGCCCCGGGAAACGCGCCGCTGGTTATTAGCGGGGTCCCGGGGTGGTGGGTTTTTTGTTTTTTTGTTTTGGTAGTTTGTCTGGCCGCGGGCGGCAGAGAACGCGCCGCCCCTGAAGTGGGCGAGGCTCTGTCGGGCTACGCCGGGGAAACGCTGTTCTGGGTGAGCAGGGCCCCGGGGAGGCGTAGCAAAGTCGCGGGGGACGCGCCGCCCCTGAAGTGGGCTGAGCCGGGGAAGGGCTGTTGTGGAAAACAGGGCCCCGGGGGTTTTTTGTTGTGTACTTTGTGTCGCTGCGGAGAACGCTGCCCCGAGAGCGAGGGTGGGGCTCTGACAGCGGCCCCCGGAAACGCACCGCTGGTTATTAGCGGGGTCCCGGGGCGGTGGGTTTTTTTTTTGTTTTGGTAGTTCTGGCCGCGGGCGGCAGAGAACGCGCCGCCCCTGAAGTGGGCGGGGCAATGTCGGGCTACACCGGGGAAACGCTGTTTTGGGTGAGCAGGGCCCCGGAGAGGCGTAGCAAAGCCGCGGGGGATGCGCCGCCCCTGAAGTGGGCTGAGCCGGGGAAGGGCTGTTGTGGTAAACAGGACCCCGTTGGAATAGGTTATTAGCCGAGTTCAGTCCCTGTCGCGCTCGGTTCCCCTCCACCCCCCCCCCCGAGCCGCTCGGCTTTCCCCCCCCCCCCCCCCTGAGGCACCCGCGGCCCCGCGCCGCGTTCCCCTCCACCCTTCCCCCCGAGCCGCTCGGCTTTCCCCCCCCCCCCCCCAGGCGCCCGCGGCCCCGCGCAGCGTTCGGCTCCGCCTCCCCCCCCCGAGGCGCCCGCGGCTCCGCGCCACGTTCGGCTCCGCCCCCCCCCCCCCCGCCGCGCTCGGCTTCGCCTCCTCCCCTCCGAGCTGCTCGCGGCCCCGCGCTGTGCTTGGGCCACCCCCCCCCCCCCCCTCCCTGCTGAGCTGAGACTTTGCGGAGCCCAGTTCCTGGCCGAACCCTGGCCTCTGCCGCGTTCGGCCCCCCTCCCTTGCCGAGCTGGGACTCTGCGGAGCTCAGTTCCTGGCCGGGCCCTGGCCTTTGCCGCGCCCGGCCCCGCCCCTGCTGAGTCCAGTATGAATCGAATAGCAAAGCTGTTAACCTCCCAGAAACGGGATGTGGGAGGGGGTGCTCCTTCCATGAAGCGGGCTGGGTGGACCCAGGAGTCCTGGAGTGTCTTTGAGGCCACCTAGAAACCTGTACTGGGGCTGTTCTTGTACTGTGGAGTTACAATAGCCCGACAAAAGTAGTGAAATTGTGGGGGCAGTGAGACAATAACTGCTAGCCTGCCAGTCGTTATGAGTTTAGGTTCCTGAAAGTCTAAAAATCGTGTTAATCTTGGGTTCACGCGGTGGCTATTTAGTTCACGCGGTGGGCACATGTGAACTGGGATCACAAACTGATACTACAGGTTGGTATGAAAGTATCAGTATGAGAAGTATGGGGGGTGGGGGTTTTTTTTTTTTGTGTGTGTGTTCTCTCCCACAGGACCCCACTGGCTTCCGACATGTGTGACAAAGCTTATCATGAGCAGCAAGAATTCTGAATGGAGTTAAGTGGAGGCTGAGCAGCATAAGACCAGCCTGGACATCGCCTAGAAGAGGGCATATCCTTAATATGGTTCATTTGTGTTCACTAACTACTACTAACGGGTGTGATGGTTCAGTCATCGTGTGTCTGTCGCTCAAGCTGTCTTGTCCATACCCAACGTTGTGATCTGTGTAATGAACAATGATGAAATTAGAATCTCAGGTAGAGTTTTCAACTGATACTGTTCCTTAACTGTGTGGGCTGTGCAGGAGATCCCCAGTTTTGGAGCGAGTAGAGGCCATAAACCAGCAAATATTAATGTAGGCTGCAGGGTTTGCAGAGCCTAGAGCAAGGTGCACCGCTTTGCATCCAGGTACTCAGGAACCATTCATACAATCCGTGGAAAGGCTGCCAGTTGCTGTAGGGAAGCAGGTTTTGAGATACTTGGTTACAGAAGCTGCTAATTACGTAACTAGCTAGGGGTTATGTTAATACAAGCTGTCAAAGGTATTATCCTTGGTGCAGTAATGCAGGCTTGTGCCGGGATGGGGTCCTCAGACCATCAAATAATTGCATTTGTATCTGCTATGACAGTAGTGGGGGTTGTTTGAGCTTTTCTTTGTTTTCCAGGATTTAAATCGGGAGTTGTCTATGTTGATACCTTGCTGGTTCAGCTGTCATGGGGGGGTATTGCTGACCTCAAGGCCCTCTTGTGTGCCTTTCCAATGACATCTGTAGCATTGTGGATAGGGTGTCTTCAAGCCTCCTCGGTGGAGGCCAAAGCAGACTAGTTATGTTGATCAGTATACTGTGTACGCAGAAAGATAGACTGCTTGTTTCCTACCAGACTTATCGCTTGCTTAATTTGTAAGCGGTGTTGTTCTGTCCATTTCCAAGTTTTTTTCCAGCAGCATTTGTACTCCCAGGAACTCCTTTTAACAGAGGATTGTTCACCCCTTTGGAGTTTTGGGAAAAACACGGTGCTTGGCCAGGGGCCTCCTTTAAGCTGATGATCTTGTGGTCCCTGTGGGAGCTGGGGGCAGAACGCAGTTTGCAGGTGGGGACCTTGTCCTTCTCGCAGTAGCATTCCAGCAATTTGCCGTGCTGGGGCATTTTCCTCTCAGCCAACACTTGGGCGCCGCAGAGCCCACCAGGACGTAGTTTGTCTATTCCCTGGGTGTTCTTTGTGCTGTGCTCGCTCAGGTGAGCTTGGCACGGGGGGTGGGGGGGGCCTTGCATGTCAGGCAAGTCTTCATGGCTGGATAGGGGCCCTGAAGGCAGAAATCACACAGGATCACCTCCGCTTGTTGTCCCAAATTCTCCTCCTTCTGTTTGCATTGCACTTTCTGCTTTTCCTCCCCTTGATGAACACAAGCGTCCAAAAGGTTCCCCACTATGTTGCGAAGATGGGAGTTGGGCTACAGCTCCCCGATGGGGCCTGTGGGGAGAGGCAGAGTGGGCACTTGGAAGGGCCCTGCTGGCATTTCTGCCCCTTCTGGGTGCATTCTGTGACCGCACCCCGGAGATATGGGGTTCCTGTAAATATCCAGGTCAGATAGAGCAGGTTAGCCCATCCTTCGGCCTGGCTGCAGTACCCGCCTCGACCATAGCGACTGAGCCTCACGACAGAGCTGAGAGCAATGAGGAGGGCACTGGTAGGATGCGGAGAGCATTAGACATGTGGCGTGCAGTGACTTTCAATCCTGCCGCCCAATCTCGACTGGTGCTGAAGGGGTGTCAGGGGAGCAGACAATTGGCTAAGCTAGCTGCTATATGGCAAGCAATGGATGCGACGCTGTATAATCAAATCTGTTACATCTACACTGATCCTTGGGATGTAGCCCAAGGTTTGGTAGACTGGTGAAGTAAATGGCAGCGCGATTCCTAGAAGATAGGAACAGAAGAGGGGTGGGATAAGGAATTTTGGGAACAGATCTGGAATGCACTGAAGAATCGTGACGTTCGTGTATTCCATGTCGATGCCCACATGAACCAGGAGATTGTGCCCTGGCCTTATGGGCACACGATAAGTCTGGGCACGCAGGGCAGGATGCAATGCTTGCTTGGGCAAGGGCCCAAGACATTCTCATGCCCCAGATAGCTACCCAGCAAGTGCTTAGCGAGTGTACTGTTTGTCAATTCTTGAGGGAGCGCAAAGTGCTCTCATTACCGCTAGGGCATTTGAAACGCAGATCACGCGGTGGAGAAGTATGGCAAATTGACTTTCCTGGTCCGTTGACAGGATATCAAAGGCAGAGGTATTTGCATAGCAGCGGTCACCCATTTTAGCCTTATAGTAGCCGTCAGAAATGGTTTGCAGGTGGTTGGGTGTGGTACCAAGCCCCAGGTGAAAGGAGTCCTGTGGCTGCTGAGATTATGGCAGCCGATGATTCTCAGGCTGTTACCATTGCAATTGCAGGTCAAACAGAGGTTAAAGGAGTTCTCACTCCGCACCCGAGATGACGAGAGTGAGGGTGGGAGAGGGTGTCAACCTATAACCATTTTCCCATTCCTTCCGCATTTAGGTATCCGGGCGAGCGCGCACAGCTAGTCCAACCATCATGAACATGCCTATTCCTGCAGTAAGCAAGCTGCATGTATTGAATAATGGTACACGTTTTTGTGTTTTATCTAGCAGGTTTCTCATTGCACCGATCTAGGGGGTCACTCTGTCAAAGGATCCAAGGAGCTGAACGTCATGGACATGTTATTTCCTGTTACTTGTGATAAAAGGGGGATAGTTTTCCTAATGATGGTCGCGCGGTACTTATATTTTATGTTTGTATCTTTGCAATTGATTGTGGCGTTCCCCTTCCCCTTTGGACTGATGTAACACCCTTTTCGGGCGGGCAACCTCATGCGAAGTATATGGAACTAAGACCTGTGCCTGGTAGGCATGATGGTAATGAAAGGATTGTCGGTTATGTACCTTCCATGGGCTTCGGCCTGATCAAACCAGTAATACTGAGTGTTCTGTTTCATTTGTGCTTCGATTTCACAACCTTCCGGAACCCTACAGTTGTGGACAACTGTCTTTTATAGCATGGAGGCAAGAGGTACCTGCACTACCACTCCATGAGGTGGAGGGGTTCGATTGCAGTCAGGGGCTCGCTATGGCAGGATGGCTTGCCCCCGATGAGGCCTTGAATTTACAAAAGGAGTGAAAACTGCCCGAGGGGGCAATGATTAAACCAGGCGGTTGTCTGGTGCTAGACCACACTCCCGGTGTACGGGACCTGCAATGGCTCCCCATAGGCCCATAAAAATGGTGGCTGGCAGTCGACCGCTTCATACTATAAAAGATGTATCGAAAGTATTAAGTTGTCCTATGGTTCAAACCGAGTTCTAAGTTCTTTTATTGCAGTGTTTAAGCCCATGCAAGCGGACATACCGGCTCATCCGTTTCACCGTGATATCTGTCAACCAGAGACTGTCCAATAACTAATCACCAGAACACACGCGGACCTCCTCCCCGGGGATGGACATGATGACCGGGACAGTCTTGTCGGGACTCTCTCTATTTGAAACTCACCGGTGCCATGGTCCAAACACAGACCACGCGGTGGCATGTATCGGGACGAAGCTGGGATGTTATTTTTTGGTCTGTGTTTGGCCTTAGCCACCTGCAGATAGTTTATATTTTCTCCTGCCAAGTCTTCTGATAAACCAGTGAACTTGGCCTTGGAGGGAGAGCTTCTGTGTAAACTGTTTTAATTGGTCTGTTGTGATTGGTCAATTGCTCGTCAGGGGCAGTTGGAGGACAAAGTGATGAGGAGGGTGCTGAAGGCCATCCCCCAGACTCAATTGGGAAGACCCCCCCAAAATCACTGCGCCTGCGTCAGGGGATTTCCAAGGTGCTCACGCACGCGCAGGAGGGGTGCACTTACATAACAGAAGGGGTGGGATTCAGAGCCCTGACGGGGCGGTGCTGGCCACACCTCTCCGGGGCAGGTGCTCTCAAAAAACTTTATAAAAAAGCAGAGACGCTTCTTGGGGGGCTGGCTCTTCACGATGGATCAAGTTGCTTTCAGCGGGGACGCCTGCTTGAAGTGGGAGCCTGCCACCCCCCATGAACCCGCAGCTGCTGCAGAGGGATTTCATTATTGGCTAGGATGGGTAAGACTTGTCTATAGGTGATACCTTGGTGAGTATGGGGGGGAAGCCTTCTTCCTAGGGTCTTTTGGTGCACTTTTTCCTCCGCCCCAATGCTTCTCCCTCAGGCGCCTGTTTTGTTTTCTCCCTTTTCCCTGGTTGGCCACCTTTTCCTAATAAATAGCTATTATTTTTGCCAATTAGCAACGGCGTTTGGTTTATTCACGTACCAGTACCTCTCGAACCTGTGTTTTCCCTTTGGCTTAGTCCCTTCCCTGTTACAACCATTATTAGGTGTCTGGGCTTTATGAGGTCAGTGTTTTTATGCGGCCTAAACTACTATAAGGTGTCTGGGCTGCCTGAGGTCACTGTGATGATGAGACTTCCACCATTATGACATGTCTCGGCTTTATGAGGTCAGTGCCATGATGAGGCCTGCATCATTCTGACATGTCTGAGTTTTATGAGGTCAGTGCCATGATTAGGCCTGCACCATTATGACATGTCTGGGCTTTACGAGGCCAGTGTCAGGTTGAGGCTTGCACCATTATGACATGTCTGGGCTTTATGAGGTCAGTGCCATGATGAGACCTGCACCATTATGACATATCTGGGCTTTATGAGGTCACTGTGATAATGAGGTCTGCAACATTATGACATATCTGGGCTTTATGAGGTCAGTGCCATGATGAAGCCTGCACTATTATGACATTTCTGGGCTTTATGAGGTCAGTGCAAGAGGAGGCCTGAACCATTATGACATGGCTGGGCTTTATGAGGTGACTGTGATGATGAGGACAGCACCATTATGACATGTCTGGGCTTTATGAGGTCAGTGCCATGATCAGGCCTGCACCATTATGACATGTCCGGGCTTTATGAGGTCAGTGTGATGATGATACCTGCACCATTATGACATGTCTGGGCTTTATGAGGTCAGTGCCATGATGAGGCCTGCACCATTATGACATGTCTGGGCTTTATGAGGTCACTGTGATGATGAGACCTGCACCATTATATCATGTCTGGGCTTTATGACATCAGTGCGATGATGAGGCCTGCACCAATATGAGGTGTCTGGGCTTTATGAGGTCAGTGTTATTATGAGGCCTACGCTATTATGAGGTGTCTGGGCTGCCTGAGGCCACTGTGACGATGAGGCTTGCACCATTATGACATGTCTGGGCCTTATGAAGTCAGAGCCATGATGAGGCCTGCATCATTCTGACATGGCTGAGTTTAATGAGGTCCGTGTGATGATGAGGCCTGCACCATTATGACATGTCTGGGCTTTATGAGGTCAGTGCCATGATGAAGCCTGCACTATTATGACATGTCTGGGCTTTATGAGGTCAGTGCCATGATGAAGTCTGCACTATTATGACATGTCTGGGCTTTATGAGGTCAATGCAAGAGGAGGCCTGAACCATTATGACATGTCTGGGCTTTATGCGGTCAGTGCCATGAGGAAGCCTGCACCATTATGACATGTCTGGGCTTTATGAGGTCAGTGCCATGATGAGGCTTGCACCATTATGACATGTCTGGGCTTTATGAGGTCACTGTGATGATGAGACCTGCACCATTATGACATGTCTAGGATTTATGAGGTCAGTGCCATGATGACGCCTGCACCATTATGACGTGTCTGGGCTTTTTGAGGTCAGTGTGATGATGAGACCTGCAAAAATATGAGGTGCCTGGGCTTTATGAGGTGAGTGTGATTATGAGGCCTGCACCATTATGACATGTCTGGGCTTTATGAGGTCAGTGCCATGATGAGGCCTGCATCATTCTGACACGTCTGAGCTTTATGAGGTCTGTGTGATGATTAGGTCTGCACCATTATGACATGTCTTGCCTTTATGAGGTCAGTGTGATGATGAGGCCTGCACCATTATAACTTGCCTGGACTTTTGAGGTCAGTGTGATGATGAGGCCTGCACCATTATGACTTGTCTGGACTTTATGAGGTCAGTGTGATGATGAGGCCTGCACCATTATGACATGTCTGGGTTTTTGAGGTCCTTGTGATGATGCGTCCTGCACCATTATAACATGTCCAGGCTTTATGAGGTCAGTGTGATGATGAGGCCTGCAGAATTATGACATGTCTGGGGTTTATGAGGTCAGTGCCATGAGGAGGCCTGGGCCATTATGACATGTCTGGGTTTTTTGAGGTCAGTGTGATGATGAGGCCTGCACCATTATGAGGTGTCTGGGCTTTATGAAATCAGTGTGATGATGAGACCTGCACCATTATGACATGTCTGGACTTTGAGAGGTAAGTGCCATGATGAGGCCTGCACCATTATGACATGTCTGGGATATATCAGGTCACAGTGATGATGAGAACTGCACCATTATGACATGTCTGGGCTTTATGAGGTCAGTGCTATGAAGAGACCTGAACCATTATGAAATCCCTGGGCTTTATGAGGTGAGTGTGATGATGAGGCCTGCACCATTATGACACGTCAGGGCTTTATGAGGTCAGTCCTATGAGGAGGCCTGAACCATTATGACATGTCTGGGCTTTATGAGGTCACTGTGATAATGAGGTCTGCACCATTATGACATATCTGGGCTTTATGACGTCAGTGCCATGATGAAACCTGCACTATTATGACATTTCTGGGCTTTATGAGGTAAGTGCAAGCGGAGGCCTGAACCATTATGACATATCTGGGCTTTATGAGGTGACTGTGATGATGAGGACTGCACCATTATGCCATGTCTCGGCTTTATGAGGTCAGTGCCATGAGGAGGCCTGCATCATTCTGACATGTCTGAGTTTTATGAGGTCCGTGTGATGATGAGGCCTGCACCATTATGACATGTCTGGACTTTATGAGGTCAGTGCCATGACGAAGTCTGCACCATTATGACGTGTCTGGGCATTATGAGGTCAGTGCCAAGAGGAGGCCTGCACCATTATGACATGTCTGGGCTTTATGAGGTCAGTGCCTTGATGAGACCTGCACCATTATGACATATCTGGGCTTTATGAGGTCGCTGTGATAATGAGGCCTGCACCATTATGACATATCTGGGCTTTATGAGGTCTGTGCCATGATGAAGCCTGCACTATTATGACAATTCTGGGCTTTATGAGGTCACTGCAAGAGGAGGCCTGAACCATTATGACATATCTGGGCTTTATGAGGTGACTGTGATGATGAGGACTGCACCATTATGACATGTCCCGACTTTATGAGGTCAGTGTGATGATGATACCTGCACCATTATGACATGTCTGGGCTTTATGAGGTCAGTGTGATGATGAGGCCTGCACCATTATGACATGTCTGGGCTTTATGAGGTGACTGTGATGATGAGGACCGCACCATTATGACATGTCTGGGCTTTATGAGGTCAGTGTGAATATGATTCCTGCACAATTATGACATGTCAAGGCTTTATGAGGTCAGTGCCATGATGAGGCCTGCACCATTATGAGGTGTCTGGGCTTTATGAGGTCAGTGTGATGATGGGGCCTGCACCATTATGACATGTCTGGGCTTTATGAGGTCAGTGTGATGATGAGGCCTGAAACATAAAGATGTGCCTAAGCGTTATGAGGTGACTGTGATGATGAGGACTGCATCATTATGAGGTGTCTGGGCTTTATGAGGTCAGTGCCATGAGGAGGCCTGCACCATTATGACATGTCTGGGCTTTATGAGGTCACTGTGATGATGTGTCCTGCACCATTAAGACATGTCTGGGCTTTATGAGGTCAGTGCGATGATGAGGCCTGCACCAATACGAGGTGTCTCTGCTTTATGAGGTCAGTGTGATTTTGAGGCCTGCACCATTATGACATGTCTGGTCTTTATGAGGTCAGTGTTGTTATGAGGCCTACGCTATTTTGAGGTGTCTGGGCTGCCTGAGGTAACTGTGATGATGAGGCTTGCATCATTAAGAAATGTCTTGGTTTTATGAGGTCAGTGCCATGATGAGACCTGCACCATGATGACATGTCTGGGCTTTATGAGGTCAGTGTGATGATGATGCCTGCACCATTATGACTTGTCTGGACTTTATGAGGTCACTGTGATGATGAGGCCTGCACCATTATGACGAGTCTGGGCTTTATGAGGTCAGTGCCATGATGAGACCTGCAGAAATATCAGGTGTCTGGGCTTTCTGAGGTCAGTGCCATGAGGATGCCTGGGCCATTCTGACATGTCCGGGATTTTTGAGGTCACTGTGATGATGAGGCCTGCACCTTTATGACAAGTCTGGGCTGTATGATGTCAGTGCCATGAGGAGGCCTGGGTCATTATGACATATCTGGGCTTTATGAGGTCACCGTGATGATGAGGCCTGAACCATTTTGACATGTCTAGGCTTTATGAGGGGTGAAGTTCTCATCATCGCACCGACCTCATAAAGTCCAGACATGTCATAATGGTGCAGGTCTCATTATCACAGTGACCTCATAAAGCCGAAACACATCATAATGATGCAGGCCTCATCATGACACTGTCCTCATAAAGCCACACATGTCAAAATAGTGCAGAGCTCCTCGTGTCATTACAGTGACCTCTTAAATCCCACATATGTCATAATGGTGCAGGCCTCATCATCACAGTGATCTCATAAAGTCCAGACATGTCACAATGGTGCAGGCCTCATCATGGCACTGACCTCATAAAACCCAGACATGTAATAGTGGTGCAAGCCTCACCATTGCAGTGAGCTCATACAGCCCATACACCTCATAATAGTGCTGGTCGCATCATCACACTGGCCTCATAAAGCCCAGACATGTCATAATGGTGCAGTCCTCATCATCACAGTGACCACATAAAACCCAAACACCTCATAATGGTGCAGGCCTCATCATCACAATGACCTCATAAAGACCAGAAATGTCATAATGGTGCAGGCCTTATCATCACAGTGACGTCATAAAGACCAGAAATGTCATAATGGTGCATGCCTCATCATGGCACTGACCTCATAATGGCCAGACATGCCATAATGGTTCAGGCCTCCTCATGGCACTGACCTCATAAAGCCCACTCATGTCATAATGGTGCAGGTCTCATCATCACACTGACCTCATAATGACCAGACACATCATGTTGGTGCAGGTCTCATCATCACACTAACCTCAGAAAGCTTAGACACTTCATATTTCTGCAGGCCTCATCATCACACTGACTTCATAAAGCCCAGACATGTCATAATGGTGCAGGCCTCATCATCACAGTGACCTCAAAAAACCCAGACACGTCATAATGGTGCAGGCCTCATTATTGCACTGACCTCATAAAGCCCAGTCATGTCGTTATGGCCCAGGCCTCCTCATGGTACAAACCTCATAAAGCCCAGACATGTCATAATGGTGTAGGCCTCCTCATGGCACTGACCTTATAAAGCCCAGGCATGTCATAATTGTGCATGTCTCATCATCACAGTGACCTCATAGAGCCCAGACACCTCATAATGGTGCAGGCCTCATAATCACAGTGACTGCAGAAAGCTTAGACACTTCATATTGGTGCAGGCCTCATCATCACACTGACCTCATATAGCCCAGACATGTCATAATTGTGCAGGACTCATTTTGGCACTGACCTCGGAAAGCCCAAAGATGTCATAATAGTTCAGGCCTCATCATGGCACTTGCCTTATAAAGCCCAGACATGTCATGATGGTGCAGGCCTCATCATCAAACTGACTTCTTAAAGCCCATACATGTCATAATGGTGCAGGTCTCATCATCACAGTGACCTCATAAAGCCCAGATATGTCATAATGGTGCAGGCCTCATCATAGCACTGACTTCATAAAGACCAGACATGTCATAATGGTGCAGGTCTCATCATCACACTGACCTCATAAAGCCCAGACATGTCATAATGGTTCAGGCCTCCTCATGGCACTGACCTCATAAAGCCCAGACATGTCATAATCGTGCAGGCCTCATTATCACACTGACCACATAAAGACCAGACATGTCATAATGGTGCAGGCCTCATCATGGCACTGACCTCATAAAGCCCAGACACCTCATAATGGTGCAGGCCTCCTCATGGCACTGACCTCATAAAGACCAGGCACGTCATAATGGTGCAGGTCTCCTCATGGCACTGACCTCATAAAGCCCAGACATGTCATAATGGTGCAGGCCTCACCATCACAGTGACCTCATAAAGCCCAGACATGTCATAATGGTGCAGGGCTCATCACCAAACTGGCCTCATAAAGCCCAGACATGTCAAAATAGTACAGATCTCCTCATGTCATCACAGTGTCCTCTTAAAGCACAGATATGTCATAAAGGTGCAGGCTTCCTCATGGCACTGACCTCATAAAGCCCAGACGTGTTATAAAGGTGCAGGTCTCATCATCACACTGACCTCATAAAGCCCAGACGCCTCATAGTGGTGCCGACATCTTAATCACACTGACCTCATAAAACCCAGACATGTCATAATGGTGCAGGCCTCATCATCACAGTGACCTCATAAAGTCCAGACTTGTCATAATGGTGCAGGCCTCCTCATGGCACTGAGCTCGTAAAGTCCAGACACGACAAAATGTTTCAGGCCTCATCATCACAGTGATCTCATAAAGACCAGACATGTCATAATGGTGCAGGAGTCATCATCACACTGATCTCATAAAGCCCAGACACCTCATAATTGTGCAGGCCTCATCATGGCACTGACTTCATAAAGACCAGACATGTCATAATGGTGCAGGCCTCATCATCACACTGACCTCATAAAACCCAGACGTCATAATGGTGCAGGGTTCATCATCACAGTGACCTCATAAAGACCAGATACGTCATAATGGTGCAAGTCTCCTCATGGCACTGACCACATAAAGCCCAGACATGTCATAATGGTGCAGGAGTCATCATGGCACTGACCTCTTAAGGCCCAGACATGTCATAATGGTGCAGGCCTCATCATGGC
Organism: Pseudopipra pipra; assembly: GCF_036250125.1. Lineage (NCBI taxonomy): Eukaryota > Metazoa > Chordata > Aves > Passeriformes > Pipridae > Pseudopipra > Pseudopipra pipra. The sequence continues at coordinate 26,420,448 of NC_087558.1, forward strand.
ACTGACCTCATAAAGCCCAGACACCTCATAATGGTGCAGGCCTCATCATCACACTGACCTCATAAAACCCAGACGTCATACTGGTGCAGGCCTCATCATTACACTGTCCTAATAAAGCCGTGACATGTCATAATGGTGCAGGCCTCATCATGGCACTGACCTCATAAAGCCCAGACACCTCATAATGGTGCCGGCCTCATAATCACACTGACCTCATAAAACCCAGACATGTCATAATGGTGCAGACCTCATACCTCATCATCACAGTGACCTCATAAAGCCCAGACATGACATAATGGCCCAGGTCTCCTCATGGTCCTGACCTCATAAAGCCCAGACATGTCATAATGGTGCAGGCCTCATCACGCCACTGACCTCATAAAGCCCTGACACCTCATAATGGTGCAGGTCTCAGCATCACACTGACCTCATAAAACCCAGACATGTCATAATGGTGCAGGCCTGATCATGGCACTGACCTCATAAAGCCCAGATATGTCATAATGGTGGAGGCCTCATCATCACACTGACCTCATAAAGCCCAGACACCTCATAATTGTGCAGGCGTCATCATGGCACTGACCTCATAAAGCCCAAACATGTCATAATGGTGCAGGTCTCAAAATCACACTGACCTCGTAAAGCCCAGACACCTCATAATTGTGCAGGCCTCATCATGGCACTGACTTCATAAAGACCAGACATGTCATAATGGTGCAGGCCTCCTCATGGCACTGACGTCATAAAGCCCAGACATGTCATAATGGTGCAGGCCTCATCATCACACTGACCTCATAAAGCCCAGACACCTCATAATTGTGCAGTCCTCATCATGGCACTTACTTCATAAAGCCCAGACATGTCATAATCGTGCAGGTCTCATCATTGCACTGACCGCATAAAACCCAGATATGTCATAATGGTGCAGGCCTCATCATCACAGTGACCTCATAAAGCCCAGACATGTCATAATAGTGCAGATCTCCTCATGTCATCACAGTGTCCTCTTAAATCACAGATATGTCATAGTGGTGCAGGCCTCATGATGGTACTGACCTCATAAACCAAGACGTGTTATAATGGTGCAGGTCTCATCATCACACTGACCTCATAAAGCGCATACGCCTCATAGTGGTGCCGACCTTTTAATCACCCTGAACTCATGAAACCCAGACATGTCATAATGGTGCAGGGCTCATCATCACAGTGACCTCATAAAGCCCAGACACCTCATAATGGTGCAGGTCCCCTCATGGCACTGACCTCATAAAGCCCAGACATGTCAAAATGTTTCAGGCCTCATCATCACAGTGATCTCATAAAGCCCAGACATGTCATAATGGTGCAGGCCTCATCATGTCATCACAGTGACCTTTTAAAGCCCAGACATGTCATAATGGTGCAGGCCTCCTCATGACACTTACATCATAAAGCCCAGACATGTCATAATGGTGCAGGTCTCATAATCACACTGACCTCATAAAGCCCAGACATGTCATAATGGTGCAGGAGTCATCATGGCACTGACCTCTTAAGGCCCAGACATGTCATAATGGTGTAGGTCTCATCATGGCACTGACTTCTTAAAGCCCAGACACCTCATAATGGTGCAGGCCTCATCATCACACTGACCTCATAAAACCCAGACGTCATATATGTGCAGGCCTCATCATTACACTGTCCTAATAAAGCCGTGACATGTCATAATGGTGCAGGCCTCATCATCACACTGACCTCATAAAACCCAGACGTCATATATGTGCAGGCCTCATCATTACACTGTCCTAATAAAGCCGTGACATGTCATAATGGTGCAGGCCTCATCATCACACTGAACTCATAATGCCCACACACCTCATAATGGTGCAGGCCTCAGTATCACAGTGACCGCATAAAGCCCAGACATGTCATAATGGTGCAGGTCTCATAATCACACTGACCTCATAAAGCCCAGACATGTCATAATGGTGCAGGAGTCATCGTGGCACTGACCTCTTAAGGCCCAGACATGTCATAATGGCGCAGGCCTCATCATGGCACTGACCTCATAAAGCCCAGACACCTCATAATGGTACAGGCCTCATCATCACACTGACCTCATAAAACCCAGACGTCATACTGGTGCAGGTCTCATCATTACACTGTCCTAATAAAGCCGTGACATGTCATAATGGTGCAGGCCTCATCATGGCACTGACCTCATAAAGCCCAGACACCTCATAATGGTGCCGGCCTCATAATCACACTGACCTCATAAAACCCAGACATGTCATAATGGTGCAGACCTCATCATCACAGTGACCTCATAAAGCCCAGACATGACATAATGGCCCAGGTCTCCTCATGGTCCTGACCTCATAAAGCCCAGACATGTCATAATGGTGCAGGCCTCATCACGCCACTGACCTCATAAAGCCCGGACACCTCATAATGGTGCAGGTCTCAGCATCACACTGACCTCATAAAACCCAGACATGTCATAATGGTGCAGGCCTCATAATAACAGTGACCGCATAAAGCTTAGATAATTCATATTGGTGCAGGCCTCATCATCACTCCGACCTCATAAAGCCCAGACATGTTATAATGGCCCAGGACTCATCATCACACGGACTTCATAAAGCCCAGATACCTCATAATGGTGCAGTCCTCATCATCACACTGACCTCATAAAGCCCTTACACACCATAAAGGGGCAGGCCTCATCATCACACTGACCTCATAAAGCCCAGACACCACATAATAGTGCAGACCGCATCATGGCACTGACCTCATAAAGCCCAGATATGTCATAATGGTGAAGGCCTCATCATCACACTGACCTCATAAAGCCCAGACATGTCAAAATGTTTCAGGCCTCATCATCACAGTGATCTCATAAAGCCCAGACATGTCATAATGGTGCAGGCCTCATCATGTCATCACAGTGACCTTTTAAAGCCCAGACATGTCATAATGGTGCAGGCCTCCTCATGACACTGACATCATAAAGCCCAGACATGTCATAATGGTGCAGGTCTCATAATCACACTGACCTCATAAAGCCCAGACATGTCATAATGGTGCAGGAGTCATCATGGCACTGACCTCATAAAGCCCAGACATGTCATAATGGTGTAGGCCTCATCATGGCACTGACCTCATAAAGCCCAGACATGTCATAATGGTGTAGGTCTCATCATGGCACTGACCTCATAAAGCCCAGACACCTCACAATGGTGCAGGCCTCATCATCACACTGACCTCATAAAGCCCAGACACCTCATAATGGTGCCGGCCTCATAATCACACTGACCTCATAATACCCAGACATGTCATAATGGTGCAGACCTCATCATCACAGTGACCTCATAAAGCCCAGACATGACATAATGGCCCAGGTCTCCTCATGGAACTGACCTCATAAAGCCCAGACATATCATAATGGTGCAGGCCTCATCACACCACTGACCTCATAAAGCCCAGACACATCATAATGGTGCAGGTCTCATCATCACACTGACCTCATAAAGCCCAGACATGTCATAATGGTGCAGGCCTGATCATGGCACTGACCTCATAAAGCCCAGATATGTCATAATGGTGGTGGCCTCATCATCACACTGACCTCATAAAGCCCAGACACCTCATAATTGTGCAGGCGTCATCATGTCACTGACCTCATAAAGCCAAGACATGTCATAATGGTGCAGGCCTCATCATCACACTGACCTCGTAAAGCCCAGACACCTCATAATTGTGCAGGCCTCATCATGGCACTGACTTCATAAAGACCAGACATGTCATAATGGTGCAGGCCTCCTCATGGCACTGACGTCATAAAGCCCAGACATGTCATAATGGTGCAGGCCTCATCATCACACTGACCTCATAAAGCCCAGACACCTCATAATTGCGCAGTCCTCATCATGGCACTGACTTCATAAAGACCAGACATGTCATAATCGTGCAGGTCTCATCATTGCACTGACCGCATAAAACCCAGATATGTCATAATGGTGCAGGCCTCCTCATGACACCACTGACCTCATAAAGCCCAGAAACGTCATAATGGTGCAGGTCTCATCATCACACCGACCTCATAAAGCCCAGACACCTCATAATGGTGCAGGCCTCCTCATGACACCACTGACCTCATAAAGCCCAGAAACGTCATAATGGTGCAGGTCTCATCATCACACCGACCTCATAAAGCCCAGACACCTCATAATGGTGCAGGCCTCATCACACCACTGACCTCATAAAGCCCAGACACGTCATAATGGTGCAGGTCTCATCATCACACTGACCTCATAATGCCCACACACCTCATAATGGTGCAGGCCTCAGTATCACAGTGACCTCATAAAGCCCAGTCACGTCATAATGGTTCAGGCCTCCTCATTGCACTGACCTCATAAAGCCCAGACACGTCATAATTGTGCAGGCCTCATCACGGCTCTGACCTCATAAAGCCCAAATATGTCATAATCGTGCAGGCCTCATCATCACAGTGACCTCATAAAGCCCAGACATGTCATAATAGTGCAGATCTCCTCATGTCATCACAGTGTCCTCTTAAAGCACAGATATGTCATAGTGGTGCAGGAGTCATCATGGCACTGACCTCATAAACCAAGACGTGTTATAATGGTGCAGGTCTCATCATCACACTGACCTCATAAAGCGCATACGCCTCATAGTGGTGCCGACCTCTTAATCACCCTGAACTCATGAAACCCAGACATGTCATAATGGTGCAGGGCTCATCATCACAGTGACCTCATAAAGCCCAGACACCTCATAATGGTGCAGGCCTCCTCATGGCACTGACCTCATAAAGCCCAGACATGTCAAAATGTTTCAGGCCTCATCATCACAGTGATCTCATAAAGCCCAGACATGTCATAATGGTGCAGGCCTCATCATGTCATCACAGTGACCTTTTAAAGCCCAGACATGTCATAATGGTGCAGGCCTCCTCATGACACTTAAATCATAAAGCCCAGACATGTCATAATGGTGCAGGTCTCATAATCACACTGACCTCATAAAGCCCAGACATGTCATAATGGTGCAGGAGTCATCATGGCACTGACCTCTTAAGGCCCAGACATGTCATAATGGTGCAGGCCTCATCATGGCACTGACCTCATAAAGCCCAGACACCTCATAATGGTGCAGGCCTCATCATCACACTGACCTCATAAAACCCAGACGTCATACTGGTGCAGGCCTCATCATTACACTGTCCTAATAAAGCCGTGACATGTCATAATGGTGCAGGCCTCATCATGGCACTGACCTCATAAAGCCCAGACACCTCATAATGGTGCCGACCTCATAATCACACTGACCTCATAAAACCCAGACATGTCATAATGGTGCAGACCTCATCATCACAGTGACCTCATAAAGCCCAGACATGACATAATGGCCCAGGTCTCCTCATGGTACTGACCTCATAAAGCCCAGACATGTCATAATGGTGCAGGCCTCATCACGCCACTGACCTCATAAAGCCCTGACACCTCATAGTGGTGCAGGTCTCATCATCACACTGACCTCATAAAACCCAGACATGTCATAATGGTGCAGGTCTCATAATAACAGTGACCGCATAAAGCTTAGATACCTCATATTGGTGCAGGCCTCATCATCACACTGACCTCATAAAGCCCTTACAGCCCATAAAGGGTCAGTCCTCATCATCACGGTGACCTCATAAAACCCAGACATGTCATAATGGTGCAGGCCTGATCATGGCACTGACCTCATTAAGCCGAGATATGTCATAATGGTGCAGGCCTCATCATAACGCTGACCTCATAAAGCCCAGACACCTCATAATTGTGCAGGCGTCATCATGGCACTGACCAAATAAAGCCCAGACATGTCATAATGGTGCAGACCTCATCATCACACTGACCTTCTGTCCTCTCTGTCTCTAAGGTCGTCCTCATATCTGGAATATTCATAATCTCTCTCCATTCTTTCCCTATCATAAGGGTGTCGGTATAGAGGGTCGAAGGGGTCTTCCAGATTTTCCTCTATGCTCCTCATCCAAGCACACATGGTGTCCACACTTGGTTCATCCATCTTTGGATGATATGCGGTTATCAAGCAATACCTATATGGTTTAGGGGCACCTTGAATTACCTTCTTCCACATTGGTTGTGTGCAAGGAACATTCTCGGGAACTTGGATGTCATAATATTCTGGATCAGAGTAGACAATTTCCTGCATGGCCAATTCCCGCAGGTATTGGATGCCTTCTTCCGCAGTCCTCCACCTTCTCGAAGAACTCTTCAGGGACTCCTTAAACGGGTATTTCGCCCTCACAGCATGAAGAATTCGGAGCCAAAGACTGGATGCCGTTTTCTCCCTTCCCATTTCTTGTTCTATCTTAGGGTCTCGGGCAATGGATCCCAGTTGTCGTGCTTCGTCACCTTCAATTATGTGACTATCAGCTCCCTTGTCCCAGCATCGCACCAGCCAGGCGAGGATTTGTTCACCAGGCAAGCGCATATAATCTCTCCGTAAATCTCTAAGCTCTCTTGTGGTCAGTGATTGTATAATTTCGCTTTCTCGCATTATTTCTTGTCCATCTCTCCCACGTAGAATCTTTTCTACCTCCCTCTTTACTCTTCCGCTCTTACGTGGAACCGCTCCTGCCTCCTCCCTGTATCTCTCACGTGGAGATGGAGACTGGGTATGCCATGGGGATAAGCTTCTATGTTGTTCATACCGTGGGGACGGACTCCTACGTCGTTCACGCTGCGGAGATGAACTTCTACGTCGTTCACGCCGTGGAGATGGACTTCTACGTCGTTCACGCCGTGGAGATGGACTTCTACGTCGTTCACGCCGTGGAGATGGACTTCTACGTCGTTCACGATACCCAGCCGGTGGAGGTAGCGAGTAGTCTCTCGGGTGCCAAGATAAGGGCTTCTTCCAATCATCCACACCTCCAAGAGAAGGTTGGGTCTGGAGGGGTAGAGATAATTCCCCCTCCAATTGAGTGGGATGCTTTGGCTCCTTCTTTGCTTCCTTTGTAACACTGAATTTGTAGTCAGGATATAAATCATCAAGCGACAATATACCACCGGCCATTTGTGCTGTTGCTTTCTTTTCTCTTGGTGCTGTTCTGTATTCCTTTGGGCGTGCCCCTAGTTCTTTTGGACGTGCTCCTTCCCGTGTAGCCGTTTCTTCCTCTCTGGTAGCTGCTTCTTCTCTTCCAATCGCTCCTTCCTCAGTCACAACCACTTCTTCCTCTCTCGCAGTCGCGCCTTCATCACTTGCTGTTGCTCCTTCTCCCATTGCTGCCGCTCCTTCGTTCACTACGTCCTCTGTTCCTTCTTCTTCTTCTTCTCTTTCTTCTGTGCGTTCTGGTTGCAGAGATGGGTCCGTAAGTTCCTCGATCTCCCTTACCCACGTCTTCTTCTTCTTTATAGGGGCAATGATGATCTTCCGGTTCTTAGCTTGAGTCCCGGTTCTAGTGGACTTAGTAGAAATGTCATTGACTTCAAGTTGTGTTTGGACCCCAACTTCTGTGGACCTAATAGGGACATCACTGGTTTCAAGTGGCGTGGTTTGGGTCTCTGTGTCGACCTTAGCCCTCTGAAGGTGGTCTATGGCAGCTCGATAAGCATTAGCCAGGCCCCAGCACAAAGCGGAGAATTGCATATTCGGATCTTTGTAGGAAAAACACCCTTCTGCCAAACAGTGGGCCATCTCACCAGAATCAAACATTTGTTCTGGTGTGAACTCCCAATTAATGGGGGGTGACACACGTCCTACTAATCTACCGAAATCTCCCCAAGCTCCATGCCACCCGGGGACTGGCCTGTCGGCAGCCCTTTCCAAAGTTCCAGCGAATCCCTTTGAGGTGTGATCTTTCCTACAAGAGGGAGAGCAACGGAACCCCATTCTTCCAAGTTTAAGGAGCACTTCCAGTACCTTTATCAATGACAGTACTGTTGCAATAAGATTTATATAGTAATTAGAGCCTATTTTAACCATGGGGATCTCCTTTACCAAACCTTCGATGTCAAAATTAAAGGATGGAAGCAATTCGTTCCATCCATCCTCAAGGTCTGGACGTCTCCCTATAGAGTAGCCTAACACAGGTGTAAAGACGGCTAGAATTATAAGACAAATTAATGAAATAGCCATTGCTTTTTGTTATTATTTCTTCTTGATCCCAAAACAAACTTTTGTTTTATATAAACAAAGTTTCCTTGGCTGTTTTCCCAGACTCTGGCAGTGTTCCCAGACCTGTTCCCAAAACAATAGATTGGCTTGCAAAACAACACCGAGCTTAGCTGTCTTCCTGGAAAATGTTTATCAAAACAAGCCAAACTTAACCAAAATATCCCACTTCTGACACCAAAAATGTTGTACAAGTTTCGAGCTGGCTTCCTGCCAAGTCCCCCGAAACTCGACAACAAGGACCCGCCTCCCAGAGAGGGAAAAGAAGAAAAACCAAGCAGTCAAAGCTATAGCAAAAAATATGTATATATATATATGTATATTTATATATAAGACAGATACACGAAAGGGGAATACCACACACCAGGGGGGGAAGGGGGGGGGGGGGGGAGGAAAAAAAAAGGAGAAGGACAAAAAGGGGCAAGGACCGAACAAGTCAAACAGCCAGTCGAAGGCAAACTAGCAAAAATCTCACCACTTCCCTTCGAACAGGCAGAATGGCCAGACACGGTCCTTGGCTCTCCCCTCACGCGTGGCAGATAACGGCAGTCACTGTAGGCCTCGGCTCCAGATAAGCCCAACCGAAACAGGGACCCACCGTTCTCGAACCTCGCCGGAGAGGAAAGAGAGCGAAATCTCTTATCAATGCCTTATTTATACCCTGGGTTACGTAAAGGAATAGCATGGAATACTTCCTTGGTCACCCTCCTAGTTCCCTCCTGGTTACAAGCTGGTTTCCAGGAAGGCCTAGACTGAAACCATCACACACCTCATAATTGTGCAGGCCTCATCATGGCACTGACTTCATAAAGACCAGACATGTCATAATGGTGCAGGCCTCCTCATGGCACTGACGTCATAAAGCCCAGACATGTCATAATGGTGCAGGCCTCATCATCACACTGACCTCATAAAGCCCAGACACGTCATAATCGTGCAGGTCTCATCATGGCACTGACCGCATAAACCCCAGATATGTCATAATGGTGCAGGCCTCATCGCACCACTGACCTCATAAAGCCCAGACACCTCATAATGGTGCAGGTCTCATCATCACACTGACCTCATAAAGCCCAGACACGTCAAAATGGTGCAGGCCTCATCATGGCACTAACCTCATAAAGGCCAGACATGTCATAATGGTGCAGGCCTCATCATCACACTGACCCCATAATGCCCACACACCTCATAATGGTGCAGGCCTCAGTATCACAGTGACCTCATAAAGCCCAGACATGTCATAATGGTGCAGGCCTCATCATCAAACTGACCTCATAAAGCCCTGACATGTCATAAGAGTACAGATCTCCTCATGTCATCACAGTGTCCTCTTAAAGCACAGATACGTCATAATTGTGCAGGCCTCCTCATGGCACTGACCTCATAAAGCCCAGACACGTCATAATGGTGCAGGTCTCATCATCACACTGACCTCATAAAGCCCAGACACCTCATAGTGGTGCAGACCTCTTCATCACCCTGACCTCATAAAACCCAGACATGTCAAAATGTTTCAGGCCTCATCATCACAGTGATGTCATAAAGCCCAGACATGTCATAATGGTTCAGGCCTCCTCATGGCACTGACCTCATAAAGCCCAGACATGTCATAATTGTGCAGGCCTCCTCATGACACTGACCTCATAAAGCCTAGACGTGTCATAATGGTGCAGGTCTCATCATCACACTCACCTCATAAAGCCCCGACACCTCATAAAAGTGCAGGTCTGATCATCACACGGACCTCATAAAGCCCAGATACCTCATAACGGTGCAGGCCTCATAATTACTGTGACAGCATAAAGCTTAGACACTTCATATTGGTGCAGGCCTCATCATCACACTGACCTCATAAAGCCCAGACATGTCATAATGGTGCAGGCCTCATCATGGCACAGACCACATACAGCCCAGGCATGTCATAATGGTGCAGGCCTCATCATGGCACTGACCTCTTAAAGCCCAGCTATGTCATAATGGTGTAGGTCTCATCATGGCACTGACCTCATAAAGCCCAGGCACCTCATAATGGTGCAGGCCTCATCATCACACTTACCTCATAAAGCCCAGACATGTCATAATGGTGCAGGCCTCATAATCACACTGACCGCATAAAGCTTAGACACTTCGTATTGGTGCAAGCCTCATCATCACACTGACCTCATAAAGCCCAGACACCTCATAATTGTGCAGGCCTCCTCATGGCACTGACTTCATAAAGACCAGACATGTCATAATGGTGCAGGCCGCATCATCACACTGACCTCATAATGCCCACACACCTCATAATGGTGCAGGCCTCATCATCACAGTGACCTCATAAAGACCAGACACGTCATAATGGTGCAGGCCTCCTCATGGCACTGACCACATAAAGCCCAGACACGTCGTAATCGTGCAGGTCTCATCATGGCACTGACCGCATAAAACCCAGATATGTCATAATGGTGCAGGTCTCATCACACCACTGACCTCATAAAGCCCAGACACCTCATAATGGTGCAGGTCTCATCATCGCACTGACGTCATAAAGCCCAGACACGTCATAATGGTGCAGACCTCATCATGGCACTGACCTCATAAAGGCCAGACATGTCATAATGGTGCAGGCCTCATCATCACACTGACGTCATAACGCCCACACACCTCATAATGGTGCAGGCCTCAGTATCACAGTGACCTCATAAAGCCCAGACACGTCATAATGGTGCAGGCCTCCTAATTGCACTGACCTCATAAAGCCCAGACACGTCATAATTGTGCAGGCCTCATCATGGCACTGACCTCATAAAGCCCAGACATGTCATAATAGTGCAGATCTCCTCATGTCATCACAGTGTCCTCTTAAAGCACAGATATGTCATAACGGTGCAGGCCTCATCATGGCACTGACCTCATAAACCCAGACGTGTTATAATGGTGCAGGTCTCATCATCACACTGACCTCATAAAGCCCAGACACCTCATAGTGGTGCAGACCTCTTCATCACCCTGACCTCATAAAACACAGACATGTCATAATGGTGCAGGCCTCATCATCACAGTGACCTCATAAAGCCCAGACACCTCATAATGGTTCCGGCCTCCTCATGGCACTGACCTCATAAAGCCCAGACATGTCAAAATGTTTCAGGCCTCATCATCACAGTGATCTCATAAAGCCCAGACATGTCATAATGGTGCAGGCCTCATCATGTCATCACAGTGACCTCTTAAAGCCCAGACATGTCATAATGGTGCAGGCCTCCTCATGACACTGACCTCATAAAGCCCAGACATGTTATAATGGTGCAGGTGTCATCATCACACTCACCTCATTAAGCCCAGACACCTCATAAAAGTGCAGGTCTGATCATCGCACTGACCTCATAAAGCCCAGATACCTCATAACGGTGCAGGCCTCATCATCACACTGACCTCATAAAACCCAGACATGTCATAATGGTGCAGGCCTCATCATTACACTGACCTCATAAAGCCCAGACATGTCATAATGGTGCAGGCCTCATCATCACACTGACCTCATAAAGCCCAGACACCTCATAATTGTGCAGGCCTCATCATGGCACTGACTTCATAAAGACCAGACATGTCATAATGGTGCAGGCCTCATCATCACACTGACCTCATAAAACCCAGACGTCATAATGGTGCAGGCCTCAGCATCACAGTGACCTGATAAAGACCAGACACGTCATAATGGTGCAGGCCTCCTCATGGCACTGACCACATAAAGCCCAGACACGTCATAATTGTGCAGACCTCATCATGGCACTGACCTCATAAAGCCCAGACATCTCATAATGGTGCAGGCCTCATCATCACAGTGACCTCATAAAGCCCAGACATGTCATAATAGTGCAGATCTCCTCATGTCATCACAGTGTCCTCTTAAAGCACAGATATGTCATAACAGTGCAGGCCTCATCATGGCACTGACCTCATAAACCCAGACGTGTTATAATGGTGCTGGTCTCATCATCACACTGACCTCATAAAGCCCAGACACCTCATAGTGGTGCCGACCTCTTAATCACACTGACCTCATAAAACCCAGACATGTTATAATGGTGCAGGCCTCATCATCACAGTGACCTCATAAAGCCCAGACACCTCATAATGGTTCAGGCCTCCTCATGGCACTGACCTCATAAAGCCCAGACATGTCAAAATGTTTCAGGTCTCATCATCACAGTGATCTCATAAAGCCCAGACATGTCATAATGGTGCAGGCCTCATCATGTCATCACAGTGACCTCTTAAAGCCCAGACATGTCATAAAGGTGCAGGCTTCCTCATGGCACTGACCTCATAAAGCCCAGACGTGTTATAATGGTGCAGGTCTCATCATCACACTGACCTCATAAAGCCCAGACACCTCATAGTGGTGCAGATCTGTTCATCACACTGACCTCATAAAACCCAGACATGTCAAAATGTTTCAGGCCTCATCATCACACTGACCTCATAAAGTCCAGACATGTCATAATGGTTCAGGCCTCATCATGGCACTGACCTCATAAAGCCAGACATGACATAATGGTGCAGTTCTCATCATCACAGTGACCTCATAAAGTCCAGACACCTCATAATGGTGCAGGCATCCTCATGGCACTGACCTCATAAAGACCAGACATGTCATAATGGTGCAGGCCTCATCATCACACTGACCTCATATCGCCCAGACACCTCATTATGGTATGGGCCTCATCATCACAGTGACCTCATAAAGCCCAGATATGTCATAATGGTGCAGGCCTCCTCAAGGCACTGTCCTCATAAAGCCCAGACATGTCATAATGGTGCAGGCCTCCTCATCAGAGTAACCTCATAAAGTCCATACATGTCATGACAGTGCAGACCTCCTCATGTCATCACAGTGACCTCATAAAGCCCAGACATGTCATAATGGTTCCGGCCTCCTCATGGCACTGACCTCATAAAGCCCAGACATGTCATAATCGTGCAGGCCTCATTATCACACTGACCTCATAAAGCCCAGACATGTCATAATGGTGCAGGAGTCATCATGGCACTGACCTCATAAAGCCCAGACACCTCATAGTGGTGCAGACCTCATCACTGCACTGACCTCATAAAGCCCAGACATGTCATAACGGTGCTGGTCTCATCATGGCACTGACCTCATAAAGCCCAGACATGTCATTACGGTGCAGACCTCATCATGGCACTGAACTCATAAAGCCCAGACACCTCATAATGGTGCAGGCCTCATCATCACAATGACCTCATAAAGCCCAGAAACCTCATAATGGTGCAGGCATCCTCATGGCACTGACCTCATAAAGCCCAGAAATGTCATAATGGTGCAGGTCTCATCATCACAGTAACCTCATAAAGCCCAGACATGTCATAATGGTGCAGGCCTCCTCATGGCACTGACCTCATAAAGCCCAGACATGTCATTATTGTGCAGGCCTCATCACGGCACTGACGTCATAAAGCCCAGACATGTCATAATGGTGCAGGCCTCCTCATGGCACTGTCCTCAGAAAGCCCAGACATGTCATAATGGTACAGGCCTCCTCATCACAGTAACCTTATAAAGTCCATACATGTCATAATATTGCAGACCTCCTCATGTCATCACAGCGACCTCATAAAGCCAAGACATGTCATAATGGTGCAGGTCTCATCATAACAGTGACCTCATAAAGACCAGACATGTCATAATGGTTCCGGCCTCCTCATGGCACTGACCTCATAAAGTCCAGACGCGTTATAATGGTGCAGGCCTCATCATGGCACTGACCTCATAAAGCCCATACATGTCATAATGGTGCAAGATTCATCATGGCAATGACCTCATAAATCCCAGACACCTCATAATGGTGCAGTCCTCATCATTGCACTGACCTCATAAAGCCCAGACACCTCATAATGGCGCAGGCCTCATCATGGCACTGACCTCATAAAGCCCAGACATGTCATAATGGTGCAGGTCTCATCATCACAGTGACCTCATAAAGACCAGACATGTCATAATGGTTCAGGCCTCATCATGGCACTGACCTCATAAAGCCCAGACATGTCATAATGGTGCAGGCCTCATCAAACCAGTGACCTCATAAAGCCCAGACACCTCATAATGGTGCAGGCATCCTCATGGCACTGACCTAATAAAGGCCAGAAACCTCATAATTGTGCAGGCCTCATCATCACACTGACCTCATAAAGCCCAGACATGTCATAATGGTGCAGGTCTCATCATCACAGTAACCTCAAAAGACCAGACATGTCATAATGGTGCAGGCCTCCTCATGGCACTGACCTCATAAAGACCAGACATGTCATAATGGTGCAGGCCTCATCATCACAGTGACCTCATGTAGCCCAGATTTGTCATAATAGTGCAGGCCTCATCATGGCACTGACTTCATAAAGCCCAGACATGTCATAATAGTTCAGATCTCCTCATGTCATCACAGACTCCTCATAAAACCCAGACATGTCATAATGGTGCAGGTCTCATCATCACACTGACCTCATAAAGCCCAGACACCTCATAATGGTGCAGGTCTCATCATCACACTGACCTCATAAAGCCCAGACACCTCATAATGGTGCAGGTCTCATCATCACAGTGACCTCATATAGCCCAGATATGTCATAATGGTGCAGGCCTCATCATCACACTGACTTCATAAAGCCCAGACATGTCGTAATGGTGCAGGCCTCATCATCACACTGACCTCATAAAGCCCAGACATGTCGTAATAGTGCAGATCTCCTCATGTCATCACAGTGTCCTCTTAAAGCACAGATATGTCATAATGGTGCAGGTCTGATCATCACACTGACCTCATAAAGCCCAGATGCCTCATAATGGTTCAGGCCTCATAATCACAGTGACCGCATAAAGCTTAGACACTTCATATTGGTGCAGGCCTCATCATCAGACTGACCTCATAAAGCCCAGACATGTCATAATGGTGCAGGTCTCATCATCACAGTGACCTCATAAAGACCAGACATGTCATAATGGTTAAGGCCTCATCATGGCACTGACCTCAAAAAGCCCAGACATGTCATAATGGTGCAGGCCTCATTATCAATGACCTCATAAAGCCCAGACATGTCGTAATGGTGCAGGCCTGTAACAGGGAAGGGACTAAACCAAAGGGAAAACACAGGTTCGAGAGATACTGGTACGTGAATAAACCAAACACCGTTGCTAGTTGGCAAAAAATAATAGCAATCTATTAGGAAAAGGTGGTCAACCAGGGAAAAGGGAGAAAACAAAACAGGCGCCTGAGGGAGAAGGATTGGGGCGGAGGAAAAAGTGCACCAAAAGACCCTAGGAAGAAGGCTTCCCCCCCATACTCACCAAGGTATCACCTGTAAACAAGTCTTACCCATCCTAACCAATAATGAAATCCCCCTGCAGCAGCTGCGGGTTCATGGGGGGTGGCAGGCTCCCACTTCAAGCAGGCGTCCCCGCTGAATGCAACTTGGTCCATCGTGAAGAGCCGGCCCCCCCAAGAAGCGTCTCTGCTTTTTATAAAGTTTTTTGAGAGCACCTGCCCCGGAGAGGTGTGACCAGCACCGCCCCGTCAGGGCTCTGAATCCCACCCCTTCTGTTATGTAAGTGCACCCCTCCTGCGCGTGCGTGAGCACCTTGGAAATCCCCTGACGCAGGCGCAGTGATTTGAGTGGGGTCTTCCCAAATGAGTCTGTGGGCTTACTTCATCACCCTCCTCATCACTTTGTCCTCCAACTGCCCCTGACGAGCAATTGACCAATCACAACAGACCAATTAAAACAGTTTACACAGAAGCTCTCCCTCCAAGGCCAAGTTCACTGCTTTATCCGAAGACTTGGCAGGAGAAAGCATAAACAATCTGCAGGTGGCTAAGGCCAAACACAGACCAAAAAATAACATCCCAACTTCGTCCCGATACAAGGCCTCATCATGGCACTGACCTCATAAAGCCCAGACACCTCATAATGGTGCAGGCCTCATCAAACCAGTGACCTCATAAAGCCCTGACACCTCATAATGGTGCAGGCATCCTCATGGCACTGACCTCATAAAGCCCAGAAATGTCATAATGGTGCAGGCCTCATTATCACACTGACCTCATAAAGCCCAGACATGTCGTAATGGTGCAGGCCTCATCATGGCACTGACCTCATAAAGCCCAGACACCTCATAATGGTGCAGGCCTCATCAAACCAGTGACCTCATAAAGCCCAGACATGTCATAATGGTGCAGGCCTCATCATGGCACTGACCTCATAAAGCCAGACATGACATAATGGTGCAGTTCTCATCATCACAGTGACCTCATAAAGCCCAGACACCTCATAATGGTGCAGGCATCCTCATGGCACTGACCTCATAAAGACCAGACATGTCATAATGGTGCTGGACTCATCATCACACTGACCTCATATCGCCCAGACACCTCATAATGGTATTGGCCTCATCATCACAGTGACCTCATAAAGCCGAGATATGTCATAATGGTGCAGGCCTCCTCATGGCACTGACCTCATAAAGCCCAGACATGTCATAATCGTGCAGGCCTCATTATCACACTGACCTCATAAAGCCCAGACATGTCATAATGGTGCAGGCCTCATCATGGCACTGACCTCATAAAGCCCAGACACCTCATAATGGTGCAGACCTCATCACTGCACTGACCTCATAAAGCCCAGACTTGTCATAACGGTGCTGGTCTCATCATGGCACTGATCTCATAAAGCCTAGTCATGTCATAATGGTTCAGGCCTCATCAGCACAATGACCGTATAAAGCCCAGACATGCCATAATAATGCAGATCTCCTCATGTCATCACAGTGTCCTCTTAAAGCACAGACGTCTCATAAAGGTGCAGATCTGATCATCACACTGACCTCATAAGGCCCAGATACCTCATAATGGTGCAGACCTCATTATCACAGTGACCGCATAAAGCTTAGACACTGAATATTGGTGCAGGCCGCATCATCGCACTGACCTCATAAAGCCCAGACATGTCATAATGGTGCAGGCCTCATCATCACAGTGACCTCATAAACCCAGACATGAGATAATGGTGCAGGCCTCATCATCACACTGACCTCATAAAGCCCACACACCTGATAATGGTACGGGCCTGATAATCACACTGACCTCATAAAGTCCAGACACGTCGCAATGGTGCAGGCCTCATCATGGCACTGACCTCATAAAGCCCAGACACGTCATAATGGTGCTGGGCTCATCATCACACTCACCTCATAAAGCCCAGACATGTCATAATGGTGCAGGGCGCATCATGGGACTGGCCTCATAAAGCCCAGACATGTTAAATTTGTGCAGGTCTCATCATCACAGTGACCTCATAAAGCCCAGATATGTCATAATGGTGCAGGCCTCATCATGACACTGACCTAATAAAGGCCAGAAACCTCATAATTGTGCAGGCCTCATCATCACAGTGACCTCATAAAGCCCAGACATATCATAATGGTGCAGGTCTCATCATGGCAATGACCACATAAACCCAGACATGACAGAATGGTGCAGGCCTCATCATCACACTGACCTCATAAAGCCCAGACACCTCATAATGGTGCAGGCATCCTCATGGCACTGACCTCATAAAGCCCAGAAATGTCATAATGGTGCAGGTCTCATCATCACAGTAACCTCATAAAGCCCAGACATGTCATAATGGTGCAGGCCTCCTCATGGCACTGACCTCATAAAGCCCAGACATGTCATTATTGTGCAGGCCTCATCACGGCACTGACGTCATAAAGCCCAGACATGTCATAATGGTGCAGGCCTCCTCATGGCACTGTCCTCAGAAAGCCCAGACATGTCATAATGGTACAGGCCTCCTCATCACAGTAACCTTATAAAGTCCATACATGTCATAATATTGCAGACCTCCTCATGTCATCACAGCGACCTCATAAAGCCAAGACATGTCATAATGGTGCAGGTCTCATCATAACAGTGACCTCATAAAGACCAGACATGTCATAATGGTTCCGGCCTCCTCATGGCACTGACCTCATAAAGTCCAGACGCGTTATAATGGTGCAGGCCTCATCATGGCACTGACCTCATAAAGCCCATACATGTCATAATGGTGCAAGATTCATCATGGCAATGACCTCATAAATCCCAGACACCTCATAATGGTGCAGTCCTCATCATTGCACTGACCTCATAAAGCCCAGACACCTCATAATGGCGCAGGCCTCATCATGGCACTGACCTCATAAAGCCCAGACATGTCATAATGGTGCAGGTCTCATCATCACAGTGACCTCATAAAGACCAGACATGTCATAATGGTTCAGGCCTCATCATGGCACTGACCTCATAAAGCCCAGACATGTCATAATGGTGCAGGCCTCATCAAACCAGTGACCTCATAAAGCCCAGACACCTCATAATGGTGCAGGCATCCTCATGGCACTGACCTAATAAAGGCCAGAAACCTCATAATTGTGCAGGCCTCATCATCACACTGACCTCATAAAGCCCAGACATGTCATAATGGTGCAGGTCTCATCATCACAGTAACCTCAAAAGACCAGACATGTCATAATGGTGCAGGCCTCCTCATGGCACTGACCTCATAAAGACCAGACATGTCATAATGGTGCAGGCCTCATCATCACAGTGACCTCATGTAGCCCAGATTTGTCATAATAGTGCAGGCCTCATCATGGCACTGACTTCATAAAGCCCAGACATGTCATAATAGTTCAGATCTCCTCATGTCATCACAGACTCCTCATAAAACCCAGACATGTCATAATGGTGCAGGTCTCATCATCACACTGACCTCATAAAGCCCAGACACCTCATAATGGTGCAGGTCTCATCATCACACTGACCTCATAAAGCCCAGACACCTCATAATGGTGCAGGTCTCATCATCACAGTGACCTCATATAGCCCAGATATGTCATAATGGTGCAGGCCTCATCATCACACTGACTTCATAAAGCCCAGACATGTCGTAATGGTGCAGGCCTCATCATCACACTGACCTCATAAAGCCCAGACATGTCGTAATAGTGCAGATCTCCTCATGTCATCACAGTGTCCTCTTAAAGCACAGATATGTCATAATGGTGCAGGTCTGATCATCACACTGACCTCATAAAGCCCAGATGCCTCATAATGGTTCAGGCCTCATAATCACAGTGACCGCATAAAGCTTAGACACTTCATATTGGTGCAGGCCTCATCATCAGACTGACCTCATAAAGCCCAGACATGTCATAATGGTGCAGGTCTCATCATCACAGTGACCTCATAAAGACCAGACATGTCATAATGGTTAAGGCCTCATCATGGCACTGACCTCAAAAAGCCCAGACATGTCATAATGGTGCAGGCCTCATTATCAATGACCTCATAAAGCCCAGACATGTCGTAATGGTGCAGGCCTGTAACAGGGAAGGGACTAAACCAAAGGGAAAACACAGGTTCGAGAGATACTGGTACGTGAATAAACCAAACACCGTTGCTAGTTGGCAAAAAATAATAGCAATCTATTAGGAAAAGGTGGTCAACCAGGGAAAAGGGAGAAAACAAAACAGGCGCCTGAGGGAGAAGGATTGGGGCGGAGGAAAAAGTGCACCAAAAGACCCTAGGAAGAAGGCTTCCCCCCCATACTCACCAAGGTATCACCTGTAAACAAGTCTTACCCATCCTAACCAATAATGAAATCCCCCTGCAGCAGCTGCGGGTTCATGGGGGGTGGCAGGCTCCCACTTCAAGCAGGCGTCCCCGCTGAATGCAACTTGGTCCATCGTGAAGAGCCGGCCCCCCCAAGAAGCGTCTCTGCTTTTTATAAAGTTTTTTGAGAGCACCTGCCCCGGAGAGGTGTGGCCAGCACCGCCCCGTCAGGGCTCTGAATCCCACCCCTTCTGTTATGTAAGTGCACCCCTCCTGCGCGTGCGTGAGCACCTTGGAAATCCCCTGACGCAGGCGCAGTGATTTGAGTGGGGTCTTCCCAAATGAGTCTGTGGGCTTACTTCATCACCCTCCTCATCACTTTGTCCTCCAACTGCCCCTGACGAGCAATTGACCAATCACAACAGACCAATTAAAACAGTTTACACAGAAGCTCTCCCTCCAAGGCCAAGTTCACTGCTTTATCCGAAGACTTGGCAGGAGAAAGCATAAACAATCTGCAGGTGGCTAAGGCCAAACACAGACCAAAAAATAACATCCCAACTTCGTCCCGATACAAGGCCTCATCATGGCACTGACCTCATAAAGCCCAGACACCTCATAATGGTGCAGGCCTCATCAAACCAGTGACCTCATAAAGCCCTGACACCTCATAATGGTGCAGGCATCCTCATGGCACTGACCTCATAAAGCCCAGAAATGTCATAATGGTGCAGGCCTCATTATCACACTGACCTCATAAAGCCCAGACATGTCGTAATGGTGCAGGCCTCATCATGGCACTGACCTCATAAAGCCCAGACACCTCATAATGGTGCAGGCCTCATCAAACCAGTGACCTCATAAAGCCCAGACATGTCATAATGGTGCAGGCCTCATCATGGCACTGACCTCATAAAGCCAGACATGACATAATGGTGCAGTTCTCATCATCACAGTGACCTCATAAAGCCCAGACACCTCATAATGGTGCAGGCATCCTCATGGCACTGACCTCATAAAGACCAGACATGTCATAATGGTGCTGGACTCATCATCACACTGACCTCATATCGCCCAGACACCTCATAATGGTATTGGCCTCATCATCACAGTGACCTCATAAAGCCGAGATATGTCATAATGGTGCAGGCCTCCTCATGGCACTGACCTCATAAAGCCCAGACATGTCATAATCGTGCAGGCCTCATTATCACACTGACCTCATAAAGCCCAGACATGTCATAATGGTGCAGGCCTCATCATGGCACTGACCTCATAAAGCCCAGACACCTCATAATGGTGCAGACCTCATCACTGCACTGACCTCATAAAGCCCAGACTTGTCATAACGGTGCTGGTCTCATCATGGCACTGATCTCATAAAGCCTAGTCATGTCATAATGGTTCAGGCCTCATCAGCACAATGACCGTATAAAGCCCAGACATGCCATAATAATGCAGATCTCCTCATGTCATCACAGTGTCCTCTTAAAGCACAGACGTCTCATAAAGGTGCAGATCTGATCATCACACTGACCTCATAAGGCCCAGATACCTCATAATGGTGCAGACCTCATTATCACAGTGACCGCATAAAGCTTAGACACTGAATATTGGTGCAGGCCGCATCATCGCACTGACCTCATAAAGCCCAGACATGTCATAATGGTGCAGGCCTCATCATCACAGTGACCTCATAAACCCAGACATGAGATAATGGTGCAGGCCTCATCATCACACTGACCTCATAAAGCCCACACACCTGATAATGGTACGGGCTGATAATCACACTGACCTCATAAAGTCCAGACACGTCGCAATGGTGCAGGCCTCATCATGGCACTGACCTCATAAAGCCCAGACACGTCATAATGGTGCTGGGCTCATCATCACACTCACCTCATAAAGCCCAGACATGTCATAATGGTGCAGGGCGCATCATGGGACTGGCCTCATAAAGCCCAGACATGTTAAATTTGTGCAGGTCTCATCATCACAGTGACCTCATAAAGCCCAGATATGTCATAATGGTGCAGGCCTCATCATGACACTGACCTAATAAAGGCCAGAAACCTCATAATTGTGCAGGCCTCATCATCACAGTGACCTCATAAAGCCCAGACATATCATAATGGTGCAGGTCTCATCATGGCAATGACCACATAAACCCAGACATGACAGAATGGTGCAGGCCTCATCATCACACTGACCTCATAAAGCCCAGACACCTCATAATGGTGCAGGCATCCTCATGGCACTGACCTCATAAAGCCCAGAAATGTCATAATGGTGCAGGTCTCATCATCACAGTAACCTCATAAAGCCCAGACATGTCATAATGGTGCAGGCCTCCTCATGGCACTGACCTCATAAAGCCCAGACATGTCATTATTGTGCAGGCCTCATCATGGCACTGACGTCATAAAGCCCAGACATGTCATAATGGTGCAGGCCTCCTCATGGCACTGCCCTCATAAAGCCCAGACATGTCATAATGGTACAGGCCTCCTCATCACAGTAACCTTATAAAGTCCATACATGTCATAATATTGCAGACCTCCTCATGTCATCACAGCGACCTCATAAAGCCAAGACGTGTCATAATGGTGCAGGTCTCATAATAACAGTGACCTCATAAAGACCAGACATGTCATAATGGTTCCGGCCTCCTCATGGCACTGACCTCATAAAGCCCAGACACGTCATAATGGTGCAGGCCTCATCATGGCACTGACCTCATAAAGCCCATACATGTCATAACGGTGCAAGAGTCATCATGGCAATGACCTCATAAATCCCAGACACCTCATAATGGTGCAGTCCTCATCATTGCACTGACCTCATAAAGCCCAGACATGTCATAATGGTGCAGGCCTCATCATCACACTGACCTCATAAAGCCCAGACATGTCATAATGGTGCAGGTCTCATCATCACAGTGACCTCATAAAGACCAGACATGTCATAATGGTTCAGGCTTCATCATGGCACTGACCTTAAAAAGCCCAGACATGTCATAATGGTGCAGGCCTCATAACCAGTGACCTCATAAAGCCCAGACACCTCATAATGGTGCAGGCATCCTCATGGCACTGACCTCATAAAGCCTAGAAATGTCATAATGGTGCAGGCCTCATCATCACACTGACCTCATAAAGCCCAGACATGTCATAATGGTGCAGGTCTCATCATCACAGTAACCTCAAAAGACCAGACATGTCATAATGGTGTAGGCCTCATCATGGCACTGACCTCATAAAGACCAGACATGTCATAATGGTGCATGCCTCATCATCACAGTGACCTCATGTAGCCCAGATATGTCATAATGGTGCAGGCCTCATCATGGCACTGACTTCATAAAGCCCAGACATGTCATAATAGTGCAGATCTCCTCATGTCATCACAGACTCCTCATAAAACCCAGACATGCCATAATGGTGCAGGTCTCATCATTACACTGACCTCATAAAGCCCTGACACCTCATAATGGTGCAGGTCTCATCATCTCAGTGACCTCATATAGCCCAGATATGTCATAATGGTGCAGGCCTCATCATCACACTGACTTCATAAAGCCCAGACATGTCGTAATGGTGCAGGCCTCATCATCACACTGACCTCATAAAGCCCAGACATGTCATAATAGTGCAGATCTCCTCATGTCATCACAGAGTCCTCTTAAAGCACAGATATGTCATAATGGTGCAGGTCTGATCATCACACTGACCTCATAAAGCCCAGATACCTCATAATGGTTCAGGCCTCATAATCACAGTGACCGCATAAAGCTTAGACACTTCATATTGGTGCAGGCCTCATCATCACACTGACCTCATAAAGCCCAGACATGTCATAATGGTGCAGGTCTCATCATCACAGTGACCTCATAAAGACCAGACATGTCATAATGGTACAGGCCTCCTCATCACAGTAACCTTATAAAGTCCATACATGTCATAATATTGCAGACCTCCTCATGTCATCACAGCGACCTCAAAAAGCCAAGACATGTCATAATGGTGCAGGTCTCATCATAACAGTGACCTCATAAAGACCAGACATGTCATAATGGTTCCGGCCTCCTCATGGCACTGACCTCATAAAGCCCAGACACGTCATAATGGTGCAGGTCTCATCATGGCACTGACCTCATAAAGCCCAGACATGTCATAACGGTGCAAGACTCATCATGGCAATGACCTCATAAATCCCAGACACCTCATAATGGTGCAGTCCTCATCATTGCACTGACCTCATAAAGCCCAGACACCTCATAATGGCGCAGGCCTCATCATGGCACTGACCTCGTAAAGCCCAGACATGTCATAATGGTGCAGGTCTCATCATCACAGTGACCTCATAAAGCCCAGACATGTCATAATGGTTCAGGCCTCATCATGGCACTGACCTTAAAAAGCCCAGACATGTCATAATGGTGCAGGCCTCATAACCAGTGACCTCATAAAGCCCAGACACCTCATAATGGTGCAGGCATCCTCATGGCACTGACCTCATAAAGCCCAGAAATGTCATAATGGTGCAGGCCCTCATCATCACACTGACCTCATAAAGCCCAGACATGTCATAATGGTGCAGGTCTCATCATCACAGTAACCTCAAAAGACCAGACATGTCATAATGGTGTAGGCCTCATCATGGCACTGACCTCATAAAGACCAGACATGTCATAATGGTGCATGCCTCATCATCACAGTGACCTCATGTAGCCCAGATATGTCATAATGGTGCAGGCCTCATCATGGCACTGACTTCATAAAGCCCAGACATGTCATAATAGTGCAGATCTCCTCATGTCATCACAGACTCCTCATAAAACCCAGACATGTCATAATGGTGCAGGTCTCATCATTACACTGACCTCATAAAGCCCTGACACCTCATAATGGTGCAGGTCTCATCATCACAGTGACCTCATATAGCCCAGATATGTCATAATGGTGCAGGCCTCATCATGGCACTGACTTCATAAAGCCCAGACATGTCGTAATGGTGCAGGCCTCATCATCACACTGACCTCATAAAGCCCAGACATGTCGTAATAGTGCAGATCTCCTCATGTCATCACAGTGTCCTCTTAAAGCACAGATATGTCATAATGGTGCAGGTCTGATCATCACACTGACCTCATAAAGCCCAGATGCCTCATAATGGTTCAGGCCTCATAATCACAGTGACCGCATAAAGCTTAGACACTTCATATTGGTGCAGGCCTCATCATCAGACTGACCTCATAAAGCCCAGACATGTCATAATGGTGCAGGTCTCATCATCACAGTGACCTCATAAAGACCAGACATGTCATAATGGTTAAGGCCTCATCATGGCACTGACCTCAAAAAGCCCAGACATGTCATAATGGTGCAGGCCTCATTATCAATGACCTCATAAAGCCCAGACATGTCGTAATGGTGCAGGCCTGTAACAGGGAAGGGACTAAACCAAAGGGAAAACACAGGTTCGAGAGATACTGGTACGTGAATAAACCAAACACCGTTGCTAGTTGGCAAAAAATAATAGCAATTTATTAGGAAAAGGTGGCCAACCAGGGAAAAGGGAGAAAACAAAACAGGCGCCTGAGGGAGAAGGATTGGGGCGGAGGAAAAAGTGCACCAAAAGACCCTAGGAAGAAGGCTTCCCCCCCATACTCACCAAGGTATCACCTGTAAACAAGTCTTACCCATCCTAACCAATAATGAAATCCCCCTGCAGCAGCTGCGGGTTCATGGGGGGTGGCAGGCTCCCACTTCAAGCAGGCGTCCCCGCTGAAAGCAACTTGGTCCATCGTGAAGAGCCGGCCCCCCCAAGAAGCGTCTCTGCTTTTTATAAAGTTTTTTGAGAGCACCTGCCCCGGAGAGGTGTGGCCAGCACCGCCCCGTCAGGGCTCTGAATCCCACCCCTTCTGTTATGTAAGTGCACCCCTCCTGCGCGTGCGTGAGCACCTTGGAAATCCCCTGACGCAGGCGCAGTGATTTGAGTGGGGTCTTCCCAAATGAGTCTGTGGGCTTACTTCATCACCCTCCTCATCACTTTGTCCTCCAACTGCCCCTGACGAGCAATTGACCAATCACAACAGACCAATTAAAACAGTTTACACAGAAGCTCTCCCTCCAAGGCCAAGTTCACTGCTTTATCCGAAGACTTGGCAGGAGAAAGCATAAACAATCTGCAGGTGGCTAAGGCCAAACACAGACCAAAAAATAACATCCCAACTTCGTCCCGATACAAGGCCTCATCATGGCACTGACCTCATAAAGCCCAGACACCTCATAATGGTGCAGGCCTCATCAAACCAGTGACCTCATAAAGCCCTGACACCTCATAATGGTGCAGGCATCCTCATGGCACTGACCTCATAAAGCCCAGAAATGTCATAATGGTGCAGGCCTCATTATCACACTGACCTCATAAAGCCCAGAAATGTCATAATGGTGCAGGCCTCATTATCACACTGACCTCATAAAGCCCAGACATGTCGTAATGGTGCAGACCACATCATGGCACTGACCTCATAAAGCCCAGACACCTCATAATGGTGCAGGCCTCATCAAACCAGTGACCTCATAAAGCCCAGACATGTCATAATGGTTCAGGCCTCATCATGGCACTGACCTCATAAAGCCAGACATGACATAATGGTGCAGTTCTCATCATCACAGTGACCTCATAAAGCCCAGACACCTCATAATGGTGCAGGGATCCTCATGGCACTGACCTCATAAAGACCAGACATGTCATAATGGTGCAGGCCTCATCATCACACTGACCTCATATCGCCCAGACACCTCATAATGGTATTGGCCTCATCATCACAGTGACCTCATAAAGTCCAGATATGTCATAATGGTTCCGGCCTCCTCATGGCACTGACCTCATAAAGCCCAGACATGTCATAATCGTGCAGGCCTCATTATCACACTGACCTCATAAAGCCCAGACATGTCATAATGGTGCAGGCCTCATCATGGCTCTGACCTCATAAAGCCCAGACACCTCATAATGGTGCAGACCTCATCACTGCACTGACCTCATAAAGCCCAGACTTGTCATAACGGTGCTGGTCTCATCATGGCACTGATCTCATAAAGCCTAGTCATGTCATAATGGTTCAGGCCTCATCAGCACAATGACCTTATAAAGCCCAGACATGCCATAATAATGCAGATCTCCTCATGTCATCACAGTGTCCTCTTAAAGCACAGACGTCTCATAAAAGTGCAGATCTGATCATCACACTGACCTCATAAGGCCCAGATACCTCATAATGGTGCAGGCCTCATTATCACAGTGACCGCATAAAGCTTAGACACTTAATATAGGTGCAGGCCGCATCATCGCACTGACCTCATAAAGCCCAGACATGTCATAATGGTGCAGGACTCATTATGGCACTGACCTCATAAAGCCCAGACATGTCATAATGGTGCAGGCCTCATCATCACAGTGACCTCATAAACCCAGACATGAGATAATGGTGCAGGCCTCATCATCACACTGACCTCATAAAGCCCACACACCTGATAATGGTACGGGCCTGATAATCACACTGGCCTCATAAAGTCCAGACACGTCGCAATGGTGCAGGCCTCATCATGGCACTGACCTCATAAAGCCCAGACACGTCATAATGGTGCTGGCCTCATCATCACACTCACCTCATAAAGCCCAGACATGTCATAATGGTTCAGGCCTCATCATGGCACTGACCTCATAAAGCCAGACATGACATAATGGTGCAGTTCTCATCATCACAGTGACCTCATAAAGCCCAGACACCTCATAATGGTGCAGGGATCCTCATGGCACTGACCTCATAAAGACCAGACATGTCATAATGGTGCAGGCCTCATCATCACAGTGATCTCATATAGCCCAGATATGTCATAATGGTGCAGGCCTCATCATGGCACTGACTTCATAAAGCCCAGACATGTCATAATGGTGCAGGTCTCATCATCACAGTGACCTCATATAGCCCAGATATGTCATAATAGTGCAGATCTCCTCATGTCATCACAGAGTCCTCTTAAAGCACAGACACTTCATAAAAGTGCAGGTCTGATCATCACACTGACCTCATAAAGCCCAGATACCTCATAATGGTTCAGGCCTCATAATCACAGTGACCGCATAAAGCTTAGACACTTCATATTGGTGCAGGCCTCATCATCACACTGACTTCATAAAGCCCAGACATGTCATAATGGTGCGGGCCTCATCATCACACTGACCTCATAAAGCCCAGACATGTCATAATAGTGCAGATCTCCTCATGTCATCACAGAGTCCTCTTAAAGCACAGATATGTCATAATGGTGCAGGTCTGATCATCACACTGACCTCATAAAGCCCAGATACCTCATAATGGTTCAGGCCTCATAATCACAGTGACCGCATAAAGCTTAGACACTTCATATTGGTGCAGGCCTCATCATCCCACTGACCTCATAAAGCCCAGACATGTCATAATGGTGCAGGTCTCATCATCACAGTGACCTCATAAAGACCAGACATGTCATAATGGTTAAGGCCTCATCATGGCACTGACCTCAAAAAGCCCAGACATGTCATAATGGTGCAGGCCTCATTATCACAATGACCTCATAAAGCCCAGACATGTCGTAATGGTGCAGGCCTGTAACAGGGAAGGGACTAAACCAAAGGGAAAACACAGGTTCGAGAGATACTGGTACGTGAATAAACCAAACACCGTTGCTAGTTGGCAAAAAATAATAGCAATCTATTAGGAAAAGGTGGCCAACCAGGGAAAAGGGAGAAAACAAAACAGGCGCCTGAGGGAGAAGGATTGGGGCGGAGGAAAAAGTGCACCAAAAGACCCTAGGAAGAAGGCTTCCCCCCCATACTCACCAAGGTATCACCTGTAAACAAGTCTTACCCATCCTAACCAATAATGAAATCCCCCTGCAGCAGCTGCGGGTTCATGGGGGGTGGCAGGCTCCAACTTCAAGCAGGCGTCCCCGCTGAATGCAACTTGGTCCATCGTGAAGAGCCGGCCCCCCCAAGAAGCGTCTCTGCTTTTTATAAAGTTTTTTGAGAGCACCTGCCCCGGAGAGGTGTGGCCAGCACCGCCCCGTCAGGGCTCTGAATCCCACCCCTTCTGTTATGTAAGTGCACCCCTCCTGCGCGTGCGTGAGCACCTTGGAAATCCCCTGACGCAGGCGCAGTGATTTGAGTGGGGTCTTCCCAAATGAGTCTGTGGGCTTACTTCATCACCCTCCTCATCACTTTGTCCTCCAACTGCCCCTGACGAGCAATTGACCAATCACAACAGACCAATTAAAACAGTTTACACAGAAGCTCTCCCTCCAAGGCCAAGTTCACTGCTTTATCCGAAGACTTGGCAGGAGAAAGCATAAACAATCTGCAGGTGGCTAAGGCCAAACACAGACCAAAAAATAACATCCCAACTTCGTCCCGATACAAGGTCTCATCATGACACTGACCTCATAAAGCCCAGACACCTCATAATGGTGCAGGCCTCATCAAACCAGTGACCTCATAAAGCCCTGACACCTCATAATGGTGCAGGCATCCTCATGGCACTGACCTCATAAAGCCCAGAAATGTCATAATGGTGCAGGCCTCATTATCACACTGACCTCATAAAACCCAGACATGTCGTAATGGTGCAGACCTCATCATGGCACTGACCTCATAAAGCCCAGACACCTCATAATGGTGCAGGCCTCATCAAACCAGTGACCTCATAAATCCCAGACATGTCATAATGGTGCAGGTCTCATCATGGCACTGACCTCATAAAGCCAGACATGACATAATG
This sequence comes from Pseudopipra pipra, assembly GCF_036250125.1. Classification (NCBI taxonomy): domain Eukaryota; kingdom Metazoa; phylum Chordata; class Aves; order Passeriformes; family Pipridae; genus Pseudopipra; species Pseudopipra pipra. The sequence goes on from NC_087558.1 coordinate 26,450,118, forward strand.
GTGCAGTTCTCATCATCACAGTGACCTCATAAAGCCCAGACACCTCATAATGGTGCAGGCATCCTCATGGCACTGACCTCATAAAGCCCAGACATGTCATAATGGTGCTGGACTCATCATCACACTGACCTCATATCGCCCAGACACCTCATAATGGTACGGGCCTCATCATCACAGTGACCTCATAAAGCCCAGACACCTCATAATGGTGCAGGCCTCCTCATGGCACTGACCTCATAAAGCCCAGACATGTCAAAATGTTTCAGGCCTCATCATCACAGTGATCTCATAAAGCCCAGACATGCCATAATGGTGCAGCCCTCATCATGTCATCACAGTGACCTCTTAAAGCCCAGACATGTCATAATGGTGCAGGCCTCCTCATGACACTGACATCATAAAGCCCAGACATGTCATAATGGTGCAGGTCTCATCATCACACTCACCTCATAAAGCCCAGACACCTCATAATGGACCAGGTCTGATCATCACACTGACCTCATAAAGCCCAGATACCTCATAACGGTGCAGGCCTCGTTATCACTGTGACAGCATAAAGCTTAGACACTTCATATTGGTGCAGGCCTCATCATCACACTGACCTCATAAAGCCCAGACATGTCATAATGGTGACGGTCTCATCATGGCACTGACCTCATAAAGCCCAGACACCGCATAATGGTGCCGGCCTCATAATCACACTAACCTCATAAAACCCAGACATGTCATAATGGTGCAGACCTCATCATCACAGTGACCTCATAAAGCCCAGACATGTCATAATGGTGCAGATCTCCTCATGTCATCACAGAGTCCTCTTAAAGCACAGATATGTCATAATGGTGCAGGTCTGATCATCACACTGACCTCATAAAGCCCAGATACCTCATAATGGTTCAGGCCTCATAATCACAGTGACCGCATAAAGCTTAGACACTTCATATTGGTGCAGGCCTCATCATCACACTGACCTCATAAAGCCCAGACATGTCATAATGGTGCAGGTCTCATCATCACAGTGACCTCATAAAGACCAGACATGTCATAATGGTACAGGCCTCCTCATCACAGTAACCTTATAAAGTCCATACATGTCATAATATTGCAGACCTCCTCATGTCATCACAGCGACCTCATAAAGCCAAGACATGTCATAATGGTGCAGGTCTCATCATAACAGTGACCTCATAAAGACCAGACATGTCATAATGGTTCCGGCCTCCTCATGGCACTGACCTCATAAAGCCCAGACACGTCATAATGGTGCAGGCCTCATCATGGCACTGACCTCATAAAGCCCATACATGTCATAACGGTGCAAGACTCATCATGGCAATGACCTCATAAATCCCAGACACCTCATAATGGTGCAGTCCTCATCATTGCACTGACCTCATAAAGCCCAGACACCTCATAATGGCGCAGGCCTCATCATGGCACTGACCTCATAAAGCCCAGACATGTCATAATGGTGCAGGTCTCATCATCACAGTGACCTCATAAAGACCAGACATGTCATAATGGTTCAGGCCTCATCATGGCACTGACCTCATAAAGCCCAGACATGTCATAATGGTGCAGGCCTCATCAAACCAGTGACCTCATAAAGCCCAGACACCTCATAATGGTGCAGGCATCCTCATGGCACTGACCTCATAAAGCCCAGAAATGTCATAATGGTGCAGGCCTCATCATCACACTGACCTCATAAAGCCCAGACATGTCATAATGGTGCAGGTCTCATCATCACAGTAACCTCTAAAGACCAGACATGTCATAATGGTGTAGGCCTCATCATGGCACTGACCTCATAAAGACCAGACATGTCATAATGGTGCATGCCTCATCATCACAGTGACCTCATGTAGCCCAGATATGTCATAATGGTGCAGGCCTCATCATGGCACTGACTTCATAAAGCCCAGACATGTCATAATAGTGCAGATCTCCTCATGTCATCACAGACTCCTCATAAAACCCAGACATGTCATAATGGTGCAGGTCTCATCATTACACTGACCTCATAAAGCCCTGACACCTCATAATAGTGCAGGTCTCATCATCACAGTGACCTCATATAGCCCAGATATGTCATAATGGTGCAGGCCTCATCTTCACACTGACTTCATAAAGCCCAGACATGTCGTAATGGTGCAGGCCTCATCATCACACTGACCTCATAAAGCCCAGACATGTCATAATAGTGCAGATCTCCTCATGTCATCACAGAGTCCTCTTAAAGCACAGATATGTCATAATGGTGCAGGTCTGATCATCACACTGACCTCATAAAGCCCAGATACCTCATAATGGTTCAGGCCTCATAATCACAGTGACCGCATAAAGCTTAGACACTTCATATTGGTGCAGGCCTCATCATCACACTGACCTCATAAAGCCCAGACATGTCATAATGGTGCAGGTCTCATCATCACAGTGACCTCATATAGCCCAGATATGTCATAATGGTGCAGGCCTCATCATCACACTGACTTCATAAAGCCCAGACATGTCGTAATGGTGCAGGCCTCATCATCACACTGACCTCATAAAGCCCAGACATGTCATAATGGTGCAGGCCTCATCATGGCACTGACCTCATAAAGCCCAGACACCTCATAATGGTGCAGACCTCATCACTGCACTGACCTCATAAAGCCCAGACTTGTCATAACGGTGCTGGTCTCATCATGGCACTGATCTCATAAAGCCTAGTCATGTCATAATGGTTCAGGCCTCATCAGCCCAATGACCTTATAAAGCCCAGACATGCCATAATAATGCAGATCTCCTCATGTCATCACAGTGTCCTCTTAAAGCACAGACGTCTCATAAAAGTGCAGATCTGATCATCACACTGACCTCATAAGGCCCAGATACCTCATAATGGTGCAGGCCTCATTATCACAGTGACCGCATAAAGCTTAGACACTTAATATAGGTGCAGGCCGCATCATCGCACTGACCTCATAAAGCCCAGACATGTCATAATGGTGCAGGACTCATTATGGCACTGACCTCATAAAGCCCAGACATGTCATAATGGTGCAGGCCTCATCATCACAGTGACCTCATAAACCCAGACATGAGATAATGGTGCAGGCCTCATCATCACACTGACCTCATAAAGCCCACACACCTGATAATGGTACGGGCCTGATAATCACACTGGCCTCATAAAGTCCAGACACGTCGCAATGGTGCAGGCCTCATCATGGCACTGACCTCATAAAGCCCAGACACGTCATAATGGTGCTGGCCTCATCATCACACTCACCTCATAAAGCCCAGACATGTCATAATGGTTCAGGCCTCATCATGGCACTGACCTCATAAAGCCAGACATGACATAATGGTGCAGTTCTCATCATCACAGTGACCTCATAAAGCCCAGACACCTCATAATGGTGCAGGGATCCTCATGGCACTGACCTCATAAAGACCAGACATGTCATAATGGTGCAGGCCTCATCATCACAGTGACCTCATATAGCCCAGATATGTCATAATAGTGCAGATCTCCTCATGTCATCACAGAGTCCTCTTAAAGCACAGACACTTCATAAAAGTGCAGGTCTGATCATCACACTGACCTCATAAAGCCCAGATACCTCATAATGGTTCAGGCCTCATAATCACAGTGACCGCATAAAGCCCAGACATGTCATAATGGTGCGGGCCTCATCATCACACTGACCTCATAAAGCCCAGACATGTCATAATAGTGCAGATCTCCTCATGTCATCACAGAGTCCTCTTAAAGCACAGATATGTCATAATGGTGCAGGTCTGATCATCACACTGACCTCATAAAGCCCAGATACCTCATAATGGTTCAGGCCTCATAATCACAGTGACCGCATAAAGCTTAGACACTTCATATTGGTGCAGGCCTCATCATCCCACTGACCTCATAAAGCCCAGACATGTCATAATGGTGCAGGTCTCATCATCACAGTGACCTCATAAAGACCAGACATGTCATAATGGTTAAGGCCTCATCATGGCACTGACCTCAAAAAGCCCAGACATGTCATAATGGTGCAGGCCTCATTATCACAATGACCTCATAAAGCCCAGACATGTCGTAATGGTGCAGGCCTGTAACAGGGAAGGGACTAAACCAAAGGGAAAACACAGGTTCGAGAGATACTGGTACGTGAATAAACCAAACACCGTTGCTAGTTGGCAAAAAATAATAGCAATCTATTAGGAAAAGGTGGCCAACCAGGGAAAAGGGAGAAAACAAAACAGGCGCCTGAGGGAGAAGGATTGGGGCGGAGGAAAAAGTGCACCAAAAGACCCTAGGAAGAAGGCTTCCCCCCCATACTCACCAAGGTATCACCTGTAAACAAGTCTTACCCATCCTAACCAATAATGAAATCCCCCTGCAGCAGCTGCGGGTTCATGGGGGGTGGCAGGCTCCAACTTCAAGCAGGCGTCCCCGCTGAATGCAACTTGGTCCATCGTGAAGAGCCGGCCCCCCCAAGAAGCGTCTCTGCTTTTTATAAAGTTTTTTGAGAGCACCTGCCCCGGAGAGGTGTGACCAGCACCGCCCCGTCAGGGCTCTGAATCCCACCCCTTCTGTTATGTAAGTGCACCCCTCCTGCGCGTGCGTGAGCACCTTGGAAATCCCCTGACGCAGGCGCAGTGATTTGAGTGGGGTCTTCCCAAATGAGTCTGTGGGCTTACTTCATCACCCTCCTCATCACTTTGTCCTCCAACTGCCCCTGACGAGCAATTGACCAATCACAACAGACCAATTAAAACAGTTTACACAGAAGCTCTCCCTCCAAGGCCAAGTTCACTGCTTTATCCGAAGACTTGGCAGGAGAAAGCATAAACAATCTGCAGGTGGCTAAGGCCAAACACAGACCAAAAAATAACATCCCAACTTCGTCCCGATACAAGGTCTCATCATGACACTGACCTCATAAAGCCCAGACACCTCATAATGGTGCAGGCCTCATCAAACCAGTGACCTCATAAAGCCCTGACACCTCATAATGGTGCAGGCATCCTCATGGCACTGACCTCATAAAGCCCAGAAATGTCATAATGGTGCAGGCCTCATTATCACACTGACCTCATAAAACCCAGACATGTCGTAATGGTGCAGGCCTCATCATGGCACTGACCTCATAAAGCCCAGACACCTCATAATGGTGCAGGCCTCATCAAACCAGTGACCTCATAAATCCCAGACATGTCATAATGGTGCAGGTCTCATCATGGCACTGACCTCATAAAGCCAGACATGACATAATGGTGCAGTTCTCATCATCACAGTGACCTCATAAAGCCCAGACACCTCATAATGGTGCAGGCATCCTCATGGCACTGACCTCATAAAGCCCAGACATGTCATAATGGTGCTGGACTCATCATCACACTGACCTCATATCGCCCAGACACCTCATAATGGTACGGGCCTCATCATCACAGTGACCTCATAAAGCCCAGACACCTCATAATGGTGCAGGCCTCCTCATGGCACTGACCTCATAAAGCCCAGACATGTCAAAATGTTTCAGGCCTCATCATCACAGTGATCTCATAAAGTCCAGACATGTCATAATGGTGCAGCCCTCATCATGTCATCACAGTGACCTCTTAAAGCCCAGACATGTCATAATGGTGCAGGCCTCCTCATGACACTGACATCATAAAGCCCAGACATGTCATAATGGTGCAGGTCTCATCATCACACTCACCTCATAAAGCCCAGACACCTCATAATGGACCAGGTCTGATCATCACACTGACCTCATAAAGCCCAGATACCTCATAACGGTGCAGGCCTCGTTATCACTGTGACAGCATAAAGCTTAGACACTTCATATTGGTGCAGGCCTCATCATCACACTGACCTCATAAAGCCCAGACATGTCATAATGGTGACGGTCTCATCATGGCACTGACCTCATAAAGCCCAGACACCGCATAATGGTGCCGGCCTCATAATCACACTAACCTCATAAAACCCAGACATGTCATAATGGTGCAGACCTCATCATCACAGTGACCTCATAAAGCCCAGACATGTCATAATGGTGCAGATCTCCTCATGTCATCACAGAGTCCTCTTAAAGCACAGATATGTCATAATGGTGCAGGTCTGATCATCACACTGACCTCATAAAGCCCAGATACCTCATAATGGTTCAGGCCTCATAATCACAGTGACCGCATAAAGCTTAGACACTTCATATTGGTGCAGGCCTCATCATCACACTGACCTCATAAAGCCCAGACATGTCATAATGGTGCAGGTCTCATCATCACAGTGACCTCATAAAGACCAGACATGTCATAATGGTACAGGCCTCCTCATCACAGTAACCTTATAAAGTCCATACATGTCATAATATTGCAGACCTCCTCATGTCATCACAGCGACCTCATAAAGCCAAGACATGTCATAATGGTGCAGGTCTCATCATAACAGTGACCTCATAAAGACCAGACATGTCATAATGGTTGCGGCCTCCTCATGGCACTGACCTCATAAAGCCCAGACACGTCATAATGGTGCAGGCCTCATCATGGCACTGACCTCATAAAGCCCATACATGTCATAACGGTGCAAGACTCATCATGGCAATGACCTCATAAATCCCAGACACCTCATAATGGTGCAGTCCTCATCATTGCACTGACCTCATAAAGCCCAGACACCTCATAATGGCGCAGGCCTCATCATGGCACTGACCTCATAAAGCCCAGACATGTCATAATGGTGCAGGTCTCATCATCACAGTGACCTCATAAAGACCAGACATGTCATAATGGTTCAGGCCTCATCATGGCACTGACCTCATAAAGCCCAGACATGTCATAATGGTGCAGGCCTCATCAAACCAGTGACCTCATAAAGCCCAGACACCTCATAATGGTGCAGGCATCCTCATGGCACTGACCTCATAAAGCCCAGAAATGTCATAATGGTGCAGGCCTCATCATCACACTGACCTCATAAAGCCCAGACATGTCATAATGGTGCAGGTCTCATCATCACAGTAACCTCTAAAGACCAGACATGTCATAATGGTGTAGGCCTCATCATGGCACTGACCTCATAAAGACCAGACATGTCATAATGGTGCATGCCTCATCATCACAGTGACCTCATGTAGCCCAGATATGTCATAATGGTGCAGGCCTCATCATGGCACTGACTTCATAAAGCCCAGACATGTCATAATAGTGCAGATCTCCTCATGTCATCACAGACTCCTCATAAAACCCAGACATGTCATAATGGTGCAGGTCTCATCATTACACTGACCTCATAAAGCCCTGACACCTCATAATAGTGCAGGTCTCATCATCACAGTGACCTCATATAGCCCAGATATGTCATAATGGTGCAGGCCTCATCATCACACTGACTTCATAAAGCCCAGACATGTCGTAATGGTGCAGGCCTCATCATCACACTGACCTCATAAAGCCCAGACATGTCATAATAGTGCAGATCTCCTCATGTCATCACAGAGTCCTCTTAAAGCACAGATATGTCATAATGGTGCAGGTCTGATCATCACACTGACCTCATAAAGCCCAGATACCTCATAATGGTTCAGGCCTCATAATCACAGTGACCGCATAAAGCTTAGACACTTCATATTGGTGCAGGCCTCATCATCACACTGACCTCATAAAGCCCAGACATGTCATAATGGTGCAGGTCTCATCATCACAGTGACCTCATATAGCCCAGATATGTCATAATGGTGCAGGCCTCATCATCACACTGACTTCATAAAGCCCAGACATGTCGTAATGGTGCAGGCCTCATCATCACACTGACCTCATAAAGCCCAGACATGTCATAATAGTGCAGATCTCCTCATGTCATCACAGAGTCCTCTTAAAGCACAGATATGTCATAATGGTGCAGGTCTGATCATCACACTGACCTCATAAAGCCCAGATACCTCATAATGGTTCAGGCCTCATAATCACAGTGACCGCATAAAGCTTAGACACTTCATATTGGTGCAGGCCTCATCATCCCACTGACCTCATAAAGCCCAGACATGTCATAATGGTGCAGGTCTCATCATCACAGTGACCTCATAAAGACCAGACATGTCATAATGGTTAAGGCCTCATCATGGCACTGACCTCAAAAAGCCCAGACATGTCATAATGGTGCAGGCCTCATTATCACAATGACCTCATAAAGCCCAGACATGTCGTAATGGTGCAGGCCTGTAACAGGGAAGGGACTAAACCAAAGGGAAAACACAGGTTCGAGAGATACTGGTACGTGAATAAACCAAACACCGTTGCTAGTTGGCAAAAAATAATAGCAATTTATTAGGAAAAGGTGGCCAACCAGGGAAAAGGGAGAAAACAAAACAGGCGCCTGAGGGAGAAGGATTGGGGCGGAGGAAAAAGTGCACCAAAAGACCCTAGGAAGAAGGCTTCCCCCCCATACTCACCAAGGTATCACCTGTAAACAAGTCTTACCCATCCTAACCAATAATGAAATCCCCCTGCAGCAGCTGCGGGTTCATGGGGGGTGGCAGGCTCCAACTTCAAGCAGGCGTCCCCGCTGAATGCAACTTGGTCCATCGTGAAGAGCCGGCCCCCCCAAGAAGCGTCTCTGCTTTTTATAAAGTTTTTTGAGAGCACCTGCCCCGGAGAGGTGTGGCCAGCACCGCCCCGTCAGGGCTCTGAATCCCACCCCTTCTGTTATGTAAGTGCACCCCTCCTGCGCGTGCGTGAGCACCTTGGAAATCCCCTGACGCAGGCGCAGTGATTTGAGTGGGGTCTTCCCAAATGAGTCTGTGGGCTTACTTCATCACCCTCCTCATCACTTTGTCCTCCAACTGCCCCTGACGAGCAATTGACCAATCACAACAGACCAATTAAAACAGTTTACACAGAAGCTCTCCCTCCAAGGCCAAGTTCACTGCTTTATCCGAAGACTTGGCAGGAGAAAGCATAAACAATCTGCAGGTGGCTAAGGCCAAACACAGACCAAAAAATAACATCCCAACTTCGTCCCGATACAAGGCCTCATCATGGCACTGACCTCATAAAGCCCAGACACCTCATAATGGTGCAGGCCTCATCAAACCAGTGACCTCATAAAGCCCTGACACCTCATAATGGTGCAGGCATCCTCATGGCACTGACCTCATAAAGCCCAGAAATGTCATAATGGTGCAGGCCTCATTATCACACTGACCTCATAAAACCCAGACATGTCGTAATGGTGCAGGCCTCATCATGGCACTGACCTCATAAAGCCCAGACACCTCATAATGGTGCAGGCCTCATCAAACCAGTGACCTCATAAATCCCAGACATGTCATAATGGTGCAGGTCTCATCATGGCACTGACCTCATAAAGCCAGACATGACATAATGGTGCAGTTCTCATCATCACAGTGACCTCATAAAGCCCAGACACCTCATAATGGTGCAGGCATCCTCATGGCACTGACCTCATAAAGCCCAGACATGTCATAATGGTGCTGGACTCATCATCACACTGACCTCATATCGCCTAGACACCTCATAATGGTACGGGCCTCATCATCACAGTGACCTCATAAAGCCCAGACACCTCATAATGGTGCAGGCCTCATCATGGCACTGACCTCATAAAGCCCAGACATGTCAAAATGTTTCAGGCCTCATCATCACAGTGATCTCATAAAGCCCAGACATGTCATAATGGTGCAGGCCTCATCATGTCATCACAGTGACCTCTTAAAGCCCAGACATGTCATAATGGTGCAGGCCTCCTCATGACACTGACATCATAAAGCCCAGACATGTCATAATGGTGCAGGTCTCATCATCACACTCACCTCATAAAGCCCAGACACCTCATAATGGAGCAGGTCTGATCATCACACTGACCTCATAAAGCCCAGATACCTCATAACGGTGCAGGCCTCGTTATCACTGTGACAGCATAAAGCTTAGACACTTCATATTGGTGCAGGCCTCAACATCACACTGACCTCATAAAGCCCAGACATGCCATAATGGTGAAGGTCTCATCATGGCACTGACCTCATAAAGCCCAGACACCGCATAATGGTGCCGGCCTCATAATCACACTGACCTCATAAAACCCAGACATGTCATAATGGTGCAGACCTCATAATCACAGTGACCTCATAAAGCCCAGACATGTCATAATGGTGCAGGCCTCATCACGCCACTGACCTCATAAAACCCAGATATGTCATAATGGTGCAGGCCTCATCATCACACTGACCTCATAAAGCCCAGACACCTCATAATTGTGCAGGCGTCATCATGGCACTGACCTCATAAAGCCAAGATATGTCATAATGGTGCAGGCCTCATCATCACAGTGACCTCATAAAGCCCAGACACCTCATAATTGTGCAGGCCTCATAATGGCACTGACTTCATAAAGCCCAGACATGTCAAAATGTTTCAGGCCTCATCATCACAGTGATCTCATAAAGCCCAGACATGTCATAATGGTGCAGGTCTCCTCATGACACTTACCTCATAAAGCCCAGACGTGTCATAATGGTGCAGGTCTCATCATCACACTCACCTCATAAAGCCCAGACACCTCATAAAAGTGCAGGTCTGATCATCACACTGACCTCATAAAGCGCAGATACCTCATAACGGTGCAGGCCGCATTATCACTGTGACATCATAAAGCTTAGACACTTCATATTGGTGCAGGCCTCATCATCACACTGACCTCATAAAGCCCAGACATGTCATAATGGTGCAGGACTCATCATGGCACTGAACTCATAAAGCCCAGATATGTCATAATGGTGTAGGTCTCATCAAACCACTGACCTCATAAAGCCCAGACACCTCATAATGGTGCAGGACTCATCATCACACTGACCTCATAAAGCCTAGACATGTCATAATGGTGCAGGCCTCATAATCACAATGACCGCATAAAGCTTAGACACTTCATATTGGTGCTGGCCTCATCATCACACCGACCTCATAAAGCCCACAAATGTCATAATGGCCCAGGACTCATCATCACACCGACTTCATAAAGCCCAGATACCTCATAATGGCGCAGGCGTCCGCATGGCACTGACCTCATAAAGCCCTAGCACCCCATAAAGGGGCAGGTCTCATCATCACACTGACCTCATAAAGCCCAGACATGTCATAATGGTGCAGGCCTGATCATGACACTGACCTCATAAAGCCCAGATATGTCATAATGGTGCAGGCCTCATCATCACACTGACCTCATAAAGCCCAGACACCTCATAATTGTGCAGGCCTCATCATGGCACTGACTTCATCAAGACCAGTCATGTCATAATGGTGCAGGCCTCATCATCACACTGACCTCATAATGCCCAAACACCTCATAATGGTGCAGGCCTCATCATCACAGTGACCTCATAAAGACCAGACACGTCATAATGGTGCAGGCCTCCTCATGGCACCGACTACATAAAACCCAGACATGTCATAATCGTGCAGGTCTCATCATGGCACTGACCGCATAAAACCCAGATATGTCATAATGGTGCAGGTCTCATCATTGCACTGGCCTCATAAAGCCTAGACACCTCATAATTGTGCAGGCCTCATCATGGCACTGACCTCATAAAGCCCAAACATGTCATAATGGTGCAGGCCTCATCATCACAGTGACCTCATAAAGCCCAGACATGTCATAATAGTGCAGATCTCTTCATGTCATCACAGTGTCCTCTTAAAGCACAGATATGTCATAATGGTGCAGGCCTCATGGCACAGACCTCATAAAGCCCAGACATGTCAAAATGTTTCAGGCCTCATCATCACAGTGATCTCATAAAGCCCAGACATGTCATAATGGTGCAGGCCTCCTCATGGCACTGACCTCATAAAGCCCAGACGTGTCATAATGGTGCAGGTCTCATCATCACACTCACCTCATAAAACCCAGACACCTCATAAAAGTGCAGGTCTGATCATCACACTGACCTCATAAAGCCCAGATACCTCATAACGGTGCAGGCCTCATTATCACTGTGACAGCATAAAGCTTAGACACTTCATATTGGTGCAGGCCTCATCATCACACTGACCTCATAAAGCCCAGACATGTCATAATGGTGCAGGACTCATCATGGCACTGACCTCATAAAGCCCAGACATGTCATAATGGTGCAGGCCTCATCATGGCACTGACCTCTTAAAGCCCAGACATGTCATAATGGTGTAGGTCTCATCACGCCGCTGACCTCATAAAGCCCAGACACCTCATAATGGTGCAGGTCTCATCATCACACTGACCTCATAAAGCCCAGACATGTCATAATGGTGCAGCCCTCATAATCACAGTGACCGCATAAAGCTTAGACACTTCATATTGGTGCAGGCCTCATCATCACACCGACCTCATAAAGCCCACACATGTCATAATGGCCCAGGACTCATCATCACACGGACTTCATAAAGCCCAGATACCTCATAATGGTGCAGGCCTCCGCATGGCACTGACCTCATAAAGCCCTGCCACCCCATAAAGGGGCAGGTCTCATCATCACATTGACCTCATAAAGCCCAGAAATGTCATAATGGTGCCGGCCTCATCATCACACTGACCTCATAAAGCCCAGACATGTCATCATGGTGCAGGCCTCATCATGGCACTGACCTCATAAAGCCCAGATATGTCATAATGGTGCAGGTCTCATCATGACACTGACCTCATAAAGCCCAGACACCTCATAATTGTGCAGGCTTCATCATGGCAGTAACCTCATAAAGCCCAGACATGTCATAATGGTGCAGGCCTCATCATCACGCTGACCTCATAATGCCCACACACCTCATAATGGTGCAGGCCTCAGTATCACAGTGACCTCATAAAGCCCAGACACGTCATAATGGTGCAGGCCTCCTCATTGCACTGACCTCATAATGCCCAGACATGTCATAATGACCCAGGACTCATCATCACAGGGACTTCATAAAGCTCCGATACCTCATAATGGTGCAGACCTCCGCATGGCACTGACCTCATAAAGCCCTGACACCCCATAAAGTTGCAGGTCTCATCATCACATTGACCTCATAAAGCCCAGAAATGTCATAATGGTGCAGGCCTGATCATCACACTGACCTCATAATGCCCAGACATGTCATAATGGTGCAGGCCTGATCATGGCACTGACCTCATAAAGCCCAGATATGTCATAATGGTGCAGGCCACATCATCACAGTGACCTCATTAAGCCCAGACATGTCATAATAGTGCAGATCTCCTCATGTCATCACAGTGTCCTCTTAAAGCACAGATATGTCATAATGGTTCTGGCCTCATCATGGCACTGACCTCATAAACCAAGACGTGTTATAATGGTGCAGGTCTCATCATCACACTGACCTCATAAAGCCCAGACGCCTCATAGTGGTGCCGACCTCTTAATCACACTGACCTCATAAAACCCAGACATGTCATAATGGTGCAGGCCTCATCATCACAGTGACCTCATAAAGCCCAGACACCTCATAATGGTTCAGGCCTCCTCATGACACTGACATCATAAAGCCCAGACATGTCATAATGGTGCAGGTCTCATCATCACACTCACCTCATAAAGCCCAGGCACGTCATAAAAGTGCAGGTCTGATCATCATACTGACCTCATATTGCCCAGATACCTCATAACGGTGCAGGCCTCATTATCACTGTGACAGCATAAAGCTTAGACACTTCATATTGGTGCAGGCCTCAACATCACACTGACCTCATAAAGCCCAGACATGTCATAATGGTGCAGGACTCATCATGGGACTGACCTCATAAAGCCCAGACATGTCATAATGGTGCAGGCCTCATCATGGCACTGACCTCTTAAAGCCCAGCTATGTCATAATGGTGTAGGTCTCATCATGGCACTGACCTCATAAAGCCCAGACACCTCATAATGGTGCAGGTCTCATCATCACACTGACCTCATAAAACCCAGACGTCATATTGGTGCAGGCCTCATCATTACACTGTCCTAATAAAGCCGTGACATGTCATAATGGTGCAGGCCTCATCATCACACTGACCTCATAAAGCCCAGACACGCCATAATGGTGCCGGCCTCATCATCACACTGACCTCATAAAGCCCAGACATGTCATAATTGTGCAGACCTCATCATCACAGTGACCTCATAAAGCCCAGACATGATATAATGGCCCAGGTCTCCTCATGGTACTGACCTCATAAAGCCCAGACATGTCATAATGGTGCAGGTCTCATCACGCCACTGACCTCATAAAGCCCTGCCACCTCATATTGGTGCAGGTCTCATCATGGCACTGACTTCATAAAGACCAGACATGTCATAATCGTGCAGGTCTCATCATGGCACTGACCGCATAAAACCCAGATATGTCATAATGGTGCAGGCCTCATAAAAACAGTGACCGCATAAAACTTAGATACTACATATTGGTGCAGGCCTCATCATCACTCCGATCTCATAAAGCCCAGACATGTCATAATGGCCCAGGACTCATCATCACACGGACTTCATAAAGCCCAGATACCTCATAATGGTGCAGTTCTCATCATCACTGTGACCTCATATATCCCAGACATGTCATGATGGTGCAGGCCTCATCACGTCACTGACCTCATAAAGCCCAGACACGTCATAATGGTGCAGGCCTCATCATCACATAGACCTCATAAAGCCCAGATATGTCATAATGGTGCAGGCCTCCTCATGGCACTGACCTCATAAAGCCCAGACACGTCATAATGGTGCAGACCTCACCATTACAGTGACCTCATAAAGCCCAGACATGTCATAATGGTGCAGGCCTCATAATAACAGTGACCGCATAAAGCTTAGATAATTCATATTGGTGCAGGCCTCATCATCACTCCGACCTCATAAAGCCCAGACATGTCATAATGGCCCAGGACTCATCATCACACGGACTTCATAAAGCCCAGATACCTCATAATGGTGTAGTCCTCATCATCACACTGACCTCATAAAGCCCTTATACACCATAAAGGGACTGGCCTCATCATCACACTGACCTCATAAAACCCAGACATGTCATAATAGTGCACGCCTGATCATGGCACTGACCTCATAAAGCCCAGATATGTCATAATGGTGCAGGCCTCATCATCACACTGACCTCATAAAGCCCAGACATGTCAAAATGTTTCAGGCCTCATCATCACAGTGATCTCATAAAGCCCAGACATGTCATAATGGTGCAGGCCTCATCATGTCATCACAGTGACCTTTTAAAGCCCAGACATGTCATAATGGTGCAGGCCTCCTCATGACACTGACATCATAAAGCCCAGACATGTCATAATGGTGCAGGTCTCATAATCCCACTGACCTCATAAAGCCCAGACATGTCATAATGGTGCAGGAGTCATCATGGCACTGACCTCATAAAGCCCAGACACGTCATAATGGTGTAGGTCTCATCATGGCACTGACCTCTTAAAGCCCAGACACCTCACAATGGTGCAGGCCTCATCATCACACTGACCTCATAAAGCCCAGACACCTCATAATGGTGCCGGCCTCATAATCACAGTGACCTCATAAAGCCCAGACACGTCATAATGGTGCACGCCTCCTAATTGCACTGACCTCATAAAGCCCAGACACGTCATAATTGTGCAGGCCTCATCATGGCACTGACCTCATAAAGCCCAGACATGTCATAATAGTGCAGATCTCCTCATGTCATCACAGTGTCCTCTTAAAGCACAGATATGTCATAACGGTGCAGGCCTCATCATGGCACTGACCTCATAAACCGAGACGTGTTATAATGGTGCAGGTCTCATCATCACACTGACCTCATAAAGCCCAGACACCTCATAGTGGTGCAGACCTCTTCATCACCCTGACCTCATAAAACCCAGACATGTCATAATGGTGCAGGCCTCATCATCACAGTGACCTCATAAAGCCCAGACACCTCATAATGGTTCCGGCCTCCTCATGGCACTGACCTCATAAAGCCCAGACATGTCAAAATGTTTCAGGTCTCATCATCACAGTGATCTCATAAAGCCCAGACATGTCATAATGGTGCAGGCCTCATCATGTCATCACAGTGACCTTTTAAAGCCCAGACATGTCATAATGGTGCAGGCCTCCTCATGACACTGACCTCATAAAGCCCAGACATGTCATAATGGTGCAGGTGTCATCATCACACTCACCTCATTAAGCCCAGACACCTCATAAAAGTGCAGGTCTGATCATCACACTGACCTCATAAAGCCCAGATACCTCATAACGGTGCGGGCCTCATCATCACACTGACCTCATAAAACCCGGACGTCATAATGGTGCAGGCCTCATCATTACACTGTCCTCATAAAGCCCAGACATGTCATAATTGTGCAGACCTCATCATGGCACTGACCTCATAAAGCCCAGACATCTCATAATGGTGCAGGCCTCATCATCACAGTGACCTCATAAAGCCCAGACATGTCATAATGGTGCAGGCCTCATCATCACAGTGACCTCATAAAGCCCAGACACCTCATAATGGTTCAGGCCTCCTCATGGCACTGACCTCATAAAGCCCAGACATGTCAAAATGTTTCAGGCCTCATCATCACAGTGATCTCATAAAGCCCAGACATGTCATAATGGTGCAGGCCTCATCATGTCATCACAGTGACCTCTTAAAGCCCAGACATGTCATAAAGGTGCAGGCTTCCTCATGGCACTGACCTCATAAAGCCCAGACGTGTTATAATGGTGCAGGTCTCATCATCACACTGACCTCATAAAGCCCAGACACCTCATAGTGGTGCAGATCTGTTCATCACACTGACCTCATAAAACCCAGACATGTCAAAATGTTTCAGGCCTCATCATCACAGTGATCTCATAAAGCCCAGACATGTCATAATGGTGCAGGCCTCATCATCACAGTGACTTCATAAAGCCCAGGCATGTCATAATGGTTCCGGTCTCCTCATCACAGTGTTGCCCGTAATCCAAAAAAACCACAAACCAACAGAGTGCCGGTTTATGCGGTGCTTTATTCGGGGCCCCGGGAACCTGCGGGCTAACGCCCCAAGTCAGGATTCCCAAGACCCTCCTTCTTCATTCAGCTTTTATACACAAACAAGTTTACGTGCAGTTTCCACAGCAAAACAGTTACAGTTTCCACAGCAAACCAGGTGCAGTTACAAACAAGCTCATACTTCATACTGATAACAATTAATTGTCACGGGTGACAGTGGGTCTGTCAGCACCTTGGCACATACTGACGAAGCAATAGATGTTGACCAGATCAAAGTATACCCCTGAGATGGACTGAAAGAGAGGACTGAAAATGGAGGCCCTGATCCCGACAACATACTGATGCATCCTGAAGAAGCTGTCCTGTGGGAACAGAGAACACTGTCTCATGAGAACAAGGACCTGTTTTGAATGAGAGTAGTTGGGAAGAACATCAACATGAGAGAAAAATAAGAGCAGGTGCTCGGGACCGTTGTGGGAAAGAACTGGGCTGTTTTGAGAAAGAGCAAAGTTGTTGTGAGAAAGTAGAGTTTAGAAAATGCACCTATTAGCTGTAAGAATTCTGGTGTGAAAGTTTGAACTGTCCTATCCGTGTGCATTACGTGTGTTCAAAAACTGTACTTAAGGGGCTGCGCAGCAGCCCCGGCTGTCCCTGCTTTTTTCTTGGAATAAACTTTGCTGGAACCTTTTTTCGTGTCGCTTTGGCCGTTCCGACACTTTCAGCGACAATTAATAATCATCTACTCTAATCATAAATCTTCTTATGTTGTCTTACCCCTAGAAACTGTTTAACAGACCATTACCACATCCTAGGTAACAAATTGTTATATACATGCTTGACTAGATCCTTTGATTATGGTTTCCACTTCTTCAGCACACAAACAAGGTTGCTACTTTGGAGTGTTGCTTTCTAGGCCTACTCTCCTACTAAGCCCTAGCCATTCTACTACTAAAATTTAAATTGCTTTGCAACATGTCCCCCCTTTTGAGCATTCTTCAGGCTTTGCTTGCAAGGATGCTCAAATACAACAATCTTCAGGCTGCAGTTTCTTGATAGGCAGGAGGTAATCCATTTTGCGGTGAGATTACTTCTTTTCTTGTTATAGCTTTCATGATGCGTCTCGCATGTTGACCTTCTTTTACAATCATTCCTAAAAGACACTTGTAAACAGTTATGGCTATGACAATATTTATTACAATCAATATTCCGTACTGGATAATAGAAGATATCCATCCTGACACATGAAGACCTAGGGAGCTGAATAATTGTCCTATCCAATTGTGTTCTGCTTCTTTTTGCAGTTCATGAACATTCTCGTCAATTTGTTCTAACTGACTAATATCTTTCTCTACTTCCTGAGTGACATTTGGGATGTGTACACAACAATGCTCGTCCTTTGCATGCAGGTAGCCGCAAATTCCATATTCCTTAAGTAATATTAGGTCTAATGCCATGCGGTTTTGTATAGTCATTCTAGAGGTGGCTTGTAATTGTAAATTTAGATCTTTAAATCCCTTCTTAGTGACTGCTGCTAACCTTTCAGTTTGTCCCATTAATTTAAACAACATTTCTCTGTTCCGGTATGTTGAGATTGGTGCAAACAGAGACTCTAATGCCCATCCAAATTTAACTCCTGCTGATGGTTCATGCCAATCTCCTAACCCCAGGTCATCAATATCTTTACTAATTTCTCTTTTCCTTCGTGGTTGTATTTCTACTGATGTTAACTTATCCTGCTTCCAGAATGGACAGAGAGTAGGTATCCCTAGTGTGACAGGTACAACCGGACCATCTATGGGAATGTGGGTGGTCCACTGGCCATGTCCTATTACCCACACTAAATTTCCTGGACTCCTTACTGTAGTGGTACGGCAATCAATGTTTTTCACAGATCCCTTAATCGTATGATTATATCCCCGACATTCACATCCTAACTGCAAGAGTGTTTTGACTGGCATTAAACCTATCTCATCGTCTGGGGTATCACATGTGTATATTCGAGTACAATTCCAATCCTCTTTTGTACGTGTTTCTGTCCTCCAATTATGATTTCCTCTATTTCCTGTAGAATAAGTTCGATTCTTTTTCCCCTTCCAGTGAATGCACCACTGTACTTTTCCAATATAACTATAAGTCTCTAGTAGGCTGGGTCCCCAAATTGTTTGCCACTCTTCCATGGTTGTAGAGCTAGTAATATTTTGACATACTTGTTCTTGTTTTTCTCGTTTTATTTGAGCTTGTACTTTAGAACATGGGTGTGTTACTGAACCTGAGATCAAACAATTTCCTTCTAACTTTCCAATTTTCCCACTTTCTACCCAACGAAAATATCCAGGCATCTGTTCACATTGTTTTTTAGTCATTTTGTCTCTCAATAAACATGCATCTGTCATTTCATTCCATGTTCTAGTTACAAATCTGCAATTCCATGTAGTATTCTTAAACATTCTAGGGATTTCTGGTACTGGAATTATTCCCCATGGGATTGGGTCTCCTGCAGCATGAGGCATAGGGAGACATGCAGTGATTTTTGTGACATTCTGTACTTTCCCAAAATCACGAATTAGGCCTACAACTAGGTTTTCTTGTTCTACTTCTCTATCTGGAATCTGTAGGTTACTTACTTGTTGGGTTATTCTTTCAGTCCTTACGTAGACGGTAGTAATTCCAGTATCCCACCAGTCATCTCTACTTATCCAGCACGTATATTGGCCCTCATCTTCTCCTCTTCGTATTTCTTTGATTTTCAGAACTATTGTATCTGCTCTCTTCTCAATCTGATGTCTTTTTCCAACTTTCAAGTTTCGTCCCTTAAACCACCACCCATATTCAAAATATTGTCCTTCTGGAATTTTGCAACTTAGAATTAGATCTCTTCCTTCCTGGGCCGGGTAAACACTGTGTTCTGGTCTGACTCTTACTCCTTGATGTGGTACAGCTACTGCTGTCCTTATCCCGTGATCTTTTTCTTCCCCACACGAGACCACACAAAGAAATGTACCTTCTGTCTTTCCTACTCTGGGATTAGAAATATTCAACCTCCCTTACTATTTGACCACCAGCTCACTCCTTGACTTTGTGATTCCCAAGACTGATTTGCCATATTCAATTTCCACCACTTTACTTTAACTGATTTTCGACAATCATCAAATTGGAAGGTACAATTGATTTTTTAGGGAGGACCATCCCACATGTCTGATTGTTTCCTAGGGGGTAAAACTCGCACTTTGGTCACCGTTTTCTGAGTCGTGTTTATTGTCTGTATTTCTATATGTCCATAAGCAAAACTTTCCCAAATCCAAACTACACACATATATGTCCCTTCCATAGCTTTGGACACTTTGGGTACCTGCAGAACGGTGTAACCTTTTTGTTGTGTAGCATCCCAAACGGTTGTCACTCCTTCTGTCATGATTTGATCTTGATCTCTCCATCTCCACTTGACGTGGACATCCCTTAATTCAGCTCCCTGGTCATCTGAAAACAGACAAGTTAAATTTACATCAGTGTGTTCTGGTACAAATAAATAAGGATCTGGGGTCTCAATTTTCACGGTGGTCTCTGCTAAACTTATCAACCCCAGGAACACTACGATTCTCAATTGTTGGCTCGAAATACCATCCTTGTGGGTGAGAGAGGTTCTACCGACCACGAGACTGGAACCTTCTTGACCCGAGTATAATGGATCCAGCTGTCGATTCCTTCGACTTTTACTGCTGTGTAGGTCGTCATTATCACCTGGCGAGGACCGTCCCGTGTTTTCTTCAGTGGCTCTACCGACCAGTTTCTCACGTAGACATGATCTCCCGGAGAAATGTCATGCACTGGATTCTCCAGGGGCAAAGGTCGATTCCACTGCAATGCTCCTCTGAGGGCTGTGAGAGTCTTATTTAAAGATAACACATAATTAAACACTGCTTGATCACCTACTATATGAGGATCCCCTTGGTAGGTAGCTGCATGATAGGGTTTGCCATACAATATCTCGTATGGACTTACTCTTATTCTCTCCCTTGGTTTAGAGCAGGGCACATATAGTATGAGTAAGCGTTTCTACATGGCTCTACAACAACTAAATCACACAAATATATGTAAAAGGTGGGGTTTCTCGTCCCTGTAAAAGTAGCAAGTACTTTTTGGTTTTCCTCTCTAATTAAACTCTATTTGAATGGTTCATGCGGGTTTCCTGCATGTATTGGTGCTACCAATAGTACAATAGGGATAGCAATCATGTAAACAGTGCCTAGAGAAAAACCTGTGGTTTTTTTTGTTTTTGTTTTTGTTTTTGGTTTTTTTTAATTAATTCTGATTCTTTTATTAATTTGGATATTACCAGTCTTTTTATCTTCACCAGTCCTGGGGGAGTTCAGCCACCGCAGCTTTCGTGTCCCAAAACCTAGGCTCTTCCATTTTTTTGGCGTTTCCTCCTCTGCCTCGCCTGTCGGCTCGGTTGCTTCGAGTCACAGGGTGTTTCATCTTCTCGGCAGCAGGAGTCCCAAGTAGGAATATGCCTCTTTTTAGTGAGACGTGTTGTATATGCGGGCCACGAAGCAGCCTTTACCATAGGCCCGTTACACGACACGGCACTAACATCCCGTCGGCACTGGACTTTTACTATTTCTACTACGAAAGGATCTCCTACATAATATAAATAACAGAAATTTTGAGGGTTTACTCCATAAGTGTCACAATTCCAATATTCGGGGGAATCCCACGGAACTCCCTTCCTTTTTAACTGTTTTAATGCCCAATCAGTGAATTCTCGTTCTGATTGATAGCACTGATCACAGACTCCTCTAGGAGGATATCCGTCTCTACAGTGCGTCCACCATTTCTCTTGGCACCTTTTACATTTAAAACAAACAAGTGGATAACATTTACAACCTGGTGTATTACACCACACTCTTATATCTCGTGTATCAATTTCTTCTGGGTCTGCGTGTTCTCGATATGTTATGTTAAAACCTAGCTCAACGTATTTTAACAGATTTTTGTGCCCCAATTCGTAATATTTTAACACATTTTCATGCCCCAAATATTCCATAATACACAAACAAAGATAGAATGAATGCCACAATGAATGCTAGTAGACACTTAATTCTTAAAAGTAAAGTAATAAAAAAATTGTTTAATGTCTTTGTTATAACTTTTCTTCTTAAGACTACCTTGATGTCTTCCAAGAGTGTCGACTACTTGCCAGCGTGAGGGATTCACTAGTCTTTTCAATGCAACTGACATGTGTCCATCCACGTTTTGCAGCTCGAATTGGTGTTTCTACATTTTCACAGCCCTGTTAAAAATATGCACTCACAGTGTATTTATTTAATGAGCAACATACCAACATTTTGGTGTATGAGAGTCATCTTTGTCAGTATACTATATAGCAGCATTAAATGTAGCAGCATTAAATATAGCAACAGTAAAATCCCCATTCACTCTTCTTGCTTCTGACTCTCTTCCTCTCTCATCCTATAGACTTTCTGGGCTTCTCTCAGCAACTCATCCAGTCCCCTATCTTGCCAATTTGTTAATTTCTGAATTTTCTTTCTAATGTCTTCCCATGATTTTGCCACAAATTGTGTCTTAAGGAATTCTAGTCCTACTGGGTCGTCAAGGTTGACATCTAAATACAGCTGGAGAGCTTTCCTTAATCTTTCTAGCCATTCAGTAGGACTCTCATCTTTCTTTTGCATCTTTTTAAATACCTTGTACCTCCGGTTCTTTTCTCCATTTAATGGATATGATGGAGGAGACTTCCATGACTCCGAATCTTTAACAGAGTTCATTTGGTTCCTTCTTTCTCTTAAAGAAAACAAGTAAATATCTTCACTGGCTTCTAACCATAAAGCGGCATAAAAACTCTCCTCTGAGCAAAAGGGTTTTTTATCGCTAACATACCAATTTAAAAGTTCACGGACCCAATTCTTAAAAGTACCATATATGGGCCAGTATTTTTCTACCTCCCCACACTTCAATACAGTACTTAACCATTTTCTCCTTTGAACTTCTATAAGTGCTGGAATAACAACTCCAGTTCTCTAAGAGGTTCCCCAAAGGACTCTCAGGGGGAATCCTCAGCGTCCTAGCCTCAAAGTCACCTTTTACTAATCCTCTTCTCAGAGGGCTATTTGTAATCTTTCTCTGAGGTTCCTCTTTTTTACTACTTTTAACTTCATTCAGAGGTTCCTCTTTTAACCTCTCTAAAAAGGCTGAAAGAGATTCTCCCCTATCCCATCCCACCGAGTACAGCCCTGACCAGTCCAGCGTCCCTGGTATCCCACTTCGCACTCCCTCCACCAACAATTCCCGGTAAATTCTCAACCTTCTACAATCTCCAGACACATTTGGATCCCACCCAGGATCCTCCCGCGGCACAGAATTATCCACTGCTCCCCCCGCCGCCCGGGGCAGAGTTCGAATTCTTTCTTTCGCTCTTTCCACCATCACTCTTAATACCATTTCTTTTTCTGTTGAACCCAGAATTGTATCTAACAATACCTGTAAATCATTCCAGTCCGGATTTTGAGTTTTTATAACCATTTTTATAATACAAGTCACCCGCTCTGGATTTTCTCTATATGTCCCAGCTGACTGTTTCCAAATTAATATATCATTAGGTAAAAAAGAAACTTTCATCATGACTTTTCCTCCGTCTGCTCCAACTGCTTCCTGCAAAGGGACCATCAGTCTAGGGGGTGAGAGCGAAACGTCTGTCTCCCTTCCCCCTCCCCGTCTCTTTTCTCTACTCCTTCCCCTTTCTTTTCACCCCTTCCGAGTCTGTTCTGCTGGCAGAGTTCTATCAAAATCACATCCTCGCTCTCTTGTTTCTTCCTCATCCGAGGACGATTCTAACGGGGGCATGGTGGGTGATTGTGCCCTCACACGTGAAGGGAGGCTATATCCCGGGGGCACACTTGGAGTTTTACCGGGGGAGACTAACAAAGATACATCCTCCTCTGGTTCTGAAAACCGTATTTTCCGCTCTTGACATCCTATGCATTTATCATTCAGTTCTTTCAAAATCAACATACCACATTCCTTTTGCCATTCAGTCTTACGTTTTAAATAATAAAACAAATCTAGATACGGTATTTCATTCCACATCTCGTTTTCCCGTAAATATTGCATCAAGGGGATTATAATTTCCGGAGTCAATGAACCATTCCTAGGCCACTGCATTCCTTCTGTCACATATTGAGGCCATACATTATTACAATAATCAATCAATTGTTTCCTGCTTAACTCTTGCCCGAAATTTCCTTCCTTCCAATGTTTTAACAAGCAACCAAGCGGAGAATCGCTAGGGATATTATTTTCTGCACAAGATAGTGCTCTAAAGGTTTTAAACGGCATCATAATGACTCACACACACACACCACAGTCTGAATTCAACATCAAATTCACAATAACACAACAATATAAACCAATACGTTTTACGACCAGCGCAATAACACAACAATATAAACCAATTACGTATTCCAAACCAAAACCAAAACCAGAACCAAAACCAACTCGCCAATTCTCCCTCTGAGTGGCGAGTGCTGGTACAGCGCGGCTTTCGCTACGTCTGACAACCAGCGCCTAGGCTTCCCAACCGAAGTACCTTTAGCCCAACCCAGCGGGAAACTCACGGTCCCGTCTTATAGGCAGGCTTCCAACAAACAAACCTAAAAGAAAAAAGCACCTCCGGGCTTACCTGGATGGTCGTCCGGCGGGCGCAGGGTCGGGCACGGGTCGATGCCTCCCCAGAAATCACCTGGTTGCCGGCATGGAGTAGATCAGCTCGTGAGCCGCCCAGCTACCCCCGGAGTCCCATCTGGGTCGCCAGAAAACTCTTGCCCGTAATCCAAAAAAACCACAAACCAACAGAGTGCCGGTTTATGCGGTGCTTTATTCGGGGCCCCGGGAACCTGCGGGTTAACGCCCCAGGTCAGGATTCCCAAGACCCTCCTTCTTCATTCAGCTTTTATACACAAACAAGTTTACGTGCAGTTTCCACACCAAAACAGTTACAGTTTCCACAGCAAACCAGGTGCAGTTACAAACAAGCTCATACTTCATACTGATAACAATTAATAATCATCTACTCTAATCATAAATCTTCTTAAGTTGTCTTACCCCTAGAAACTGTTTAACAGACCATTACCACATCCTAGGTAACAAATTGTTATATACATGCTTGACTAGATCCTTTGATTACGGTTTCCACTTCTTCAGCACACAAACAAGGTTGCTACTTTGGACTGTTGCTTTCTAGGCCTACTCTCCTACTAAGCCTTAGCCATTCTACAACTAAAATTTAAATTGCTTTGCAACAACAGTGACCTCATAAAGCCCAGACATGGCATAATGCTGCAGGTCTCATAATGGCACTGACGTCATAAAGCTCAGACATGTCATAATGGTCCAGGCCTCAACACGACACTAACCTCATAAAGCCCAGACACCTCATAATGGTGCAGGTCTCATCAACACAGTGACCTCATAAAGCCCGGACCTGTCATAATGGTGCAGGCCTCATCATCACACTGACCTCATAAAGACCAGACCTGTCATAATGGTGCAGGCCTCATCATGGCACTGACTTCATAAAGACCAGACATGTCATAATGGTGCAGTTCCCATCATCACACTTACCTCATAAACTCCAGACATGTCAGAATGGTGCAGGTCTAATCATCACAGTGACCTCATAAAGCCCAGAAATGACATAATGGTGCAGGTCTCCTCATGACACTGACCTCATAAAGCCCAGACATGTCATAATGGTGCCGGCCTCATCACACCACTGACCTTATTAAGCCCGGACACCTCCTAATGGTGCAGGTCTCATCATCACACTGACCTCATAATGCCCTCACACCCCATAATGGTGCAGGTCTCATCATCACATTTACCCTATAAAGCCCAGACACGTCATAATCGTGAAGGCCTCATCATGGCACCGACCTCATAAAGCCCAGACATGTCATAATGGTGCAGGCCTCATCATCACAGTGACCTCATAAAGCTCAGACATGTCATAATGGTGCAGGCCTCATCATGGCACTGACCTCATAAAGCCCAGACATGTCATAATGGTGCAGAACTCCGAATGTCATCACAGTGAACTCATAAAGCCCAGAAATGACATAATGATTCAGACCTCATGAAGGCACTGACCTAATAAAGCCCAGACATGTCATAATGGTGCAGGCCTCATCACGCCACTGACCTCATAAAACCCATACACGTCATAATGGTGCAGGTCTCATCATCACACTGACCTCATAAAGCCCTGATGCCCAATTATGGTGCAGGCCTCATCATGGCACTGACCTCATAAAACCCAGACATGTCATAATGGTGCAGGCCTCCTCATCACACTGACCTCATAAAGCCCAGACACGTCATAATGGTGCAGGCCTCATCATAACACCGACCTCATAAAGCCCAGACACGTCAAAATGGTGCAGGTCTCATCATCACATTGACCTCATAATGCCCTGACACCCCATAATGGTGCAGGTCACATCATCGCATTTACCCCATAAAGCCCAGAAATGTCATAATCGTGAAGGCCTCATAATGGCACTGACCTCATAAAGCCCAGACATGTCATAATGGTGCAGGTCTCCTCATGACACTGACCACATAAAGCTCAGACATGTCATAATGCTGCTGGCCTCATCTTCAAACTGACCTCATAAAGCCCAGACACGTCATAATTGTGCAGGCCTCATCATGGCACTGACCTCATAAAGCCCAGACATGTCACAGTGGTGCCGGCCTCATCATCACACTGACCTCATAATGCCCAGACACCTCATAATGGTTCAGGTCTCAGCATCACACTGACCTCATAAATCCCTGACACGTCATAATGGTGCTGGTCTCATCATCACACTGACCTCATAAAGCCCTGACACCCCATTATGGTGCAGGTCTCATCATCACATTGACCTCATAAAGCCCAGAAATGTCGTAGTCGTTCAGGCCTCATCATCACACTAACCTCATAAAGCCCAGACATGTCATAATAGTGCAGGCCTCATCATCACATTGACCTCATAAAGACCAGACACCTCATAATGCTGCAGGCCTCATTATCACACTGACCTCATAAAGCCCAGACATGTCATAATCGTGCAGGCCTCCTCATCGCACTGACCTCATAAAACCCTGACACCCCATAATGGTGCAGGTCTCATCATCACATTGACCTCATAAAGCCCAGAAATGTCATAATGGTGCAGGCCTCCTCATGGCACTGACCTCATAAAGCCCAGACATGTCATAATGGTGCAGGCCTCATCATCACAGTGACCTCATAAAGCTCAGACATGTCATAATGGTGCAGGCCTCATCATGGCACTGACGTCATAAAGCCCAGATATGTCATAATGGTGCAGAACTCCTAATGTCATCACAGTGACCTCATAAAGCCCAGGCATTTCATAATGGTGCAGGCCTCCTCATGGCACTGACCTCATAAAGCCCAGACATGTCATAATGGTGCAGGCCTTATCACGCCACTGACCTCACAAAACCCAGACACGTCATAATGGTGTAGGTCTCATCATCACACTGACCTCATAAAGCCCTGACGCCCAATTATGGTGCAGGCCTCATCATCACATTGACCTCATAAAGCCCAGACATGTCATAATGGTGCAGGCCTCATCATCACACTGACCTCATAAAGCCCAGACATGTCATAATGGTGCAGGTCTCATTATCACACTGACCTAATAAAGCCCAGACATGTCATAATGGTGCAGACCTCCTCATGGCACTGACCTCATAAAGCCCTGACACCCCAAAATGGCGCAGGTCTCATCATGGCACTGACCTCATAAAGCAAAGATATGTCACAATGGTGCAGGTCTCCTCATGGCACAGACCTCACAAAGCCCAGACACGTAATAATGGTGCAGGTCTCATCATCACACTGACCTCATAAAGCCCAGACACGTACGTCACAATGGTGCAGGCCTCCTCATGGCACTGACCTCATAAAGCCAACACATGTCATAATTGTGAAAGCCTCATCATGGCACTGACCTCATAAAGCCCACACACCTCTTAATGGTGCAGGCCTCATCATCACAGTGACCTCATAAAGCCCAGACATGTCATAATGGTTCAGGCCTCAAATTGGCACTGACCTCATAAAGCCTACACATGTCATAATGGTGCAGAACTCCTAATGTCATCACAGTGACCACTTAAAGCCCAGACATGTCATAATGGTGCAGGCCTCCTCATGGCACTGACCTCATAAAGCCGAGACATGTCATAATGGTGCAGGCCTCGTCATCGCATTAACCTCATAAAGCCCAGACATGTCATAATGGTGCAGGTCTCATCAGCACAGTGATCTCATAAAAACCAGATATGACATAATGGCCCAGACTTCCCCATGGCACTGACCTCATAAAGCCCAGACATATCATAATATTGCAGGCGTCATAACGGCACCGACACCATAAAGCCCTGACAACTCATAATGGTGCACGTCTCATCATCACACTGACCTCATAAATCCCAGACATGTCATAATGGTGCAGGTCTCATCATGGCACTGACGTCATAAAGCCCAGACATGTCATAATGGTGCAGGTCTCATCACGACACTGACCACATAAAGCCCAGACATGTCATAATGGTGCAGGTCTCATTATCACACTGACCTCATAAAGACCAGACATGTCATAATGGTGCAGTTCTCATCATCACACTTACCTCATAAAGCCCAGACATGTCATAATGGTGCAGGCCTCATCATCACAGTGACCTCATAAAGCCCAGAAATGACATAATGGTGCAAGTCTCATCATCACAGTGACCTCATAAAGCCCAGACATGGCATAATGGTGCAGGCCTCATCATCACAGTGACCTCATAAAGCCCACACACCTCTTAATGGTGCAGGCCTCATCATAACGCCGACCTCATAAAGCCCAGACTTATCATAATGGTGCAGGTCTCATCATCACACTGACCTCATAAAGCCCAGACACGTCAAAATGGTGCAGGTCTCCTCATGGCACAGACCTCATAAAGCCCAGACACGTCATAATTGTGAAGACCTCACCATGGCACTGACCTCATAAAGCCCAGACACCTCATAATGTTGCAGGCCTCATCATCACAGTGATCTCATAAGGCCCAGACATGACATAATGGCCCAGATTTCCTCATGGCACTGACCTGATAAAGCCCAGACATATCATAAGGGTGCAGGCATGATCACGGCACCGACCCTATTATGCCCAGACACCTCATAATGGTTCAGGCCTCAGCATCACACTGACCTCATAAAGCCCTGACACGTCATAATGGTGCTGGTCTCATCATCACACTGACCTCATAAAGCCCAGAAATGTCGAAATCGTTCAGGCCTCATCATCACACTGACCTCATAAAGCCCAGATATGTCATAATGGTGCAGGCCTCATCATCACACTGACCTCATAAAGCCCATACATGTCATAATGGTGCAGGTCTCATCATCACATTGACCTCATAAAGCCCAGACATGTCATAATGACCCAGGCCTCCTCATGGCGCTGACCTCATAAAGCCCACACATGTCATAATGATGCAGGCCTCCTCATGGCACTGACCTCATAAAGCCCAGACACCTCATAATGGTGCAGGCCTCATCACCACAGTGACCTCATAAAGCACAGACATGGCATAATGGTATAGGCCTCATCATCACACTGACTTCATAAAGCCCAGACCTGTCGTAATGGTGCAGGCCTCATCATGGCACTGACCTCATAAAGCCCAGACATGTCATAATGGTGCAGGCCTCCTCATGGCACTGACCTCATAAAGCCTATACATGTCATAATGGTGCAGGTCTCATCATCACACTGACCACATAAAGCCCAGACATGTCAAAATGGTGCAGGCCTCATCATGGCACTGACATCATAAAGACCAGACATGTCATAATGGTGCAGTTGTCATCATCACACTTACCTCATAAAGCCCAGACATGTCATAATGGTGCAGGCCTAATCATCACATTGACCTCATAAAGCCCAGAAATGACATAATTGTGAAGGCCTCATCATGGCACTGACCTCATAAAGCCCAGACATGTCATAATGGTGCAGGACTCATCACACCATTGACCTTATTAAGCCCGGACACCTCCTAATGGTGCAGGTCTCATCATCACACTGACCTCATAATGCCCTGGCAACACATAATGGTGCAGGTCTCATCATCACATTTACCCCATAAAGCCGAGAAATGTCATAATCGTGAAGACCTCATCATGGCATTGACCTCCTAAAGCCCAGACATGTCATAATGGTGCAGACCTCATCATCACAGTGATCTCATAAACCTCAGACATGTTATAATGGTGCAGGCCTCATCTTCAAACTGACCTCATAAAACCCAGACACCTCATAATAGTGCAGGTCTCATCATGGCACTGACCTCATAAAGCCCAGACATGTCATAATGGCGCAGGCCTCATCATCACATTGACCTCATAATGCCCAGACACCTCATAATGGTGCAGGCCTCATCATCACAGTGACCTCATAAAGCCCAGACACCTCATAATGGTGCAGGCCTCATCATCACAGTGACCTCATAAAGCCCAGACATGTCATAATGGTATAGGTCTCCTCATGGCACTGACCTCATAAAACCCTGAAACCCCATAATGGTGCAGGTCTCATCATCACATTGACCTCATAAAGCCCAGAAATGTCATAATGGTGCAGGTCTCATCATGGCGCTGACCTCATAAAGCAAAGATATGTCACAATGGTGCAGGCCTCATCATGGTACAGACCTCATAAAGCCCAGATACCTCATAATTGTGAAGGCCTCATCATGGCACTGACCTCATAAAGCCCAGACACATCATAATGGTGCAGGCCGCATAATCACACTGACCTCACAAAACCCAGACATGTCATAATGGTGTACGCCTCCTCATGGCACTGACCTCATAAAGCCCAGACATGTCATAATGGTGCAGGCCTCACCATCACAATGACCTCATAAAGCCCAGACACGTCATAATGGTGCAGGCCTCATCATCACAGTGACCTCATAAAGCCCAGACACATCATAATGGTGCAGGCCTCATCATCACAGTGACCTCATAAAGCCCAGACCTGTCCTAATGGTGCAGGCCTCATCATGGCACTGACCTCATAAAAACTAGACATGTCATGATGGTGAAGGCCTCATCATCACACTGTCATCATAAAGCCCAGACGCCTCATAACAGTGCAGGCCTCCTCATGGCACAAACCTCAAAAAGCCCAGACATGTCATAATGGTGCAGACCTCACCATGGCACTGACCTCATAAAGCCCAGACACGGCATAATGGTGCAGGTCTCATCATCACACTGACCTCATAAAGCCCTGACGCCGATTTATGGTGCAGGCCTCATCATCACAGTGACCTCATAAAGCCCAGAAATGTCATAATTGTGCAGGCCTCATCATCACACTCACCTCATAAAGCCCAGACATGTCATAATGGTGCAGGCCTCATCATCACATTGACCTCATAAAGCCCAGACATGTCATAATGGTGCTGTCCTCATCATAACACCGACCTCATAAAGCCCAGACACGTCATAATGGTGCAGGTCTCGTAATCCCACTGACCTCATAAAGCCCAGACATGTCATAATGGTGCAGGCCTCCTCATTGCACTGACCTGATAAAGCCCTGACACCCCATAATGGTGCAGGTCTCATCATCATATTGACTTCATAAAGCCCGGAAACGTCATAATGGTGCAGGTCTCATCATGGCACAGACCTCACAAAGCCCAGACACATAATAATGGTGCAGGTCTCATCATCACATTGACCTCATAAAGCCCAGACACGTCATAATGGTGCAGGCCTCCTCATGGCACTGACCTTATAAAGCCCAGACACGTCATAATTGTGAAGACCTCATCATGGCACTGACTTCATAAAGCCCAGACACCTCATAATGGTGCAGGCCTCATCGTCACAGTTACCTCATAAAGCCCAGACATGTCTTAATGGTTCAGGCCTCATCGTGGCACTGACCTCATAAAGCCCAGACATGTCATAATGGTGAAGAACTCCTAATGTCATCACAGTGACCACTTAAAGCCCAGACATGTCATAATGGTGCAGGCCTCATAATGGCACTGACCTCATAAATCCCAGACATGTCATAATGGTGCAGGTCTCATCATGGCACTGACCTCATAAAGCCCAGACATGTCATAATGGTGCAGGTCTCATCAGCACAGTGAACTCATAAAGCCCAGACACCTCATAGAAAGTGCAGGTCTGATCATCACACTCACCTCATAAAGCCCAGACATGTCATAATGGTGCAGGCCTCATCATCACACTTACCTCATAAAGCCCAGACATGTCATAATGGTGCAGGCCTCATCATCACAGTGATCTCATAAAGCCCAGACATGACATAATGGGCCAGACTTCCTCATGGCACTGACCTGATAATGCCCAGACATATCATAATATTGCAGGCGTCATCACGGCACCGACACCATAAAGCCCTGACACCTCATAATGGTGCACGTCTCATCATCACACTGACCTCATAAAGCCCGGACACCTCATAATGGTGCAGGTCTCATCACGACACTGACCTCATAAAGCCCGGACACGTCATAATGGTGCAGGTCTCATTATCACACTGACCTCATAAAGCCCAGACATGTCATAATGGTGCAGGCCTCATCATCACACTGACTTCATAAAGACCAGACATGTCATAATGGTGCAGGCCTCCTCATGGCACTGACCTCATAAAGCCCAGACACCTCATAATGCTGCTGGCCTCATCATCACACTGACCTCATAAAGCCCGGACACGTCATAATTGTGAAGGCCTCATCATGGCACTTACCTCATAAAGCCCACACATGTCATAATGGTGCAGACCTCCTAATGTCATCACAGTGGCCACTTAAAGCCCAGACATGTCATAATGGTTCAGGCCTTCTCATGGCACTGACCTCATAAATCCCAGACATGTCATAATGGTGCAGGCCTCCTCATGACACTGACCTCATAAAGCCCAGACATGTCATAATGGTGCAGGCCTCATCATCACACTGACCTCATAAAGCCCAGACACCTCATAGAAGTGCAGGTCTGATCATCACACTTACCTCATAAAGCCCAGATACCTCATAATGGTGCAGGCCTCATCATCACACTTACCTCATAAAGCCCAGACATGTCATAATGGTGCAGGTCTCATCATCACAGTGATCTCATAAAGCACAGACATGACATAATGGCCCAGACTTCCTCATGGCACTGACCTGATAAAGCCCAGACATGTCATAAGGGTGCAGGCGTCATCACGGCACCGACCCCATAAAGCCCTGACACCTCATAATGGTGCAGGTCTCATCATCACACTGACCTCATAAATCCCAGACATGTCATAATGTTGCAGGTCTCATCATGGCACTGACCTCATAAAGCCCAGACATGTCACAGTGTTGCAGGCCTCATCATCCCACTGACCTCATAATGCCCAGACACCTCATAATGGTTCAGGCCTCAGCATCACACTGACCTCATAAAGCCCAGTCACCCCATTATGGTCCAGGCCTCATCATCACATTGACCTCATAAAGTCCAGACATGTCAGAATGACCCAGGTCTCCTCATGGATCTGACCTCATAAAGCCCACACATGTCATAATGGTGCAGGCCTCATCATCACAGTGACCTCATAAACCCAGACACCTCATAATGGTGCAGGCCTCCTCATGGCACTGACCTCATAAAGCCCAGACATGTCATAATGGTGCAGGCCTCATCATCACACTGACTTCATAAAGACCAGACATGTCATAATGGTGCAGGCCTCCTCATGGCACTGACCTCATAAAGCCCAGACACCTCATAATGCTGCTGGCCTCATCATCACACTGACCTCATAAAGCCCGGACACGTCATAATTGTGAAGGCCTCATCATGGCACTTACCTCATAAAGCCCACACATGTCATAATGGTGCAGACCTCCTAATGTCATCACAGTGGCCACTTAAAGCCCAGACATGTCATAATGGTTCAGGCCTTCTCATGGCACTGACCTCATAAATCCCAGACATGTCATAATGGTGCAGGCCTCCTCATGACACTGACCTCATAAAGCCCAGACATGTCATAATGGTGCAGGCCTCATCATCACACTGACCTCATAAAGCCCAGACACCTCATAGAAGTGCAGGTCTGATCATCACACTTACCTCATAAAGCCCAGATACCTCATAATGGTGCAGGCCTCATCATCACACTTACCTCATAAAGCCCAGACATGTCATAATGGTGCAGGTCTCATCATCACAGTGATCTCATAAAGCACAGACATGACATAATGGCCCAGACTTCCTCATGGCACTGACCTGATAAAGCCCAGACATATCATAAGGGTGCAGGCGTCATCACGGCACCGACCCCATAAAGCCCTGACACCTCATAATGGTGCAGGTCTCATCATCACACTGACCTCATAAATCCCAGACATGTCATAATGTTGCAGGTCTCATCATGGCACTGACCTCATAAAGCCCAGACATGTCACAGTGTTGCAGGCCTCATCATCCCACTGACCTCATAATGCCCAGACACCTCATAATGGTTCAGGCCTCAGCATCACACTGACCTCATAAAGCCCAGTCACCCCATTATGGTCCAGGCCTCATCATCACATTGACCTCATAAAGTCCAGACATGTCAGAATGACCCAGGCCTCCTCATGGATCTGACCTCATAAAGCCCACACATGTCATAATGGTGCAGGCCTCATCATCACAGTCACCTCATAAACCCAGACACCTCATAATGGTGCAGGCCTCATAATCACACTGACCTCATAAAACCCAGACATGTCATAATGGTGCAGGCCTCCTCATGGCACTGACCTCATAATGCCCAGACACCTCATAATGGTGCAGGCCTCACCATCACAATGACCTCATAAAGCCCAGACACGTCATAATGGTGCAGGCCTCATCATGGCACTTACCTCATAAAGCCCAGACATGTCATAATGGTGCAGGCCTCATCATCACATTGACCTCATAAAGCCCAGACATGTCATAATGGTGCAGGCCTCATCATCACAGTGACCTCATAAAGCCCAGACACATCATAATGGTGCAGGCCTCATCATCACAGTGACCTCATAAAGCCCAGACATGTCATAATGGTATAGACCTCATAATGGCACTGACCTCATAAAGCCCAGACCTGTCCTAATGGTGCAGGCCTCATCAGGGCACTGACCTCATAAAACCCAGACATGTCCTAATGGTGCAGGCCTCCTCATGGCACTGACCTCATAAAGCCCAGACATGTCATAATGGTGCAGGCGTCATCATCACAGTGACCTCATAAAAACCAGACATGTCATAATGGTGCAGGCCTCATCATCACACTGACCTCATAAAGCCCAGACGCCTCATAACAGTGCAGGCCTCCTCATGGCACAAACCTCAAAAAGCCCAGACACGTCATAATGGTGCTGGCCTCATTATCACACTCACCTCATAAAGCCCAGACATGTCATAATGGTGCAGGCCTCATCATCACGTTGACCTCATAAAGCCCAGACACGTCATAATGGTGCAGGCCTCCTCATGGCACTGACCTCATAAAGCCCAGACACGTCATAATCGTGAAGGCCTCATCATGGCACTGACTTCATAAAGCCCACACACCTCATAATGGTGCAGGCCTCATCATCACAGTGACCTCATAAAGCCCAGACATGTCATAATGGTTCAGGCCTCATCGTGGCACTGACCTCATAAAGCCCACACGTCATAATGGTGAAGAACTCTAAATGTCATCACTGGGACCACATAAAGCCCAGACATGTAATAATGGTGCAGGCCTCATAATGGCACTGACCTCATAAAGCCCAGACATGTCATAATGGTGCAGGCCTCCTCATGGCACTGACCTCATAAAGCCCGGACACCTCATAGAAAGTGCAGGTCTGATCATCACACTTACCTCATAAAGCCCAGATACCTCATAATGGTGCAGGTCTCATCATCACACTTACCTCATAAAGCCCACACATGTCATAATGGTGCAGGCCTCATCATCACAGTGATCTCATAAAGCCCAGACATGACATAATGGGCCCGACTTCCTCATGGCACTGACCTGATAAAGCCCAGACATATCATAATATTCCAGGCGTCATCACGACACCAACACCATAAAGCCCTGACACCTCATAATCGTGCACGTCTCATCATCACACTGACCTCATAAAGCCCAGACATGTCATAATGGTGCAGGTCTCATCACGACACTGACCTCATAAAGCCCGGACACGTCATAATGGTGCAGGTCTCATTATCAGACTGACCTCATAAAGCCCAGACATGTCATAATGGTGCAGGCCTCATCATCACACTGACTTCATAAAGACCAGACATGTCATAATGGTGCAGGCCTCCTCATGGCACTGACCTCATAAAGCCCAGACACCTCATAATGGTGCTGGCCTCATCATCACACTGACCTCATAAAGCCTGGACACGTCATAATTGTGGAGGCCTCATCATGGCATATACCTCATAAAGCCCACACATGTCATAATGGTGCAGGCCTCATCATCACAGTGATCTCATAAAGCACAGACATGACATAATGGCCCAGACTTCCTCATGGCACTGACCTGATAAAGCCCAGACATATCATAAGGGTGCAGGCGTCATCACGGCACCGACCCCATAAAGCCCGGAAACCTCATAATGGTGCACGTCTCATCATCACACTGTCCTCATAAATCCCAGACATGTCATAATGGTGCAGGCCTCATCATCACACTGACATCATAAAACCCAGACAGTCATATTAGTGCAGGTCTCATCATGGCACTGACCACATAAAGCCCAGACATGTCAAAATGGCGCAGGCCTCATCTTCAAACTGACGTCATAAACCCCAGACATGTCACAGTGTTGCAGGCCTCATCATCACACTGACCTCATAATGCCCAGACACCTCAAAATGGTACAGGCCTCAGCATCACACTGACCTCATAAAGCCCAGACACCCCGTTATGGTGCAGATCTCATCATAACATTGACCTTATAAAGCCCAGAAATGTCGTAATCGTTCAGGCCTCATCATCACACTGACCTCATAAAGCCCAGACATGTCATAATGGTGCAGGTCTCATCATCACATTGACCTCATAAAGACCAGACACCTCATAATGGTGCAGGCCTCATCATCACACTGACCTCATAAAGCCCAGACATGTCATAATCGTGCAGGCCTCCTCATGGCACTGACCTCATAAAACCCTGACACCCCATAATGGTGCAGGTCTCATCATCACATTGACCTCATAAAGCCCAGAAATGTCACAATAGTGCAGGTCTCTTCATGGCACTGACCTCATAAAGCACAGATATGTCACAATGGTGCAGGCCTTCTCATGGCACAGACCTCATAAAGCCCAGACATGTCATAATCGTGCATGTCTCCTCATGGCTGTGACCTCACAAAGCCCAGACACGTAATAATGGTGCAGGTCTAATCATCTCACTGACCTCATAAAGCCCAGACACGTCATAATGCTGCAGGCCTCATCATCACAGAGACCTCATAAAGCCCACACATGTCATAATGGTGCAGAACTCCTAATGTCATCACAGTGACCACTTAAAGCCCAGACATGTCATAATGGTACAGGCCTCCTCATGGCACTGACCTCATAAAGCCCAGACATGTCATAATGGTGCAGGCCTCCTCATGACACTGACCTCATAAAGCCCAGACATATCATAATGGTGCAGGTCTCATCAGCACCGTGAACTCATAAAGCCCAGACACCTCATAAAAGTGCAGGTCTGATCATCACACTGACCTCATAA
The DNA here is from genome assembly GCF_036250125.1 of Pseudopipra pipra. Classification (NCBI taxonomy): domain Eukaryota; kingdom Metazoa; phylum Chordata; class Aves; order Passeriformes; family Pipridae; genus Pseudopipra; species Pseudopipra pipra. The sequence goes on from NC_087558.1 coordinate 26,488,036, forward strand.
AGCCCAGATACCTCATAAAAGTCCAGGTCTGATCATCACACTTACCTCATAAAGCCCAGATATGTCATAATGGTGCAGGCCTCATCATCACACTTACCTCATAAAGCCCAGACATGTCATAATGGTGCAGGCCTCATCACACCACGGACCTTATTAAGCCCTGACACCTCCTAATGGTGCAGGCCTCATCATCACATACACCTCATAAAGCCCAGACATGTCATAATGACCCAGGCCTCCTCATGGCGCTTACCTCATAAAGCCCAGACATGTCATAATGGTACAGGCCTCATCATCACAGTGACCTCATAAAGCCCAGACACCTCATAATGGTGCAGGCCTCATCATCACAGTGACCTCATAAAGCCCAGACATGTCATAATGGTATAGGCCTCATCATGGCACTGACCTCATAAAGCCCAGAAATGACATAATGGTGCAGGCCTCCTCATGGCACTGACCGCACAAAACCCAGACATGTCATAATGGTGCAGGCCTCCTCATGGCACTGACCTCATAAAGCCTATACATGTCATAATGGTCCAGGTCTCATCATCACACTGACCACATAAAGCCCAGACATGTCATAATGGTGCAGGCCTCATCATCACACTGACATCATAAAACCCAGACACCTCATAACAGTGCAGGCCTCCTCATGGCACTAACCTCATAAAGCCCAGATATGTCATAATGGTGCAGGTCTCATCATCACACTGACCTCATAAAGCCCAGACATGTCATAATGGTGCAGGCCTCATCATCGCATTGACCTCATAAAGCCCAGACACCTCATAATGGTGCAGGCCTCATCATAACACCGACCTCATAAAGCCCAGACACGTCATAATGGTCCAGGCCTCATTATCACACTGACCTCATAAAGCCCAGAAATGACATAATGGTGCAGGCCTCCTCATGGCACTGACCTCATAAAGCCCAGACATGTCATAATGGTGCAGGTCTCATCATGGCACTGACCTCATAAAGCACAGATATGTCACAATGGTGCAGGCCTTCTCATGGCACAGACCACATAAAGCCCAGACCTGTCATAATGGTGCAGGCCTCATCATGGCACTGACTTCATAAAGACCAGACATGTCATTATGGTGCAGTTCTCATCATCACACTTACCTCATAAAGCCCAGACATGTCAGAATGGTGCAGGCCTAATCATCACAGTGACCTCATAAAGCCCAGAAATGACATAATGGTGCAGGCCTCCTCATGGCACTGACCTCATAAAGCCCAGACATGTCATAACGGTGCAGGTCTCATCACACCACTGACCTTATTAAGCCCAGACACCTCCTAATGGAGCAGGTCTCATCATCACACTGACCTCATAATGCCCTGACACCCCATAATGTCGCAGGTTTCATCATCACATTTACCCCATAAAGCCGAGTAATGTCATAATCGTGAAGGCCTCATCATGGCACTGACCTCATAAAGCCCAGACATGTCATAATGGTGCAGGCCTCATCATCACAGTGACCTCATAAAGCTCAGACATGTCATAATGGTGCAGGCCTCATCATGGCACTGACCTCATGAAGCCCAGACGTGTCATAATGGTGCAGAACTCCTAATGTCATCAAAGTGACCTCATAAAGCCCAGAAAGGACATAATGATTCAGGCCTCATGATGGCACTGACCTAATAAAGCCCAGACATGTCATAATGCTGCAGGCCTCATCACGCCACTGACCTCATAAAGCGCAGACACGTCATAATGGTGCAGGTCTCATCATCACACTGACCTCATAAAGCCCTGACGCCCAATTATGGCGCAGGCCACATCATCACATTGACCTCATAAAGACCAGAAATGTCATAATCGCGCAGGCCTCATCATCACACTCACCTCATAAAGCCTAGAGTTGTCATAATGGTGCAGGCCTCATCATCACATTGACCTCATAAAGCCCAGAAATGACATAATGGTGCAGGCCTCATCATCACATTGACCTCATAAAGCCCAGACATGTCATAATGGTGCAGGCCTCATCATAACACCGACCTCATAAAGCCCAGACACGTCATAATGGTGCAGGTCTCATTATCACACTGACCCCATGAAGCCCAGACATGTCATAATTGTGCAGGCCTCCTCATGGCACTGACCTCATAAAGCCCAGACACCTCATAATGGTGCAGGCCTCATCATCACATTGACCTCATAAAGCCAAGACACGTCATAATGGTGCAGGCCTCTTCATGGCACTGACCTCATAAAGCCCACACATGTCATAATGGTGCAGATCTCCAAATGTCATCACAGTGACCACTTAAAGCCCAGACATGTAATAATGGTGCAGGCCTCCTCATGGCACTGACCGCATAAAGCCCAGACATGTCATAATGGTGCAGGTCTCATCATCACACTGACCTCATAATGCCCAGACATGTCATAATGGTGCAGGCCTCATCATCACACTGAACTCTTAAAGCCCAGACATGTCATAATGGTGCAGGCCTCATCATCACACTGATATCATAAAACCCAGACACCTCATAACAGTGCAGGCCTCCTCATGGCACTAACCTCAAAAAGCCAAGACGTCATAATGGTGCAGACCTCATCATGGCACTGACCTCATAAAGCCCAGACATGTCATATTGGTGGAAGCCTCATCATCATAGTTATCTCATACAGCCCAGACACCTCATAATGTTGCAGGTCTCATGATCACACTGACCTCATAAAGCCCAGACTCCTCATAATGGTGCACACCTGATAATAACATTGACGTCATAAAACCCAGACCTCTCATATTGGTGCAGGCCTCATCGTGGCACAAACCTCATAAAACCCAGACATGTCATAATGGTGCAGGCCTCAACATGGCACGGACCTCATAAAGCCCAGACATATCATAATGGTGCAGTTCTCATCATCACTGTGACCTCATATATCCCATACATGTCATAATGGTGCAGGCCTCATCAGGGCACTGACCTCATAAAGCCCAGACATGTCATAATGGTGCAGGCCTCATCATCACAGTGACCTCATAAAGCCCAGAAATGTCATAATGGTGCAGGCCTCTTCATCACAGTGCCCTCATAAAGCCCTCCCTGGTCTACCAATGGGTCTTGCTGCACCTGGGCTCTGCCTGCAGACACTAGCTGGGAGATAAAGAAGAAAAGCCGTTAGAACTACTCTTTGCACTGGATGTTGTTTCCCAGAAGAAAGGGCACAGAAACAGTAAGGATGATACGGAGAAAAATTTGACGAGACTGTCAAGGTGTGCGGTTGTGGAAGTGTCCATTAGAGTTACTCGAGAGATGAGTGCGGGAAAGAGAGGTGGATTTTTGGAGTCACTGTAGAATGGGAAGCTGCGCGACTAAGCTAAGCAAGAGAGAAAGGAAAGCAGGAAAGGGGAAGGCCTCCTCTCCGCCTCCTCTCTCTCCTCTGTCTTCGTCTCCGTCCACTGCCCTCCTCATCCAACTCAGCCTGGGTGCTGTGCTTGCGCCGACGCCTCTGGGGCTCTCGTCGGGTGCGGGCTGGATCCGGAGGGCCGGCGAGAGCGGCGGCAGCGGGGCGGCGGTCGGAGCTCTGCGCCACGGAGGTGGCGGGGCCGGGCTAGGTGGGAGGGGTTAGGACTGGTCTCGAGGAGTTCAAGATTGACAGACCATGGGAGAAGCAGCATCCCCAGAGAAAGCTCGGATGTGGCATGGCATCTCCCACCTGCTTTGAACTTCCTGGAGATGCAACCTCCGTGAGAAGATCCCTTCTGTGTCCCCCCTCTTCCTGCTCCTCTTGCTCAGAGGACCAGGGAACAGCCTGTCACATCTGAACTGCATGTGGTGGAAGCAGCACATCTGCAGCAGGTTGAGGGGCGCTCAGAGGCGGGACTTCACGGTATTAAACAAACCCTAAAAGATATCTTTGGAATTTCATGGAATCAAAGGGGGAAAAAAAAGAATTCAATCCAATGACCAGAAACCATTGTATCGAACATTTCTTTAATATGTCAGCTGGGAATACATGGGGTACTCTGCCATGCATGGATCAAACATCTAGTATAAATTTCGGAATATAAGTACAGTGACGCTTGAGAGACCCCTTCCCCCTTCACCAGCAGTGGAGAATTAGGTTAAGATTTTGAGGTCATATGGTGCCGCAGCCCGCAGGGATAAAGGATAGGGTTGAGCACTGCAATAAGGGTTCTTACACGATTGAAGGTGAGGGAAGCAATGCCAACGTTTATTAGGAGGGTAACAACTTATATAGGGTTGGACAAGGGGTGGTACTTGGGCTAGGGAGGAGCATGGGATTGACAACCAGGGAAGTAAGGTGATTGGGCAGCTGTGTCAGGAAAGGAGGGGTTTGGATGTCTCCGGGGGTAAGGACCAATGGGTGCTACCTCTGCACTGCACCAAAACCTAGCCAATGGCAGGCAGAGGAGCGGGAAAACAGGGGAAAGGCGGGAAAACCTGAGGGAAGGAGAAGGAGACAATATGGTGGACAAAATTTTAAAACAACAACTTGGGTACATAAAACAGTATAACATCATAACAACAAACTGGGGAGCAACTGGGGTACAACAGACGTATTCAGTGGGTGTCATAATAAGTATTGTTTGTCCAGTCCGGTATTTTTAAGTCCATTTAAGGGTTATAGATTTTTCTCCACGCTTCATAGCGCTCCCACTCCTCCTTATCTCCTCCAACAATATGGCATCTTGGGTTTTATTCGCGGAGCAAGACTGCCATCTAGCGTCCATTTCTTCGGGGGGGGGCAGTCATGTTTGGAGAGTGGTCTTCTCGCTAATCAGGCCTCGTAGCGTCTCTGCTTGATCTATCCGACCTCGAACTCCTAAATTAAATGTTCTAGGACCAACTAAGACATATGTCTTAGGACTTCCCATTTGCTTAAACAATATTTAATTGACTTTCTTCTTAACAGAACAACCTCTTATTGAAGAACATTTCAGAGGCACGTAAGCTAATTTCTTGAAGATGGGCATACGATATACTCTCTATTCGTTTCCATGTGTTATCTACATTCTCTCTCCTAAAAATAACTGAAGTCTTAAAAGAATTAGGATATCATTTTTATCTAAGATAAAGCTTCTGATGTACTAAGTCGTTTAGAAAAGAGATCCTCTCTCATTTTAGTGCCATTGTGACAACATGGGGCTTCACGTAACACCTGGAACACTGAACACTGCAGATTCCCCTGGAATCAAAGGGCCATTGTGACACTCTAGGGCCTCATGGAAGAGGGAGGCAGTGCAGAGAGACCTCAAATTAGAGGTTTGCGCAATCATCCACCAGAGGAAGTTCAACAAGGGGAAGTGCCAAATTCTGTCCCTGGGATGGGGCAACCTCGGTTGTACGGACAGACTGGGAATGACATGCCGCATAGCGGTGCTGGAAAATGGCCTCTGGGATCGTGGTGGATGGCCAGCTGGCCGAGAGTCAGTGGTGCCCTGGCGGGGGCTCACTGCTCGCTCACACAAGGGTTTTCAGACACACGAGTCCTTCCCTTGCACACACCCAGCCAGACAGTTCATGGCAGCAGGGGCAGTATCTCCTGGGGCTCCTGCTGCCACGCCCGGAGCCTGGATACATCTCAACCCTTGTGAGGTGCCACTTGCTCTGCCACTATCTGAGAAGCCCCACGGCCTGAGGGATGGGCACAGGGAGCTCTGTCCACAGAAGCACATCCCAGAGCTGCATCCAGGGGCTTTGCCAGGGTTTAGTACCGTAAATTCAAAGTGACACCAGACACTCTTTGTCCCACAGAACTTCAAGGCTCCCCCATGAGGCTGATGGCAATTGTACTTGCTCAGGGTCATCTCCCCACACCACCACCAGGTGTGTGCTCAAGACTTGTCTCTTCAATGCAAAGAGAGTCACCCGCCCTAGTCCATCCGTGTCTCTCCAGGGAAGGCTAAAGAACTTCTGTGGGCTGGATGAGAAGCCAGTGCACATGGGAATGGACCACGCCCTTCCCTGGTGGTCTTTCGTGTCCTTTTACTGAGTTGAGAGCAATGGGAAAGGGAATGAACCTTTTGACTGGGCCTCAGAGTGCCCGTCAACCTGCTGCAGATATGCTGGTTCCAGCACATCCAGTTCAGATGTGACAGGCTGTTCCCTGGTCCTCTGAGTAAGAGGAGCAGGAGGAGGGAACAGAAGAGATCTCCTCACAGAGGCTGCATCACCAGAAAGTCCAAAGAAGGTGGGAGATGCCATGCCACGTCCGAGCTTTCTCTGGGGAAGGTGCTTCTCCCATGCAATGCCTCTCCGTAGCACTCGTGCCACATCCCCTGACAAAAGACCAGGTGGTCTTTGTCGCTAGCAGAAGTGCTCCTGTTACCAGTAGGGATGATCCCCGGGACAGGCCAGGAGAGGCTGACCCGGGGAGCTGAGCCGGGAGGGATGTTCTGCCTCTCGTGCCCCTCGAGCATTCTCAAAAGCGCCTGCCGTGGAGGACAATTCAGGAGTCCCCCCGGGCCAGCAAAAGAGAGATGAGAAGGAAGAGATGATGGCCACGAAAAAAGCTCATGGTCTGTCAATCTTGAACTCCTCGAGACCAATCCTCAGCCCTCCCACCTAGCCCGGCCCCGCCGCCTCCGCGGCGCAGAGCTCCGACCGCCGCCCCGCTGCCGCCGCTCTCGCCGGCCCTCCGGATCCAGCCCGCACCCGACGAGAGCCCCAGAGGCGTCGGCGCCCCGGTACAGTACCCGGGCTTAGTTGGATGAGGAGGACCGTGGACGGAGACGAGAACAGTGGACGGAGACGAAGACAGAGGAGGGAGAGGAGGCGGGGAGGAGGCGGACAGGAGGCGGCCCGGCCGGAGCAGAGACGGGGCTATCGGGGGCAGCGAGAAGCCGTACGGCGGATGGGCGCATTCGGCGCCGGCGGAGAGCGGGGCTGTCGGCGCTGGCCGCGGTTCTGCTCGGTGCACAAGGTTGGCACCCGGCGACCGGGGGGGCCGCGGCTGGTGTTGCCGTGCAGGTCCCTCCAGGGAGGGAGGTTGCCGTCCTGCCTGGCAGGTTCTTCACAGAGCTCCGTCTCCCAACTAGCCTCCCGTCCGTCCCTCCCTCTGCTCCATAAAGTATTCCCTCGGAACACTCACCGGTCTTTTCTTTGTCGAGCCGTTCCCGTTTCCTTGCTTTACTCTCGGTCCTTCAGAGACCTCCTGCAGTCCGTCCTTCCCCTTTTCTACTTTCCTTTCTCTCTTGTTTATCTCAGCTGCGCAGTTTCCCATACTTCAGTGACTCCAAAAATCCACCTCTCTTTCCCGCACGCAACTCTCCAGCAAATTCTAATGGGCACTTCCACAACTGCACACCTTGACAGTCTCGTCAAATTCTTCTCCGTACGGTCCTGACTCTTTCTGTGCCCTGTCTTCTGGGAAACAACATGCAGTGCAAAAAGCCATTCTGACGGCTTTTTGTCTTTATCTCCCCGCCAGTGTCTGCAGGCAGAGCCCAGGGGTACTAGGACACATTGGTGGAGACAACGGAAGGCAGTGAGATCCTCAGAAAGTGTTCACACGCCAACCTCTGGAGCGGCGATTTTATCCCTTTCTACCGGCAGCTCCCGGGTCACAGCACGGAACTCCTCGCGCGCGCTGCTAAAGGGTGTCGAGAGCTGCGTGCGCCAGCGGGGCGGCTGTCGTTGTCGGGAGATGGACGTTGGACCTTCCTCTAACTCTCCGGACCCCGCCTTGGGGACACGGCTCTGTATTCCTTCCCCCTGGCAGACAGGGATTCATTGACACGGTCGTCTTTGGAGCTTTCAGGGGATTTTCTTAGAAATGCACAATTAGTTTTATGAGGTCAGTGCCATGAATGCTCGAGGGGCACGAGACGCAGAACATCCCTCCCGGCTCAGCTCCCCGGGGTCAGCCACTCCTGGTCTGTCTCGGGGAGCATCCCTGCTGGCAGCAGGAGTAATTCTGCTAGCGACAAAGACCACCTGGTCTTTTGTCAGGGGCTGTGGTACGAGTGCTACGGCGAGGCAGTGCATGGGAGAAGCAGCATCCCCAGAGAAAGCTCGGACGTGGCACAGAACCTCCGAACTTCTTTGGACTTCCTGGCGATGAGGAGAGTTCTTGTGTGTCCCTCCTCCTGCTCCTCTTGCTCAGAGGACAAGAGAAGAGTCTGTCACACCTGAACTGGATGTGGTGGAAGCTGCACATCTGCAGCAGGTTGAGGGGCAGAGTGCCGAGACGGAACTGGTTGAGGAGGGCAGGGGAGGGAGAAGAAAGCAGAGGAGGGAGAGGAGGCGGCCCGGCCGGAGCAGAGAGACGGGGCTGTTGGGGGTAGCGGGAGGCCGGGCGGCGGATCGCTGGATGCGGCTCTTTGGGGAGTGGGGCTGGCGGTGCTGGCCGTGGTTCTGCTCGGTGTGCAAGGCTGGTGCCCGGGGACCGTGGTGGCCGCGAATGAGGTGGCCGTGCAGGTCCCTCGAGGCTGCCGTCCTGCCTGACAGGTTCTTCACGGAGCTCCGTCTCCCAACTAGCCTCCCGTCCGTCCCCCCCCTCTGCTCCATAAAGCATTCCCACGAAACACTCACCACTCTTATTTTTGTGAAGCCATTCTTTTCCCTTGCTTTTCTCTCTGTCCTTTAGAGAACTCCTGCGGTCCGTGCTTTGTGTAGTGGTGATAGGCCCTTTTTTCATAGGGGTGCTACATTGCTGCCCTGTAGAAACTATTAAACGAGTAGTGCATTTCTAAGAAAATCCCCTGAAAGCTTCCAAAAAGGGGAAGGACGGACTGCAGGAGGTCTCTGAAGGACCGAGAGTAAAGCAAGGAAACGGGAACGACTCGACAAAGAAAAGACCGGTGAGTGTTCCGAGGGAATACTTTATGGAGCAGAGGGAGGGACGGACGGGAGGCTAGTTGGGAGACGGAGCTCTGTGAAGAACCTGCCAGGCAGGACGGCAACCTCCCTCCCTGGAGGGACCTGCACGGCAACTCCAGCCGCGGCCCCCCGGTCGCCGGGTGCCAACCTTGTGCACGGAGCAGAACCGCGGCCAGCGCCGACAGCCCCGCTCTCCGCCGGCGCCGAATGCGCCCATCCGCCGTACGGCTTCTCGCTGCCTCCGATAGCCCCGTCTCTGCTCCGGCCGGGCCGCCTCCTGTCCGCCTCCTCCCCGCCTCCTCTCCCTCCTCTGTCTTCGTCTCCGTCCACTGTTCTCGTCTCCGTCCACGGTCCTCCTCATCCAACTAAGCCCGGGTACTGTACCGGGGCGCCGACGCCTCTGGGGCTCTCGTCGGGTGCGGGCTGGATCCGGAGGGCCGGCGAGAGCGGCTACAGCGGGGCGGCGGTCGGAGCTCTGCGCCGCGGAGGCGGCGGGGCCGGGCTAGGTGGGAGGGCTGAGGATTGGTCTCGAGGAGTTCAAGATTGACAGACCATGAGCTTTTTTCGTGGCCATCATCTCTTCCTTCTCATCTCTCTTTTGCTGGCCCGGGGGGACTCCTGAATTGTCCTCCACGGCAGGCGCTTTTGAGAATGCTCGAGGGGCAAGAGACGCAGAACATCCCTCCCGGCTCAGCTCCCCGGGTCAGCCACTCCTGGTCTGTCTCGGGGAGCATCCCTGCTGGCAGCAGGAGCAATTCTGCTAGCGACAAAGACCACCTGGTCTTTTGTCAGGGGCTGTGGTACGAGTGCTACGGCGAGGCAGTGCATGGGAGAAGCAGCATCCCCAGAGAAAGCTCGGATGTGGCATGGCATCTCCCACCTGCTTTGAACTTCCTGGAGATGCAACCTCCGTGAGGAGATCTCTTCTGTGTCCCCCCTCCTCCTGCTCCTCTTGCTCAGAAGACCAGGGAACAGCCTGTCACATCTGAACTGCATGTGGTGGAAGCAGCACATCTGCAGCAGGTTGAGGGGCGCTCAGAGGCGGGACTTCACGGTATTAAACAAACCCTAAAAGATATCTTTGGAATTTCATGGAATCAAAGGGGGAAAAAAAAGAATTCAATCCAATGACCAGAAACCATTGTATCGAACATTTCTTTAATATGTCAGCTGGGAATACATGGGGTACTCTGCCATGCATGGATCAAACATCTAGTATAAATTTCGGAATATAAGTACAGTGACGCTTGAGAGACCCCTTCCCCCTTCACCAGCAGTGGAGAATTAGGTTATGATTTTGAGGTCATATGGCATCTTGGGTTTTATTCGCGGAGCAAGACTGCCATCTAGCGTCCATTTCTTCGGGGGGGGGGCAGTCATGTTCGGAGAGTGGTCCTTCTCGCTAATCAGGCCTCGTAGCGTCTCTGCTTGATCTATCCGACCTCGAACTCCTAAATTAAATGTTCTAGGACCAACTAAGACATATGTCTTAGGACTTCCCATTTGCTTAAACAATATTTAATTGACTTTCTTCTTAACAGAACAATCTCCTATTGAAGAACATTTCAGAGGCACGTAAGCTAATTTCTTGAAGATGGGCATACGATATACTCTCTATTCGTTTCCATGTGTTATCTACATTCTCTCTCCTAAAAATAACTGAAGTCTTAAAAGAATTAGGATATCATTTTTATCTAAGATAAAGCTTCTGATGTACTAAGTCGTTTAGAAAAGAGATCCTCTCTCATTTTAGTGCCATTGTGACAACATGGGGCTTCACGTAACACCTGGAACACTGAACACTGAAGATTCCCCTGGAATCAAAGGGCCATTGTGACACTCTAGGGCCTCATGGAAGAGGGAGGCAGTGCAGAGAGACCTCAAATTAGAGGTTTGCGCAATCATCCACCAGAGGAAGTTCAACAAGGGGAAGTGCCAGATTCTGTCCCTGGGATGGGGCAACCTCGGTTGTACGGACAGACTGGGAATGACATGCCGGCATAGCGGTGCTGGAAAATGGCCTCTGGGATCGTGGTGGATGACCAGCTGGCCAAGAGTCAGTGGTGCCCTGGCGGGGGCTCACTGCTCGCTCACACAAGGGTTTTCAGACACACGAGTCCTTCCCTTGCACACACCCAGCCAGACAGTTCATGGCAGCAGGGGCAGTATCTGCTGGGGCTTCTGCTGCCACGCCCGGAGCCTGGATACATCTCAACCCTTGTGAGGTGCCACTTGCTCTGCCACTATCTGAGAAGCCCCACGGCCTGAGGGATGGGCACAGGGAGCTCTGTCCACAGAAGCACATCCCAGAGCTGCATCCAGGGGCTTTGCCAGGGTTTAGTACCGTAAATTCAAAGTGACACCAGACACTCTTTGTCCCACAGAACTTCAAGGCTCCCCCATGAGGCTGATGGCAATTGTACTTGCTCAGGGTCATCTCCCCACACCACCACCAGGTGTGTGCTCAAGACTTGTCTCTTCAATGCAAAGAGAGTCACCCGCCCTAGTCCATCCGTGTCTCTCCAGGGAAGGCTAAAGAACTTCTGTGGCTGGATGAGAAGCCAGTGCACATGGGAATGGACCACGCCCTTCCCTGATGGTCCTTCATGTCCTTTTACTGAGTTGAGAGCAATGGGAAAGGGAATGAACCTTTTGACTGTGCCTCAGAGTGCCCGTCAACCTGCTGCAGATATGCTGGTTCCAGCACATCCAGTTCAGATGTGACAGGCTGTTCCCTGGTCCTCTGAGTAAGAGGAGCAGGAGGAGGGAACAGAAGAGATCCCCTCACAGAGGCTGCATCACCAGAAAGTCCAAAGAAGGTGGGAGATGCCATGCCACGTCCGAGCTTTCTCTGGGGATGCTGCTTCTCCCATGCACTGCCTCTCCGTAGCACTCGTGCCACATCCCCTGACAAAAGACCAGGTGGTCTTTGTCGCTAGCAGAAGTGCTCCTGTTACCAGTAGGGATGATCCCCGGGACAGGCCAGGAGAGGCTGACCCGGGGAGCTGAGCCAGGAGGGATGTTCTGCGTCTCGTGCCCCTCGAGCATTCTCAAAAGCGCCTGCCATGGAGGACAATTCAGGAGTCTCCCCGGGCCAGCAAAAGAGAGATGAGAAGGAAGAGATGATGGCCACGAAAAAAGCTCATGGTCTGTCAATCTTGAACTCCTCGAGACCAATCCTCAACCCTCCCACCTAGCCCGGCCCCGCCGCCTCCGCGGCGCAGAGCTCCGACCGCCGCCCCGCTGCCGCCGCTCTCGCCGGCCCTCCGGATCCAGCCCGCACCCGACGAGAGCCCCAGAGGCGTCGGCGCAAGCACAGCACCCGGGCTGAGTTGGATGAGGAGGGCAGTGGACGGAGACGAAGACAGAGGAGAGAGAGGAGGCGGAGAGGAGGCCTTCCCCTTTCCTGCTTTCCTTTCTCTCTTGCTTAGCTTAGTCGCGCAGCTTCCCATTCTACAGTGACTCCAAAAATCCACCTCTCTTTCCCGCACTCATCTCTCGAGTAACTCTAATGGACACTTCCACAACCGCACACCTTGACAGTCTCGTCAAATTTTTCTCCGTATCATCCTTACTGTTTCTGTGCCCTTTCTTCTGGGAAACAACATCCAGTGCAAAGAGTACTTCTAACGCCTTTTCTTGTTTATCTACCAGCTAGTGTCTGCAGGCAGAGCCCAGGTGCAGCAAGACCCATTGGTAGACCAGGGAGGGCTTTATGAGGGCACTGTGATGATGAGGCCTGCACCATTATGACATTTCTGGGCTTTATGAGGTCAGTGTGATGATGAGGCCTGCACCATTATGACATGTCTGGGCTTTATGAGGTCAGTGCCAAGAGGAGGCCTGAACCATTATGACATGTCTGGGCTTTATGAGGTCAGTGCCATGATGAGACCTGCACCATTATGACATATCTGGGCTTTATGAGGTCACTGTGATAATGAGGCCTGCACCATTATGACATGTCTGGGCTTTATGAGGTCAGTTCTATGAGGAGGCCTGCACCATTATGACATGTCTGGGCTTTATGTGGTCACTGTGATGATGAGACCTGCACCATTATGGCATGTCTGGGCTTTATGACATCAGTGCGATGATGAGGCCTGCACCAATATGAGGTGTCTGGGCTTTATGAGGTCACTGTGATTATGAGGCCTGCACCATTGTATCGGGACGAAGCTGGGATGTTATTTTTTGGTCTGTGTTTGGCCTTAGCCACCTGCAGTTAGTTTATATTTTCTCCTGCCGAGTCTTCTGATAAGCCAGTGAACTTGGCCTTGGAGGGAGAGCTTCTGTGTAAACTGTTTTAATTGGTCTGTTGTGATTGGTCAATTGCTCGTCAGGGGCAGTTGGAGGACAAAGTGATGAGGAGGGTGCTGAAGGCCATCCCCCAGACTCAATTGGGAAGACCCCCCCAAAATCACTGCGCCTGCGTCAGGGGATTTTCAAGGTGCTCACGCACGCGCAGGAGGGGTGCACTTACATAACAGAAGGGGTGGGATTCAGAGCCCTGACGGGGCGGTGCTGGCCACACCTCTCCGGGGCAGGTGCTCTCAAAAAACTTTATAAAAAAGCAGAGACGCTTCTTGGGGGGCTGGCTCTTCACGATGGATCAAGTTGCTTTCAGCGGGGACGCCTGCTTGAAGTGGGAGCCTGCCACCCCCCATGAACCTGCAGCTGCTGCAGAGGGATTTCATTATTGGCTAGGATGGGTAAGACTTGTCTATAGGTGATACCTTGGTGAGTATGGGGGGGAAGCCTTCTTCCTAGGGTCTTTTGGTGCACTTTTTCCTCCGCCCCAATGCTTCTCCCTCAGGCGCCTGTTTTGTTTTCTCCCTTTTCCCTGGTTGGCCACCTTTTCCTAATAGATTGCTATTATTTTTTGCCAACTAGCAACGGTGTTTGGTTTATTCACGTACCAGTATCTCTCGAACCTGTGTTTCTCCCCTTTGGCTTAGTCCCTTCCCTGTTACATATTTGGCGGACGAGGATGGGATACTGGTCATGAAAACTCACCGTTGGTTGGGGGCGGGGGTCCTGTAGGGACCCCAGATCTGGGAACGCGCTGCGGAGAACGCTGTCCGAATGTGAGGGTGGGGCTCTGACAGCGGCCCCGGGAAACGCGCCGCTGGTTATTAGCGGGGTCCCGGGGTGGTGGGTTTTTTGTTTTTTTGTTTTGGTAGTTTGTCTGGCCGCGGGCGGCAGAGAACGCGCCGCCCCTGAAGTGGGCGGGGCTCTGTCGGGCTACGCTGGGGAAACGCTGTTCTGGGTGAGCAGGGCCCCAGGGAGGCGTTGCAAAGTCGCGGGGGACGGCGCCGCCCCTGAAGTGGGCTGAGCCGGGGAAGGGCTGTTGTGGAAAACAGGGCCCCGGGGGTTTTTTGTTGTGTACTTTGTGTCGCTGCGGAGAACGCTGCCCCGAGAGCGAGGGTGGGGCTCTGACAGCGGCCCTGGGAAACGCGCCGCTGGTTATTAGCGGGGTCCCGGGGCGGTGGTTTTTTTTTTTGTTTTGGTAGTTCTTGCCGCGGGCGGCAGAGAACGTGCCGCCCCTGAAGTGGGCGGGGCTCTGTCGGGCTACGCCGGGGAAACGCTGTTCTGGGTGAGCAGGGCCCCGGAGAGGCATAGCAAAGCCGCGGGGGACGCGCCGCCCCTGAAGTGGGCTGAGCCGGGGAAGGGCTGTTGTGGTAAACAGGACCCCGTTGGAATAGGTTATTAGCCGAGTTCAGTCCCTGTCGCGCTCGGTTCCCCTCCACCCCCCCCCCCCCGAGCCGCTCGGCTTTCCCCCCCCCCCTGAGGCGCCCACGGCCCCGCGCCGCGTTCGGCTCCACCCTTCCCCCGAGCCGCTCGGCTTTTCCCCTCCCCCCCCGAGGCGCCCGCGGCCCCGCGCGGCATTCGGCTCCACCTCCCCCCCCCCGAGGCGCCCGCGGCTCTGCGCCACGTTCGGCTCCACCTCTCCCCCCCCCGCCGCGCTCGGCTTTGCCTCCTCCCCTCCGAGCTGCTCGTGGCCCCGCTTTGGCCCCCCCCCCCCCCCCCCCGCTGAGCTGAGACTCTGCGGAGCCCAGTTCCTGGCCGAACCCTGGCCTCTGCCGCGTTCGGCCCCCCTCCCTTGCCGAGCTGGGACTCTGCGGAGCTCAGTTCCTGGCCGGGCCCTGGCCTTTGCCGCGCCCGGCCCCGCCCCTGCTGAGTCCAGTATGAATCGAATAGCAAAGCTGTTAACCTCCCAGAAACGGGATGTGGGAGGGGGTGCTCCTTCCATGAAGCGGGCTGGGTGGACCCAGGAGTCCTGGAGTGTCTTTGAGGCCACCTAGAAACCTGTACTGGGGCTGTTCTTGTACTGTGGAGTTACAATAGCCCGACAAAAGTAGTGAAATTGTGGGGGCAGTGAGACAATAACTGCTAGCCTCCCAGTCGTTATGAGTTTAGGTTCCTGAAAGTCTAAAAATCGTGTTAATCTTGGGTTCACGCGGTGGCTATTTAGTTCACGCGGTGGGCACGTGTGAACTGGGATCACAAACTGATACTATAGGTTGGTATGAAATTATCAGTATGAGAAGTATGGGGGGTGGGGTTTTTTTTTTTTTTTGTGTGTGTGTTCTCTCCCACAGGACCCCACTGGCTTCCGACATGTGTGACAAAGCTTATCATGAGCAGCAAGAATTCTGAATGGAGTTAAGTGGAGGCTGAGCAGCATAAGACCAGCCTGGACATCGCCTAGAAGAGGGCATATCCTTAATATGGTTCATTTGTGTTCACTAACTACTACTAACAGGTGTGATGGTTCAGTCATCGTGTGTCTGTCGCTCAAGCTGTCTTGTCCATACCCAACGTTGTGATCTGTGTAATGAACAATGATGAAATTAGAATCTCAGGTAGAGTTTTCAACTGATACTGTTCCTTAACTGTGTGGGTTGCGCAGGAGATCCCCAGTTTTGGAGCGAGTAGAGGCCATAAACCAGCAAATATTAATGTAGGCTGCAGGGTTTGCAGAGCCTAGAGCAAGGTGCACCGCTTTGCATCCAGGTACTCAGGAACCATTCATACAATCCGTGGAAAGGCTGCCAGTTGCTGTAGGGAAGCAGGTTTTGAGATACTTGGTTACAGAAGCTACTAGTTACGTAACTAGCTAGGGGTTATGTTAATACAAGCTGTCAAAGGTATTATCCTTGGTGCAGTAATGCAGGCTTGTGCCGGGATGGGGTCCTCAGACCATCAAATAATTGCATTTGTATCTGCTATGACAGTAGTGGGGGTTGTTTGAGCTTTTCTTTGTTTTCCAGGATTTAAATCGGGAGTTGTCTATGTTGATACCTTGCTGGTTCAGCTGTCATGGGGGGGTATTGCTGACCTCAAGGCCCTCTTGTGTGCCTTTCCAATGACATCTGTAGCATTGTGGATAGGGTGTCTTCAAGCCTCCTCGGTGGAGGCCAAAGCAGACTAGTTATGTTGATCAGTATACTGTGTACGCAGAAAGATAGACTGCTTGTTTCCTACCAGACTTATCGCTTGCTTAATTTGTAAGCGGTGTTGTTCTGTCCATTTCCAAGTTTTTTTCCAGCAGCATTTGTACTCCCAGGAACTCCTTTTAACAGAGGATTGTTCACCCCTTTGGAGTTTTGGGAAAAACACGGTGCTTGGCCAGGGGCCTCCTTTAAGCTGATGATCTTGTGGTCCCTGTGGGAGCTGGGGGCAGAACGCAGTTTGCAGGTGGGGACCTTGTCCTTCTCGCAGTAGCATTCCAGCAATTTGCCGTGCTGGGGCATTTTCCTCTCAGCCAACACTTGGGCGCCGCAGAGCCCACCAGGACGTAGTTTGTCTATTCCCTGGGTGTTCTTTGTGCTGTGCTCGCTCAGGTGAGCTTGGCACGGGGAGGGGGGGGGGGGGGCCTTGCATGTCAGGCAAGTCTTCATGGCTGGATAGGGGCCCTGAAGGCAGAAATCACACAGGATCACCTCCGCTTGTTGTCCCAAATTCTCCTCCTTCTGTTTGCATTGCACTTTCTGCTTTTCCTCCCCTTGATGAACACAAGCGTCCAAAAGGTTCCCCACTATGTTGCGAAGATGGGAGTTGGGCTACAGCTCCCCGATGGGGCCTGTGGGGAGAGGCAGAGTGGGCACTTGGAAGGGCCCTGCTGGCATTTCTGCCCCTTCTGGGTGCATTCTGTGACCGCACCCCGGAGATATGGGGTTCCTGTAAATATCCAGGTCAGATAGAGCAGGTTAGCCCATCCTTCGGCCTGGCTGCAGTACCCGCCTCGACCATAGCGACTGAGCCTCGCGACAGAGCTGAGAGCAATGAGGAGGGCACTGGTAGGATGCGGAGAGCATTAGACATGTGGCGTGCAGTGACTTTCAATCCTGCCGCCCAATCTCGACTGGTGCTGAAGGGGTGTCAGGGGAGCAGACAATTGGCTAAGCTAGCTGCTATATGGCAAGCAATGGATGCGACGCTGTATAATCAAATCTGTTACATCTACACTGATCCTTGGGATGTAGCCCAAGGTTTGGTAGACTGGTGAAGTAAATGGCAGCGCGATTCCTAGAAGATAGGAACAGAAGAGGGGTGGGATAAGGAATTTTGGGAACAGATCTGGAATGCACTGAAGAATCGTGACGTTCGTGTATTCCATGTCGATGCCCACATGAACCAGGAGATTGTGCCCTGGCCTTATGGGCACACGATAAGTCTGGGCACGCAGGGCAGGATGCAATGCTTGCTTGGGCAAGGGCCCAAGACATTCTCATGCCCCAGATAGCTACCCAGCAAGTGCTTAGCGAGTGTACTGTTTGTCAATTCTTGAGGGAGCGCAAAGTGCTCTCATTACCGCTAGGGCATTTGAAACGCAGATCACGCGGTGGAGAAGTATGGCAAATTGACTTTCCTGGTCCGTTGACAGGATATCAAAGGCAGAGGTATTTGCATAGCAGCGGTCACCCATTTTAGCCTTATAGTAGCCGTCAGAAATGGTTTGCAGGTGGTTGGGTGTGGTACCAAGCCCCAGGTGAAAGGAGTCCTGTGGCTGCTGAGATTATGGCAGCCGATGATTCTCAGGCTGTTACCATTGCAATTGCAGGTCAAACAGAGGTTAAAGGAGTTCTCACTCCGCACCCGAGATGACGAGAGTGAGGGTGGGAGAGGGTGTCAACCTATAACCATTTTCCCATTCCTTCCGCATTTAGGTATCCGGGCGAGCGCGCACAGCTAGTCCAACCATCATGAACATGCCTATTCCTGCAGTAAGCAAGCTGCATGTATTGAATAATGGTACACGTTTTTGTGTTTTATCTAGCAGGTTTCTCATTGCACCGATCTAGGGGGTCACTCTGTCAAAGGATCCAAGGAGCTGAACGTCATGGACATGTTATTTCCTGTTACTTGTGATAAAAGGGGGATAGTTTTCCTAATGATGGTCGCGCGGTACTTATATTTTATGTTTGTATCTTTGCAATTGATTGTGGCGTTCCCCTTCCCCTTTGGACTGATGTAACACCCTTTTCGGGCGGGCAACCTCATGCGAAGTATATGGAACTAAGACCTGTGCCTGGTAGGCATGATGGTAATGAAAGGATTGTCGGTTATGTACCTTCCATGGGCTTCGGCCTGATCAAACCAGTAATACTGAGTGTTCTGTTTCATTTGTGCTTCGATTTCACAACCTTCCGGAACCCTACAGTTGTGGACAACTGTCTTTTATAGCATGGAGGCAAGAGGTACCTGCACTACCACTCCATGAGGTGGAGGGGTTCGATTGCAGTCAGGGGCTCGCTATGGCAGGATGGCTTGCCCCCGATGAGGCCTTGAATTTACAAAAGGAGTGAAAACTGCCCGAGGGGGCAATGATTAAACCAGGCGGTTGTCTGGTGCTAGACCACACTCCCGGTGTACGGGACCTGCAATGGCTCCCCATAGGCCCATAAAAATGGTGGCTGGCAGTCGACCGCTTCATACTATAAAAGATGTATCGAAAGTATTAAGTTGTCCTATGGTTCAAACCGAGTTCTAAGTTCTTTTATTGCAGTGTTTAAGCCCATGCAAGCGGACATACCGGCTCATCCGTTTCACCGTGATATCTGTCAACCAGAGACTGTCCAATAACTAATCACCAGAACACACGCGGACCTCCTCCCCGGGGATGGACATGATGACCGGGACAGTCTTGTCGGGACTCTCTCTATTTGAAACTCACCGGTGCCATGGTCCAAACACAGACCACGCGGTGGCATGTATCGGGACGAAGCTGGGATGTTATTTTTTGGTCTGTGTTTGGCCTTAGCCACCTGCAGATAGTTTATATTTTCTCCTGCCAAGTCTTCTGATAAACCAGTGAACTTGGCCTTGGAGGGAGAGCTTCTGTGTAAACTGTTTTAATTGGTCTGTTGTGATTGGTCAATTGCTCGTCAGGGGCAGTTGGAGGACAAAGTGATGAGGAGGGTGCTGAAGGCCATCCCCCAGACTCAATTGGGAAGACCCCCCCAAAATCACTGCGCCTGCGTCAGGGGATTTCCAAGGTGCTCACGCACGCGCAGGAGGGGTGCACTTACATAACAGAAGGGGTGGGATTCAGAGCCCTGACGGGGCGGTGCTGGCCACACCTCTCCGGGGCAGGTGCTCTCAAAAAACTTTATAAAAAAGCAGAGACGCTTCTTGGGGGGCTGGCTCTTCACGATGGATCAAGTTACTTTCAGCGGGGACGCCTGCTTGAAGTGGGAGCCTGCCACCCCCCATGAACCCGCAGCTGCTGCAGAGGGATTTCATTATTGGCTAGGATGGGTAAGACTTGTCTATAGGTGATACCTTGGTGAGTATGGGGGGGAAGCCTTCTTCCTAGGGTCTTTTGGTGCACTTTTTCCTCCGCCCCAATGCTTCTCCCTCAGGCGCCTGTTTTGTTTTCTCCCTTTTCCCTGGTTGGCCACCTTTTCCTAATAAATAGCTATTATTTTTGCCAATTAGCAACGGCGTTTGGTTTATTCACGTACCAGTACCTCTCGAACCTGTGTTTTCCCTTTGGCTTAGTCCCTTCCCGGTTACAACCATTATTAGGTGTCTGGGCTTTATGAGGTCAGTGTTTTTATGCGGCCTAAACTACTATAAGGTGTCTGGGCTGCCTGAGGTCACTGTGATGATGAGACTTCCACCATTATGACATGTCCCGGCTTTATGAGGTCAGTGCCATGATGAGGCCTGCATCATTCTGACATGTCTGAGTTTTATGAGGTCAGTGCCATGATTAGGCCTGCACCATTATGACATGTCTGGGCTTTATGAGGTCAGTGTCAGGTTGAGGCTTGCACCATTATGACATGTCTGGGCTTTATGAGGTCAGTGCCATGATGAGACCTGCACCATTATGACATATCTGGGCTTTATGAGGTCACTGTGATAATGAGGTCTGCAACATTATGACATATCTGGGCTTTATGAGGTCAGTGCCATGATGAAGCCTGCACTATTATGACATTTCTGGGCTTTATGAGGTCAGTGCAAGAGGAGGCCTGAACCATTATGACATGGCTGGGCTTTATGAGGTGACTGTGATGATGAGGACAGCACCATTATGACATGTCTGGGCTTTATGAGGTCAGTGCCATGAGGAGGCCTGCACCATTATGACATATCCGGGCTTTATGAGGTCAGTGTGATGATGATACCTGCACCATTATGACATGTCTGGGCTTTATGAGGTCAGTGCCATGATGAGGCCTGCACCATTATGACATGTCTGGGCTTTATGAGGTCAGTCCTATGAGGAGACCTGCACCATTATGAAATATCTGGGCTTTAAGAGGTCACTGTGATGATGAGGCCTGCACCATTATGACATGTCTGGGATTTATGAGGTCAGTGCCATGATGACGTCTGCACCATTATGACGTGTCTGGGCTTTATGAGGTCAGTGCCATGATGAGGCCTGCACCATTATGAAATGCCTGGGCTTTATGAGGTCGGTGTGATGATGAGGCCTGCACCATTATGACATGTCTGGGCTTTATGAGGTCAGTGCCATGAGGAGGTCTGCACCATTATGAAATGCCTGGGCTTTATGAGGTCAGTGTGATGATGAGGCCTGCACCATTATGACACGTCTGGGCTTTATGAGGTCAGTGCTATAAGGAGGCCTGAACCATTATGACATGTCTGGGCTTTATGAGGTCACGGTGATGTTGAGGCCTACACCATTTTGACATGTCTGGGCTTTATGAGGTCAGTGCTATGAGGAGGCCTGAACCATTATGACATGTCTGGGCTTTAGGAGGTCAGTGTGATGATGAGTCCTGCACCATTATGACATGTCTGGGCTTCATGAGGTCAGTGCCATGATGAGACCTGCATAATTCTGACATGTCTGAGTTTTATGAGGTCAGTGTGATGATGAGGCCTGCACCATTATGACATGTCTGGGCTTCATGAGGTCAGTGCCATGATGAGACCTGCATCATTCTGACATGTCTGAGTTTTATGAGGTCAGTGTGATGATGAGGCCTGCACCATTATGACTTGCCTGGACTTTATGAGGTCAGTGTGATGATGAGGCCTACACCATTATGACTTGTCTGGACTTTATGAGGTCAGTGTGATGATGAGGCCTGCACCATTATGACATGTCTGGGTTTTATGAGGTCAGTGTGATGGTGCGGCCTGCACCATTATAACATGTCTGGGCTTTATGAGGTCAGTGTGATGATGAGACCTGCAGAATTATGACATGTATGGGGTTTATGAGGTCAGTGCCATGAGGAGGCCTGGGCCATTATGACATGTCTGGGTATTTTGAGGTCAGTGTGATGAGGCCTGCACCATTATGAGGTGTCTGGGCTTTATGAGGTCAGTGTGATGTTGAGACCTGCACCATTATGACATGTCTGGGCTTTGAGAGGTCAGTGCCATGATGAGTCCTGCACCATTATGACATGTCTGGGATATATGAGGTCACAGTGATGATGAGAACTGCACCATTATGACATGTATGGGCTTTGAGAGGTCAGAGCCATGATGAGGCCTGCATCATTATGTCATGTCTGGGCTTTATGAGGTCAGAGCAAAGAGGAGGCCTGAACCATTATGACATGTCTGGGCTTCATGAGGTCAGTGTGATGATGCGGCCTGCACCATTATGACATGTCTAGGCATTCTGAGGTCAGTGCCATGAGGAGGCCTGCACCATTATGACATGTCTGGTCTTTATGAGGTCAGTGTGATAATGAGTCCTGCACCATCATGACATGTCTGGGCTTTATGAGGTCAGTGTGATGATGAGAGCTGCACCATTATGAAGTGTCAGGGCTTTATGAGGTCAGTGCCATGACGAGGCTTGAAACATTATGACATGTCTGGGCTTTAGGAGGTCAGTGCCATGAGGAGGCCTGCACCATTATGAGGTGTCTGGGCTTTATGAGGTCAGTGTGATGATGAGGCCTGCACCATTATGACGTGTCTGGGCTTTTTGAGGTAAGTGTGATGATGAGACCTGCAAAAATATGAGGTGCCTGTGCTTTATGAGGTGAGTGTGATGATGAGGCCTCCACCATTATGACATGTCTGGGTTTTTAGAGGTGAGTGTGATGATGAGGCCTGCACCATTATGACATATCTGGGCTTTATGAGGTCAGTGTTATGAGACCTACGCTATTATGAGGTGTCTGGGCTGCCTGAGGTCACTGTGATGATGACGCCTGCAGCATTATGACGTGTCTGGACTTTATGCGGTCAGTGCCATGATGAGGCCTGCACCATTATGACATGTCTGGGCTTTATGAGGTCACTGTGATGATGAGACCTACACCATTATGACATGTCAAGGATTTATGAGGTCAGTGCCATGATGACCCCTGCACCATTATGACGTGTCTGGGCTTTTTGAGGTGAGTGTGATGATGAGACCTGCAAAAATATGAGGTGCCTGGGCTTTATGAGGTGAGTGTGATGATGAGGCCTCCACCATTATGACATGTCTGGGTTTTTAGAGGTGAGTGTGTTGATGAGGCCTGCACCATTATGACATATCTGGGCTTTATGAGGTCAGTGTTATGAGACCTACGCTATTATGAGGTGTCTGGGCTGCCTGAGGTCACTGTGATGATGACGCCTGCAGCATTATGACGTGTCTGGGCTTTATGAGGTCAGTGCCATGATGAGGCCTGCATCATTCTCACATGTCTGAGCTTTATGAGGTCAGTGTGATAATTAGGCCTGCACCATTATGACATGTCTGGGCTTTATGAGGTCAGTGTGATGATGAGGCCTGCACCATTATGACTTGCCTGGACTTTTTGAGGTCAGTGTGATGATGAGGCCTGCACCATTATGACTTGTCTGGACTTTATGAGGTCAGTGTGATGATGAGGCCTGGGCCATTATGACATGTCTGGGTTTTTTGAGGTCCTTGTGATGATGCGGCCTGCACCATTATAATATGTCCGGGCTTTATGAGGTCAGTGTGATGATGAGGCCTGCAGAATTATGACATGTCTGGGGTTTATGAGGTCAGTGCCATGAGGAGGCCTTGGCCATTATGACATGTCTGGGTTTTTTGAGGTCAGTGTGATGATGAGGCCTGCACCATTATGAGGTGTCTGGGCTTTATGAGGTCAGTGTGATGATGAGACCTGCACCATTATGACATGTCTGGGCTTTATGAGGTCAGTGTGATGATGAAGCCTGCACCATTATGACATATCTGGGCTTTATGAGGTCAGTGCCAAGAGGAGACCTGCACCATTATGACATGTCTGGGCTTTATGAGGTCAGTGTGATGATGAGGCCTGCACCATTATGACATGTCTGGGCTTTATGAGGTCAGTGCTATGATGAGACCTGTACCATTATGACATGTCTGGGCTTTATGAGGTCACAGTGATAATGTGTCCTGCACCATTATGACATGTCTGGGCTTTATGAGGTCACTGCGATGTTGAGGCCTGCACCAATACGAGGTGTCTGTGCTTTATGAGGTCAGTGTGATTTTGAGACCTGCACCATTATGACATGTCTGGTCTTTATGAGGTCAGTGTTGTTATGAGGCCTACGCTATTTTGAGGTGTCTGGGCTGCCTGAGGTAACTGTGATGATGAGGCTTGCACCATTAAGACATGTCTGGGCTTTATGAGGTCAGTGTGATGATGATGCCTGCACCATTATGACTTGTCTGGACTTTATGAGGTCACTGTGATGATGCGGCCTGCACCATTATGACGTGTCTGGGCTTTATGAGGTCAGTGTGATGATGCGACCTGCAGAAATATTAGGTGTCTGGGCTTTCTGAGGTCAGTGCCATGAGGATGCCTGGGCCATTCTGACATGTCCGGGATTTATGAGGTTACTGTGATGATGAGGCCTGCACCTTTATGACAAGTCTGGGCTGTATGATGTCAGTGCCATGAGGAGGCCTGGGTCATTATGACATATCTGGGCTTTATGAGGTCACTGTGATGATGAGGCCTGAACCATTTTGACATGTCTAGGCTTTATGAGGGGTGCAGTTCTCATCATCACACCGACCTCATAAAGTCCAGACATGCCATAATGGTGCAGGTCTCATCATCACAGTGACCTCATAAAGCCGAAACACATCATAATGATGCAGGCCTCATCATGACACTGACCTCATAAAGCCACACATGTCAAAATAGTGCAGAGCTACTCATGTCATTACAGTGACCTCTTAAATCCCACATATGTCATAATGGTGCAGGCCTCATCATCACAGTGATCTCATAAAGCCCAGACATGTCACAATGGTGCAGGCCTCATCATGGCACTGACCTCATAAAAGCCAGACATGTAATAGTGGTGCAAGCCTCACCATTGCAGTGAGCTCATACAGCCCAAACACCTCATAATAGTGCTGGTCGCATCATCACACTGGCCTCATAAAGCCTAGACATGTCATAATGGTGCAGTCCTCATCATCACAGTGACTACATAAAACCCAAACACCTCATAATGGTGCAGGCCTCATCATCACAATGACCTCATAAAGACCAGACATGTCATAATGGTGCAGGCCTTATCATCACAGTGACTTCATAAAGACCAGAAATGTCATAATGGTGCATGCCTCATCATGGCACTGACCTCATAATGCCCAGACATGCCATAATGGTTCAGGTCTCCTCATGGCACTGACCTCATAAAGCCCACTCATGTCATAATGGTGCAGGTCTCATCATCACACTGACCTCATAATGACCAGACACATCATGTTGGTGCAGGTCTCATCATCACACTAACCTCAGAAAGCTTAGACACTTCATATTTCTGCAGGCCTCATCATCACACTGACTTCATAAAGCCCAG
This sequence comes from Pseudopipra pipra, assembly GCF_036250125.1. Taxonomy (NCBI): domain Eukaryota; kingdom Metazoa; phylum Chordata; class Aves; order Passeriformes; family Pipridae; genus Pseudopipra; species Pseudopipra pipra. Next base: position 26,513,149 of record NC_087558.1, read on the forward strand.
ACATGTCATAATGGTGCAGACCTTATCATCACAGTGACCGCATAAAGACCAGATATGTCATAATGGCAAAGGTCTCATCATAGCACTGAACTCATAAAGCCCAGACACCTCATAACGGTGCAGGCCTCATCATAACACTGACCTCATAAAGCGCAGACATGAAAAAATGGTGCAGGCCTCTACATCACAGTGACCTCAAAAAACCCAGACACGTCATAATGGTGCAGGCCTCATTATTGCACTGACCTCATAAAGCCCAGTCATGTCGTAATGGCCCAGGCCTCATCATCACACTGACCCCATAAAGCCCAGACACGTCATAATGGTGCAGGCCTCATTATTGCACTGACCTCATAAAGCCCAGTCATGTCGTAATGGCCCAGGCCTCCTCATGGTACAAACCTCATAAAGCCCAGACATGTCATAATGGTACAGGCCTCCTCATGGCACTGACCTTATAAAGCCCAGGCATGTCGTAATTGTGCATGTCTCATCATCACACTGACCTGATAGAGCCCAGACACCTCATAATGGTGCAGGCCCCATAATCACAGTGATCGCATAAAGCTTAGACACTTCATATTGGTGCAGGCCTCAACATCACACTGACCTCATAAAGCCCAGACATGTCATAATGGTGTAGGTCTCATCATGGCACTGACCTCATAAAGCCCAGAAATGTCATAATGGTGCAGGCCTCATCATCACAGTGACCTCATAAAGCCCAGACAAGTCATAATAGTGCAGATCTCCTCATGTCATCACAGTGTCCTCTTAAAGCACAGATATGTCATAATGGTTCTGGCCTCATCATGGCACTGACCTCATAAACCCAGACGTGTTATAATGGTGCAGGTCTCATCATCACACTGACCTCATAAAGCCCAGACACCTCATAGTGGTGCCGACCTCTTAATCACACTGACCTCATAAAACCCAGACATGTCATAATGGTGCAGGCCTCATCATCACATTGACCTCATAAAGCCCAGACACCTCATAATGGTGCAGGCCTCCTCATGGCACTGACCTCATAAAGCCCAGACATGTCAAAATGTTTCAGGCCTCATCATCACAGTGATCTCATAAAGTCCAGACATGTCATAATGGTGCAGGCCTCATCACGCCACTGACCTCATAAAGCCCAGATACCTCATAATGGTGCAGGCCTCATCATCACACTGACCTCATAAAGCCCTGACACCCCATAATGGTGCAGGCCTCATCATCACACTCACCTCATAAAACCCAGAGATGTCATAATGGCGCAGGCCTGATCATGGCACTGACCTCATAAAGCCCAGATATGTCATAATGGTGCAGGTCTCATCATGGCACTGACATCATAAAGCCCAGACACCTCATAATGGTGCAGGCCTCATCATGGCACTGACTTCATAAAGACCAGACATGCCATAATCGTGCAGGTCTCATCATTGCACTCACCTCATAAAGCCCAGACATGTCATAATGGTGCAGGCCTCATCAAACCAGTGACCTCATAAAGCCCAGACACATCAAATTTGTGCAGGTCTCATCATCACAGTGACCTCATAAGGACCAGACATGTCATAATGGTGCAGGCCTAATCATGGCACTTACCTCATAAAGCCCAGACATGTCATAATGGTGCAGGCCTCATCATGACAAAGACCTAATAAAGGCCAGACACCTCATAATGGTGCAGGCCTCCTCATGGCACTGACCTCATAAAGCCCAGACATGTCATAATGGTGCAGGCCTCATCATCACAGTGACCTCATAAAGCCCAGACATGTCATAATGGCGCAGGTCTCATCATGGCAATGACCACATAAACCCAGACATGACATAATGGTGCAGGCCTCATCATCACACTCACCTCATAAAGCCCAGACACCGCATAATGGTGCAGGTATCCTCATGGCACTGACCTCATAAAACCCAGACATGTCATAATGGTGCAGGCCTCATCATCACACTTACCTCATAAAGCCCAGACACCTCATAATGGTGCAGGTCTCATCATCACAGTGACCTCATATAGCCCAGATATGTCATAATGGTGCAGGCCTCCTCATGGCACTGACCTCATAAAGCCCAGACATGTCATAATGGTGCAGGCCTCACCATCACAGTGACCTCATAAAGCCCAGACATGTCATAATGGTGCAGGCCTCATCATCAAACTGACATCATAAAGCCCTGACATGTCATAAGAGTACAGATCTCCTCATGTCATCACAGTGTCCTCTTATAGCACAGATATGTCATAAAGGTGCAGACTTCCTCATGGCACTGACCTCATAAAGCCCAGACGAGTTATAATGATGCAGGTCTCATCATCACACTGACCTCATAAAGCCCAGACACCTCATAGTGGTGCAGGTCTCCTCATGGCACTGACCTGATAAAACCCAGACATGTCAAAATGTTTCAGGCCTCATCATCACAGTGATCTCATAAAGCCCAGACATGTCATAATGGTGCAGGCCTCATCATGGCACTGACCTCATAAAGCCCAGACATGTCATAATGATTTAGGTCTCATCATGGCACTTACCTCATAAAGCCCAGACACCTCATAATGGTGCAGGCCTCATCATCACACTGACCTCATAAAGCCCAGACATGTCATAATGGTGCAGGCCTCATAATCACAGTGACCGCATAAAGCTTAGACACTTCATATTGGTGAAGGCCTCATCATCACACTGACCTCATAAAGCCCAGACATGTCATAATGGTTCAGGCCTCATCATGGCACTGACCTCATAAAGCCCAGACACCTCATAATTGTGCAGGCCTCATAATCACAGTGACCGCATAAAGCTTAGACACTTCATATTGGTGCAGGCCTCATCATCACACCGACCTCATAAAGCCCAGACATGTCATAATGGCCCAGGACTCATCATCACACGGACTTCATAATGCCCAGATACCTCATAATGGTGCAGGCCTCCGCATGGCACTGACCTCATAAAGCCCTGCCACCCCATAAAGGGGCAGGTCTCATCATCACATTGACCTCATAAAGCCCAGAAATGTCATAATGATGCAGGTCTCATCATCACACTGACCTCATAAAGCCCAGACATGTCATAATGGTGCAGGCCTCATCATGGCGCTGACCTCATAAAGCCCAGATATGTCATAATGGTGCAGGTCTCATCATCACACTGACCTCATAAAGCCCAGACACCTCATAATGGTGCAGGCCTCATCATGGCACTAACCTCATAAAGCCCAGACGTGTCATAATGGTGCAGGCCTCATCATCACGCTGACCTCATAATGCCCACACACCTCATAATGGTGCAGGCCTCAGTATCACAGTGACCTCATAAAGCCCAGACACGTCATAATGGTGTAGGCCTCCTCATTGCACTGACCTCATAAAGCCCAGACACGTCATAATTGTGCAGGCCTCATCATGGCACTGACCTCATAAAGCCCAAACATGTCATAATGGTGCAGGCCTCATCATCACATTGACCTCATAAAGCCCAGACATGTCATAATAGTTCAGATCTCCTCATGTCATCACAGTGTCCTCTTAAAGCACAGCTATGTCATAATGGTGCAGGCCTCGTCATGGCACTGACCTCATAAACCAAGACGTGTTATAATGGTGCAGGTCTCATCATCACACTGGCCTCATAAAGCCCAGACACCTCACAGTGGCGCTGACCTCTTAATCACACTGACCTCATAAAACCCAGACATGTCATAATGGCCCAGGACTCATCATCACACGGACTTCATAAAGCACAGATACCTCATAATGGTGCAGGCCTCCGCATGGCACTGACCTAATAAAGCCCTGCCACCCCATAAAGGGGCAGGTCTCATCATCACATTGACCTCATAAAGCCCAGAAATGTCATAATGGTGCAGGCCTCATCATCACACTGACCTCATAATGCCCAGACATGTCATAATGGTGCAGGCCTGATCATGGCACTGACCTCATAAAGCCCAGATATGTCATAATGGTGCAGGCCTCATCATCACAGTGACCTCATTAAGCCCAGACATGTCATAATAGTGCAGATCTCCTCATGTCATCACTGTGTCCTCTTAAAGCACAGATATGTCATAATGGTTCTGGCCTCATCATGGCACTGACCTAATAAACCAAGACGTGTTATAATGGTGCAGGTCTCATCATCACACTGGCCTCATAAAGCCCAGACGCCTCATAGTGGTGCCGACCTCTTAATCACACTGACCTCATAAAACCCAGACATGTCATAATGGTGCAGGCCTCATCATCACAGTGACCTCATAAAGCCCAGACATGTCATAATGGTTCAGGCCTCCTCATGACACTGACATCATAAAGCCCAGACATGCCATAATGGTGCAGGTCTCATAATCACACTCACCTCATAAAGCCCAGACACCTCATAAAAGTGCAGGTCTGGTCATCATACTGACCTCATAAAAGCCTGATACCTCATAACGGTGCAGGCCTTATTATCACTGTGATAGCATAAATCTTAGACACTTCATATTGGTGCAGGCCTCATCATCACACTGACCTCATAAAGTCCAGACATGTCATAATGGTGCAGGTCTCATCACGCCACTGACCTCATAAAGCCCAGACATCTCATAATGGTGCAGGTCTCATCATCACACTGACCTCATAAAACCCAGACATGTCATGATGGTGCAGGCCTCATCACGCCACTGACCTCATAAAGCCCAGACACGTCATAATGGTGCAGGTCTCATCATCACATTGACCTCATAAAGCCCAGATATGTCATAATGGTGCAGGCCTCCTCATGGCACTGACCTCATAAAGCCCAGACACGTCATAATGGTGCAGGTTTCCTCACGGCACTGACCTCATAAAGCCCAGACATGTCATAATGGTGCAGGCCTCACCATCACAGTGACCTCATAAAGCCCAGACATGTCATAATGGTGCAGGCCTCATCATCAAACTGACCTCATAAAGCCCTGACATGTCATAAGAGTACAGATATCCTCATGTCATCACAGTGTCCTCTTAAAGCACAGATATGTCATAATGGTGCAGGCTTCCTCATGGCACTGACCTCATAAAGCCCAGACGTGTTATAATGATGCAGGTCTCATCATCACACTGACCTCATAAAGCCCAGACACCTCATAGTGGTGCAGGTCTCCTCATGGCACTGACCTCATAAAACCCAGACATGTCAAAATGTTTCAGGCCTCATCATCACAGTGATCTCATAAAGCCCAGACATGTCATAATGGTTCAGGCCTCATCATCACACTGACCTCATAAAGCCCAGACATGTCATAATGGTTTAGGTCTCATCATGGCACTTACCTCATAAAGCCCAGACACCTCATAATGGTGCAGGCCTCATCATCACACTGACCTCATAAAGCCCAGACATGTCATAATGGTGCAGGCCTCATAATCACAGTGACAGCATAAAGCTTAAACACTTCATATTGGTGCAGGCCTCATCATCTCACCGACCTCATAAAGCTCAGACATATCATAATGGCCCAGGACTCATCATCACACGGACTTCATAAAGCCCAGATAACTCATAATGGTGCAGGCCTCCACAAGGCACTGACCTCATAAAGCCCTGCCACCCCATAAAGGGGCAGGTCTCATCATCACATTGACCTCATAAAGCCCAGAAATGTCATAATGGTGCAGGCCTCATCATCACACTGACCTCATAAAGCCCAGACATGTCATAATGGTTTAGGTCTCATCATGGCACTTACCTCATAAAGCCCAGACACCTCATAATGGTGCAGGCCTCATCATCACACTGACCTCATAAAGCCCAGACATGTCATAATGGTGCAGGCCTCATAATCACAGTGACCGCATAAAGCTTAGACACTTCATATTGGTGAAGGCCTCATCATCACACTGACCTCATAAAGCCCAGACATGTCATAATGGTTCAGACCTCATCATGGCACTGACCTCATAAAGCCCAGACACCTCATAATTGTGCAGGCCTCATAATCACAGTGACCGCATAAAGCTTAGACACTTCATATTGGTGCAGGCCTCATCATCACACCGACCTCATAAAGCCCAGACATGTCATAATGGCCCAGGACTCATCATCACACGGACTTCATAATGCCCAGATACCTCATAATGGTGCAGGCCTCCGCATGGCACTGACCTCATAAAGCCCTGCCACCCCATAAAGGGGCAGGTCTCATCATCACATTGACCTCATAAAGCCCAGAAATGTCATAATGGTGCAGGTCTCATCATCACACTGACCTCATAAAGCCCAGACATGTCATAATGGTGCAGGCCTCATCATGACACTGACCTCATAAAGCCCAGATATGTCATAATGGTGCAGGTCTCATCATCACACTGACCTCATAAAGCCCAGACACCTCATAATGGTGCAGGCCTCATCATGGCACTAACCTCATAAAGCCCAGACGTGTCATAATGGTGCAGGCCTCATCATCACGCTGACCTCATAATGCCCACACACCTCATAATGGTGCAGGCCTCAGTATCACTGTGACCTCATAAAGCCCAGACACGTCATAATGGTGTAGGCCTCCTCATTGCACTGACCTCATAAAGCCCAAACATGTCATAATGGTGCAGGCCTCATCATCACATTGACCTCATAAAGTCCAGACATGTCATAATAGTTCAGATCTCCTCATGTCATCACAGTGTCCTCTTAAAGCACAGCTATGTCATAATGGTGCAGGCCTCGTCATGGCACTGACCTCATAAACCAAGACGTGTTATAATGGTGCAGGTCTCATCATCACACTGACCTCATAAAGCCCAGACACCTCACAGTGGCGCCGACCTCTTAATCACACTGACCTCATAAAACCCAGACATGTCATAATGGCCCAGGACTCATCATCACACGGACTTCATAAAGCACAGATACCTCATAATGGTGCAGGTCTCCGCATGGCACTGACCTAATAAAGCCCTGCCACCCCATAAAGGGGCAGGTCTCATCATCACATTGACCTCATAAAGCCCAGAAATGTCATAATGGTGCAGGCCTGATCATGGCACTGACCTCATAAAGCCCAGATATGTCATAATGGTGCAGGTCTCATCATCACAGTGACCTCATTAAGCCCAGACATGTCATAATAGTGCAGATCTCCTCATGTCATCACTGTGTCCTCTTAAAGCACAGATATGTCATAATGGTTCTGGCCTCATCATGGCACTGACCTAATAAACCAAGACGTGTTATAATGGTGCAGGTCTCATCATCACACTGGCCTCATAAAGCCCAGACGCCTCATAGTGGTGCCGACCTCTTAATCACACTGACCTCATAAA